>NC_051124.1:4914930-5264620 GCF_014839805.1 Manduca sexta
TCCTGGCTTTTCGATGTTTCGTTCCCTGAATAATTAATAATCCTTAGTTTATATATCAAGAAAAAATTAATATTTCTTTTATGCCATTCACTCGCTGATGAATTTTATATCCATTGAAATTTATTTCCACGATTTGTATTTAAGCTCATACTTGAAATATGTTGGAAATATTTGCAATTATGCCTTATTTTATATCTGAACATATTTTTATCTAGCAAGAGTATGCTGTATGGCACTACTGCAATTAAAACCCGTTTCGCCTACAGTATGTAATCTCGATTTATGCCAATATACAGAAATTTCGACAAGATTTATGATGTCTCATCGATTGCTCTATCCATCTTTCATTCACTTTTGTTTCACTGATATGGCCAGCAATCTACTTCGCCTAGAATTTTACTATCTTGATATTTGGATCGCTAATCAAAGTATTCTAAAGGTTCTAAAGAAGGTGGAATAGACGTTTAAAATTTGGATTAGAAAAGTAAAATTAAGTATCATTGCTACTGCTTCCTCATTCACTCCATTTTTAAGCTACAAAATTAGCAGTATACATATGTAATTATAAACAGTGATCAACCCGGTCACAAATTCTGTACCTTAAATATTTTTATAGCACAGGCTGGCAAATGATCAAGTAGATCATCTGATATTAAATGGTCAATAAATTCCAACAGTTCTTGCAGATTTATGGATGCGTTGACGGTATCAGTTTTAAGGAATAGGGATTTAAAACGAGAGGAAACGGATTGGTCCTCTTTAATATCACTTGGAAATATCACTCACCATATGAAACGCAACTGCAAGTTGTTACTTCACATGGTTTTCCTATGACGTGGTTTCATACTTGTTAAGGACTACCATTTAATAATAAAAAAATCAAATATGTCCAAAAAGGATCTATTAGTTTATTGAAGATTGATAATCAAAATATAAAACATTAATTCAGTTAATCACGTTTAAAAATGTTAAACTACATGCCGGGACAAATCTTCAGACATCATTTGCGAAACGCTGTCCCTATCCATAAGTTTTGATCACACACAAAGGTAGGAAGATTAACGCAAGCCCGATGGTTTTAAAAACGTATTTGTAGATATACAATATAGAGCGCTGCATCAGCATACTGTAATCACTCGTGCATTGAAACACCGACTCGTTCGCTCAAACAAAATTTCAAATTCAAAATACACTCACTGACGCGAGGTCGGCCGTCTGGCCACAGGTTTTTAATACGACCAAATAGGATGGTCGTGCATTATACAGAATTATGTAGGTAGTCTGGTGTTCACCAAAAAGCGAATCATAAGCCCGACGCCTGGTAGATGCGAATCAAAGCTCGACATAATGAGGAACCTCTATTCACTGAAATTCATGAACGCGCTGGGTCTGGATTGGACAGTTTGTAATTTCTTTTTTTTTTTTGCACTTGTGTTTGCGTTCAGAAAAGAGTATATGCGAATGTATTTGGCTATAAATGTTTTAATGATATGCGATGTTTTTATGTTCATGAAAAATTATATATGTCGATGAAATTATAGTGATATCAAAAAAAGTATGTTCTGGAACAGGGATAGCAACTGAAGTATACTAAGATCTGATTTAATTGCATTGTTTAATCCCTCAGTACTTCTTAAACTGTAAATATGTTAAGAGAACTACTGTATTTAATTCATGATGGGAGATATATTTATTTTAGACTTTTTGATCGGAAAAGCGCACTTCGGGTGAGATTAGAATACGCGTAGGCTCATCGATTCTTAAGGTCAAAATCTTTGAGTTCTATTTCCAATAAGTTAGTACCAAAGATTCTTTGTAGACTTCTGAAGATGAAGTTAATAGCTTCAAACTTCCAACACAAAGATACCACTTCAATTTCACTAATATTATAAATTATAAATTCCGATCCAGCATTACACAGATCCACGGCGGTATGTTTGAGGAGCGGGCGGCTCACCGCGGCGGGGCGGGCCAGGAGGCTGCAATCAGCTAACCGGATCAGCTCGGGCGCAAACACAATTGATAGCGTCCACATCGCAGTCGATGCGTGGAATACTCGCCACGTCGACACCCGTGCTCATTAATTACCCAGTAAAAATTACTATTTTAGTTATATTGTTTTTTTTTTGGGTTCTTTGTTATAGATATTTAGAGAGCTATTGGTGACACGGGAAATGAAGGATGCAACATATTCTGATTTAATATGATAGATCTTTGTTGCCTTATAACATTACAAAACTGCATGAACCTAATTGGGAATGGAACTGCCTGCTGAGACAAACGTCCATACCTCTAACTTTTTAAAGTTACGTCTTTAAAACATCGTGAGGATGCCTATATACCTGAGAATTCTCTATAACAATTTTGAAGGTATGTGAAATCTGCCAATACGCACTGGACATGGTGGACTAAGGCTTAAACCCTCGCAGTGGTAGAAGAGGCCTTTGCTCAGCGGTAGGCAGTATATACAGGGACTGTATTATTAATATTTATTACTATAACATGCTAAAGTCTATAAGAATTACAACGCACTGTGCAGGAGCAGAATGTTCATTGTTCAGGCGTTTAATACTCCTATACTAAATTATTATATGACACCCACAATGTTTTTTTACTTTCATGTGTGATTCAAATTAATAAATTTACGTACGATTTGACACAAAAGTAGTTGAACTAATTCAAAATTTCCAATTATCTTTATACTTTTGTTACCGTATTAATAATCGTTATTTTTCTAATACAAACTCCATTTACTATAAATAAAGAAAAATAATATTTCGATTGGAGATAATGCTTTTAATTTGATAAAGCATTTTTATGTATTTAATTTTCAGCTTGTGTGGCTATCTCTACATAGTTTTATGTTTATATGGGTAAATCGCCCATCGTTGTAGTTTGTAATTTTTGTTAAAGAAATGTTTTCACTTTTATGTCGTTCACTGTACAGGCGTATTAATCTGACTACTCGAAAAGCGATACAGTTACGACTAAATATAATTGCCTAATAAGCAAAAGCATAATAAATAAATATTTTTAGTAAAAATGAATGAAATGAAATGAATAAGCAAAAACAACTTTCTAAATAAATTTAGCCCAATAATTTTGGAAGTATATCATGTTGGAAAAATGGTTCACTCTTATGTCATTTGTTTTAAGTTTATATTGTACGTGTCTTTACGATGACAAAAACAATAACAGCGTGTTTGTACTGGAGTAACAAAACTGACACGTGCGCTGCACGTTGTGGACGCTTGTCCTCGTTGTTACGACAGATTTGTATGTGAATCTTCCGTCAATATTTTATTGTACAGGGTTAATAAAATGTTTTTATATATCATAAAAATAAGGCTTATTTGAGTAACCTCTCCTTTATTGATTATTTAATAGAAAGAATTAAATTAAATTATTTTATGGGAAGCGAGACAGAGCTTAATTTATTTTTAAAAATCGAAACTATGATAATATATTTTACTAAATTGGTCTGTCAGGAGACTAAAGTGGCGTAGTAGGTGGATTAGATAAAAACATATGTATATGGTTAGCACAGAAAAAATAAATTTGAATTTGTTTCTCAGGAGTTGTAAAATAAAAGCACAAGAGTCAAGATTAATTTCTCAGAATCATTCTTTTATATTGACATCTCTAAATACATATTTACAATTTAATTATACAGCGTATTATATATTTATTGTACATTTCTCGTCGTATTAATAAATATCTTTACATTATTTACAATATTACACGGTGTATTCACTTAGCTGTTTAAATTAATCAGTCGTTTTTCGTGAACTTATATTTCATTTATACTTTTTACATTTATAATCGAACAAGAGCGTTTTAATGCTACATATAAACATATTTATATCATCAAGCGCGAACACGTATGCAATAAAATAACAAATTCAACATTTACAATACGCTGCACTATAATCTACGTCAGCTATTAATGTCTACATAACTCTAACAATAAATATCTTTTAAAATGTATCTCAATTATACCTATAGTATTTACAAGCTCATTGTATTATCACATGTCAACGCACCCGTTCAGGTGCTGCTACTAAACTACGAACACTGGCACAGTTAATGTCAATATGGCCGCCACACTGATTTATGAGTTGATATCGTACCGTTCGCAATTTTGGTTGACGTGGGGCTTGTTGACAACACTCTGGTAGTTCGCTGCGACGGCGCTTTTAATTCGTTGCGAATACGGGGTCGGTCGGCCACGGTCGAGTCCGCCGCTTGGACACGTTTCATCTCTTGTAACTCCACGTTCGCCGGTCTCGTCGGGTGGAATGCAGACTTCACCACTTCTATAGGCTCCTCGTCAGACTCATCGGAGATAGTCGCTTCGTGCATCGAGTTCGCTTCCGATTTGGAATCTGCTTTCGATCTGTCTGGACTCGCGTTCGCGATACTTCTTGGACTGCCGCTTTGTCTGCTGCTCGTCGGCGATAGTCTCGCGCTCGAAGTGTCCATTGAAGAAACGTTGCTTTGTAAGTGTCTTAAAGCGTCGTAAGGGTTCATTCCATTCTTCAAAGATAATTCTGGAGGTAAAGATTTTAATGCTAGGTCGGCTGGATGCGGACCGAAAGGCAATAGTCCATTCGGTGGTAAAAATGCTCCAGGTGGAGGGATAAGTCCAGCCGGTGGAAGATTTGCCATCGCCGGTGGAAATGGGAACAGTTCTGCTCCTGGTATCGTCACCGGCGGTGTAGTTATAGGCGTCGCTCCACCTGTTAATAAAGAAAATGAAGATTATTACATAGAAGATACAACATATTTTGCTATATTGAAACGTCTAGTTGCTAACGTAATGTTACGTAATATGAAAGACGGGTCCCTCGGGATAGCCCAGGGCGCGCGGGCACTCTGTCGATTCCCCGAACAACGGGGTGCATAATCGTACTAAGGATAATGTACAATCTGTAGGCGTTTAAAGGCGGCATCACCGAAAGGGATGTTTTTTTAGTGCGATATCGGGAGGGCGAGGGTGCAATATTTATTTATCAGAACACGATGTAGTAGGTTCTTTGCGACGGTTGCCGGGTGTCTCGTGAGTTGAGCGGCGGAGACGGCCGTGTGTCGCGCATTACGGATGCAGGACACGCGCGCGGTGCCGCTGCAAGCACGTGTGCTCTCACAAAGCCGGCTCGATCGCGATAAGGAAGCACACCTATCTCCGCACTCTCGGACAAAGAGGGCTCGTAACGTGAAATTTTCATTAGCAACAGTGTTCAAAAAGTTCTTGCTGTACAAGCTTTGATTCTCGATAGCGTGTAAGAGAAGCCTGCATATAAAAAGGACACGACGGAGGCGCAGATTGGGCCACAAAGAGCTCGGAGGTGGTGCTACGTACATTTCTCTTTTGCACTTTTTCTGTTTGCAGCAGTGGCAGTGCGCAGACCACTTTAAAAGGCAGCGAGGGTGGGAGGGTTGTAACTAGGGGGTAATTTGGTGAGGTGGGGGCCAATATCGCCGTCGCGCCTGATTGAGGTGATTTCTGATCGTTGAATTTGATTCTGTTTTGCTTTGCTTGTTATTTTTAATTAGCATTCACTTATTTCGTAAACGAACCTTGACTTCTTACAGTAGTGTTATAAAATCAAACACTTTTTAAAATAAGGAAGACAATTCTATCACTAAGATGCCACCGATACAATTTGATGCTTGGTGGATTTCTTTAATTTGCAATATTTTGAGGATCGTTCAGAGTGAATTATATCTATTTTATTCATAATATAACGCAGCGTGAGTTTAAAAAAGTGAACGGGATTCTCATAAATAGCAGCTGAAAAGTGTCCGCCTACGTAGGTTTAATAAAAGTCCGTAGGTGTTTGAGTACATTGCTCCTCGCGTTTCAACGTCGGAAACAAAAAGTAGCTGGTGGCGCGGTTGCCTACATTGGAATAAAATTGACTCCACGCTCTCTCGAACGTGAAGGCGATGCTTTTTTACCCATTTTCTGGGCACCCCCACTTGCCCCCGACGAGCGGACTTCGGCGGGTGGTTATGCCTCGGTCGGGCCGCTGTTGTTTTGCACAGCTCAAGAGCTGTTCCTTTTATTTGAGCCGCTTTTGCGTTGTACGGCCTTGAGGGGTGGCTCTGTTGCGAGCAACATGTTTTTGAGTGTTGTTTGTTAAAACGGGAATTTTTAAATTAACAAATGCTGAATGTACGTTGATTTTGGATTTTGAATTTTGACAAATTGGACTCATTAATGGATTATTGATTTATTTATAGGGTTTCTTCTTCTTAAAACGTTGTCGATAGTAATGCCACCTGTTTCTGGAACATAATGGTTTAAAATAAAATGGATACGGTACCTTTAACAAGTGACGCCTGGTCTCTCATCTGCGGCGGCCTGAAGTAGTCCGCCCAAGCGTAGTTGAGGTATGCCGCGTCCAACCAGCCGGGATTTAGAAGGAACGGACTGAAGGCTCCTGGATGACCATACCCGTAATCTGTAAGTAAATAGATCATAAGTAACATGAAGAGACAAGAAATCTTAACTTAATGTGTCGCATAAATTGATATAAATCAACCGAAATTCATAGCTTATTGAACCGATTTCGTCAAACCAGTACTATTTTAAGTTTATTAAGTAGTTGTTTTGACGTTAGATATAGGTACTATATTATTTAAAATTATGTATATACTAGATACGAGTATTGATAAGTAATGACCGGCGGAGGTCGCTTGTCTTGAGCCACGTCCGCAAGTACTAAACTCACAAAAGCGAGCCGTAAAGGCGGCGACACACGGGCCCCGCTCTGTTTACCGTCACCGACTATAACAAGGGTTCTGTATACAAAACGAGCCAGTTTACTACTGCAGTTAGCCGGCTCCTCTGTGCCATACGCTTTTACGACCCTCCGCCGTCACGTGGCCTTTCGCCTTTCATAGCGAAACGCTTTTTTATTTGTTTAATCGATAGCCTACTGAAGACACGGCCGACGTCTATTTTCGACATTTTACTGGGCCTTTAACCCAATCGCGACTCATCACAATATACGCGATTAGGTGTATTAGAATTTTATTACATGATTAAACTGTTTACGATCACTTCATCTTCATCGTTTTGAACTTTGTGTACGCGACTTCTTAGCGACTCTTTAATTTGTGTTTGTTATTGTTTCGCCTTATTTTAGCGCGTTCTAAGCACGTCGTGTTTCTTTTGTTTTTCACGATGTTTTCGTTACGAGCTGAGAGTTTACGAAACAATTTATTTGGGAGACTGTAACCCTTCAGTGGAGCGATTAGCGAGTGTTCCGTGAGTTACCCAAATCGCGGGTGTTTTAAATTAAGAGCGTGATGGATGGCCCGTCGCGCTGCAGCGCTGTCACGCACCGATCCCGAGGAACGCTCCGCCATCATGCCGCGATAATAAGTTAAATGTGGAACTCGGAAACGGGATGCTCCATTTGTTAATGCCACCATTCAATTAAATTCTATTATCCCGATGCAAGGGTTATGCTTCATGATTATGAATGAATAATGGGAGTAACTGTTATATGTTGTATTTGTGAATCATTTGCCATTTTTAGCTTCAAATAGAGTTAATTACTAATATTGCCTTACAGCCGGTAGAAGTATAACATTTCGCAACGGAAAAACATATGAATCCCATCACATCGAACACTAATCTGTCCGAATACAAATAAAATTATAAACGTCGTGTAGCGGCAAACAACGTCTAAATCAATAAAACTATTTCTGTCGCTGTTAATCACGGACGACCTAAAAATTTACAATGGTTTAAGAATGTGGCGCGGGGCAAAGGCGTCGCGGCCGAATCCGTACCACTTCCACGATAAACACATGAAAGATACGGCGCGTAAGTGTCAAAATGGGCATTAAATAACTCGATGAGATGAGATGCGATCCGCGTGTCACTCGTAAATTAATGTGGATGAGACGAGCGTTAAATAAATGGAATCAGAGTTATGGCTCATAATTCGGGCGGGGTGGCGACGGTATCCTATAACGGACACCGCATTTATAGTGTCTATGCTTAATTGTTCATATTGTAGTTGATTTACAGCTTGGGCAATGATTAAAAATTGAGCCAGAGTTTGTGATTAATGCAGTGAGGCAAAGAAATGTGGATGTAATAGGAGATATCACGGAAGTCGTTGAACTTTTTAGAATGGTTGATTTGGGATTGTGGAAGAAATTATTTATGTGAATACGGCTGCAAGTATAGTGTAACAGAATACTGACAACACCTACACGGCTGAATCTTCGTAAAGGCAGACAAAAGTGGAATTGTCATACTTAGTATGCGTTCCAATCGAAGCAATTATTGAATAATTTGAATAACTTATACATTTTTTAATTACCCAATGCGGTACCGAAAGTAGGTTGCTAAACAAGATCCTCGCAACCTAAAAAACTCAGAACTTTTTAACTAATGGAAACTTTGCGAGATCATAGCACAAGTCGGGTGGTTATGAGGGTCCCTGGGTATGGATGTGGTATTTTAGCAGCTAGCAAGGACATAAAATCCATATTTTAGAGGCGCCGGGGCCCGGGGGCGGGGAGATCAAACGGGAGTTTACGACGCGGCCCGAGATTGTTTACATCTGTTACGCGGCCGACGCCGCACCATGAAACTTGGTAACCGCTGGAACTGCAAGTGCCGCATATTAAACACGACGATTGTTTCATTTGCCTCGAACTTCCAGAACGTTCTGACTTATGACTCGCAAAAACTTGTTCAACTGTATATCGTTGACATCTCAGGGATTACATTTATATTTTAAGCGGAAGTTTTACGAAAGTACTTGTATTACTTTGACGCTGCTAATTTGCTAGAATGTACTGTGACACGTAATTATTTTGCAAACGCCAGATTTTATATAAATACTAGTGAATACGAACTATCAAGATAACGTAGCAAATACTAAACATTTAATTATCTAGAACGCCTAATTTTAAGTTAGCGCCGTCGTTCAAAACACCATGTGCCTAGGTAAAAAAATTAACAGCCAGAGAATGTCGACGGTAAACAGCCGAAAACTAAAATATCTTTTGTTTAACCACGTCAAAGTCGGAAAGCAATTCAGTTCATTTTTATAACAAGCTAAATCTAAGGTTATTTTACTCACTACAAGTTAATTAGTGCGCCGTAACACGGCCATTAAGCCGGTGCGCCATTGATCGCTTTATTAGCTCCGTGCCTTTGATGTTTATCGGCCGAGGATGTTAGTTTTTCCGCATACTGTCTTTTTATTATTGGCCGAAGTTTGGGCGCAACCGTTTGTTTATACAGACGCCTCTCTGTGCACGCAGTCGGTCCAAAATAGATATGTGGTGTCAAAGCTTTATGGACAACCGTTTTGATTGCTCGCACGAATATGTCATTTGCTTTGTCAGGTTTTCAGTTTTGTAGCCGTCTCATCCTTTATTATTGTAGTACAGATGTTAGAGATTATTTTTATTGATTTTTTCGAAATGTAAAGATAATTTATTACAATTTGAGTTCATCAAACTTTAATTTTTAATGACGGAATGAGAAATCTTTATTAATTGAATATACTACCGGAATTTATTAAGCTCTGTTTACGTTAATTGATAAGTGCTAAGCCTTTCAACTTTACCGTCTCGCTAAACTGTCAAACATTTTTGGAAATGTTAAGATAAACGCGCCCGTCGAAATACATTTAAGTACCAGAATCGTTAGTTTAAAGCATGTTCGCGTTATAAACACCAATAAACATTTATAAACCCCACGTCAAAACATAACGCACACTCAAACGTTAATTCTTACACTCATAAAAGCAGACAACAATCGTAGTTATTTTCGGAGGGAGAATCTCTAAGCTGTAATTCTTCGTGTAGTTGGAAGATTAAACTGAGTAGGCAATTAATGTCTTCGTGATTCAATGTTTCACACGTCCGCTGTTCGGATGCAATTGGACAGATGTTAATTTCGGGTCGAGTTTGAATATGAATTTTATTAACGGTATCTGCCTAATTGTTGAGGATGTTTGGAATCTTTTTGTTTATTTTATATATTTTTTTAAATCTTTGATCGCTCTTCATGTTGTTCGTAGTATAAATCTTCAAAATAATAATCTAATAGTTTGATAAACAATTTGTAGCTATTTAATATATGTACAACATACTGCTTTGATGTTTGGCACCCGTGCGTTGTGGGTAAAAAAACGTACTTAATATATGTGATTCAGAAATAAAATGGTTTGAATGTGGTTGAATGCCGCGGTGCCGCAAAATCGGCCTCGGGCCTGCGGGTTGGCGGTGGGCCAGTGGCAAAGCGCGCGCGCACCCGGCGAATTATATTTTGAACTTTCTGTTTTTATATTCATTGTGGAATTAGGACTATTAAATAGATGCAGTTAATGTAAGGCGCAAATAGTGGGGATGATTTAGGTCTTGAAATTACTTCCGTAATTATTTCTTTCTCTTTATGTAGTCTATTGTTTTCATGTTAATAGTAGTTTATAGTAGTTGTAGAACAAATACACAGGTAGGCTAAATTAATGGTAATCAAAATTGTCTTCATACGCAAAAGACATTTCTTTTGCGTATGAAGACCATTGTAGAGCATCATTAAAATTTACCGAATTATGTTATTTAATGTAATAAATGAATATAACTTAAATGCACTTAATATGTCTTCATTAATTTTATTTTTTGTTAAATATGAATATAATAATGAGTGCTTACATATTATAGTGTATATATTTTATAATATGCAAACAAAATCTAACACGATATTTAGAAATAAATTACGTATAGTATTTATTATTATTTATCTAACCGAACTGTAGAATGTGTTCCGAATGGTCAATAAAATATAATTGTCGTCATGGAATCCTACAAACTGTCTATAAACGTTTTTATTGTTGATATAATGTTAGACCTAGAGACGTGTGGGCTTCCGTATAGTCTGTTTCGTGTCACGGAATCTGACATATTATCATTTGATGACGTCACGGGTTTGACTGTTACGAGTTAAGACAGTTTGAGCGTGTTTTAGTTGAGATTATTTTATTTTTATTAACAAATATTGATTACATAAGTTTATGTCTACGGATATTCGAGAATTTTAGGGGCTTTTTAAACCATATTCATTATTATAATATCTATTTTGCGAGGATTGGACAGCCAGTCATAGAAGTAGCTGAATATATTAATTATTTTAAATCACCTTGAAACTTTTATCTTCGTATTAACTAATGTTTTTTCTTCACAAAAAACAGGGTTTACTCTATTTGAGATAAACAAAAATTAATAACTGGATTGCACATTTGAAGAGGCATTCTGAAGTTTTTAATTTGTTGAGGTACTTTTGTGACGGATTGTACTTTTTTTATATGTTGATTATTAATGATACGCGAATTAAGTCGTGTAGGTACTTGAGTTACCCTACCTACTTGTGTTAATATAATATAATTATTATACTAAAACTAAACATATTATTTACTGAATTGTGTTGCGTGTTCGAAGGCTATGGAAATGCGAGAGCTTTTCAAGATTTTGTTGTTATATTTTAAATAAAAAAATTTAAGATATTTAAGTTATTATTAAGATTAATTGTTATTATTATATTGTAGGTATTCAGTAAGTTTTTTTTTAAACTTTTATTAGATATTGATTACTGATAATATTATATTTGTAACATTTAAAATAATATCATATTATTTCTTCCGAATTCATCAGTATTGTTACTATAAAAATAAATTGAAGAAAAGATGTTGACGAGTTATAAAAACTAAAAATTCTAAATGAAGTTAACTTTTATGACACTACTCTGTTAATAAATTAAAAAATAGGCTTTAAGTCTATATATAATTAGTTCTAAAAACCGCTTGGCAAACTAAGAATAGTGAAAAATTGTTTGTAACTTACTTTGCTTAGTTCTTGGTTCTCTTGGTCCATCTACAGTGACCTTTATCGCTTTGGAGTAGGTCGCGACTTGGCTTGGGAATGTGCTGATGGTGATGGTGAGCGTGAAGGACTTGCCGCGTCCACTGCGACCCACGAACCTCAGGTCATTGAACTTTGCCACTTGGTTCTTCATCACAGCAGTACAGTTCCTCAGCTCCGCCATCACGTTCTCATCGTTCCCAGCCTTGATCGTGACCAGAGTTCCGTCTTGCACGTCATCCAAAGCCACCACTTTGAAAGCCACGGGCAGCGACTTGTTGGACCTCCAGTGTCCCGGCAGCACGGAGCACAGCACCGCCGGGGAGCCGGTCTGAACCAGCTCGCCGTGGCTCTGCCGGTAGTACTCATGGATGTGCGAGTAAACGTCAGCCATACTCGGGGCCGGAGGGCTCGCGTGCGGGAGGTGCATCGACTTCAGTCTACCCTCAACGAACAACGCACCGATTGTCGACACGCCACCGTAGTCCTTTGACACGCCACTATAGTCTCTAAACACTCTTGCAAAAGTTTCAAAACACGCGATCTAATTCAAAACTCGCGGCGAAAGGTCGCGTGTTCCCGGAGCGCTCGAAAAGTTGTGCGAAGTGCGGGCGCGAGACGCCGTGTGAGCTCTCGCGGCGTCTACACCACTTGTTGGGCGCGGACGGCAAGACGCCGGGCGGGGGACTCGGAAAAATAGAGGGCCGCGCGAGCCGGCCTCACCGCAAGCCGAAGACTGACGACGCGCACCGAAGGAGCGCCGGGGGACGCGTGCTCGCCACAACTCCGTTTCGACTGATGACTGTGATACGACGCGACTTTTTCCGATGGTCAATATTTTGCGTTCGCGCGGTCGCCGCCCCCACCCGGGTGGCGGCCCCTACGTCTCGTAAAAAGCGGGAAGGAGACGAAGGGTGCGGGCGATGCGGTCCTGCGGCGGGAACGAGCGGGACGGCCGCGGTCGGTCTCTGCGTTTTTATAAAAATGCTCGCCGGAGTGGGACGCCGCCGCGCTCCGCCGCCTCGTGGGAGAGGGATGGGTGGATTTTTTTGAATCACCGCGGTGACGTATCGCGAGGCGGCGGTAATTAGGCCGCGGGGCGGCGGGAAACCGCGGCCGGTGCGAAAACCTATCAACGAGCTCATGAAAAATTATGATTTTCATGTTTGGAGTCGGCGGGAGCTGGTGGAGCGGCGTGCTGGGGGACACTTCATTTTCGTTCAGGCACGCGAAGAATTTCGCTCGCATTGGATTTGGCGTAACATATTCGGTTTGATGACATACCTTCATAGAAATAATTGTAATTTGTCAGTTCGTCAATTGTTTTTTTTTGTTAGTCTTGTTAATTGAATGCTTTAGATATTTCGGCGTCAATCAAAAATTATTGCAATAAGCTGTTGACTATATCCCAAATTAATTTATAAAATTAAACCCTTCTTTGTTTAAGTAAAATACATAAACAGCTTAAAAAATGTGTTTTCAAATGAAACTCTACAACCTTATTTCTATGCGTACTTTACGTAGATTTTACCAACAATGTTATTTTATCACAACAAGTAAGTATTCAATGAATACAATTTAATATATAACAGCGGATAACTAAATAAAACAATACCTATCCAAAATCCAGCCATAAGAAGTCAACGCAAACTTCCGAGCGCAAGATACGGAACAAAGCGCGGCCACATGCGGCTCACCGCGGGCCGCGTGCGAGCGAGACAGTGCGTGCGAGCGAGAGCACGGCGGGGCGGCACGGCGGGCGGGCCGGGAAACTTTACAAGTTCCACACAGTTTCCCGCGCTTTCCGACGCCGCGCCGCAGCCGAAGTTTCACGCGCTATTCTCGCGGAATAAATTTGTTCTTTATTGAAATTGTGTGTTATTGATATTATTATTTATTGTTTTAAATACACATCTTTTTTTTTAGAATGACGTTTCTGTTTCCCGTTTTATGTTGTTTTGTTTCTGTTTTAGCTAGAAATTATATTTTAAATTTTAAAGCAATTACATAACCTTAAAATTTAAATCAATTAATTTTAGACAAACTGAACCCATTACAGGTATGATTTGTCCAAACTGTGTTTTTTTCTACAATATAAAAAGAATAAAATACTTATTATTATAATACTAAAAAAGCATTTTTAACTAAAATAAAGTTTTTGAAAGATTTATAAATCCTAACATAAAACTAATGTTATATTTATTTTATTACCTTATTAAAAAGCTTAAAGTTTATCAATCCTTACATTACCGCCTTACTTTACTGTCTACAATAAACAATGTCCCAAACATCCAAACAACCTATTGTTTTAATTTTACCGGCTTGGTTTTATAGAGCCAGAGCGCGTCGGCTTTTTTGACCATCTTATCTCTATTGTAGCTACACTATTAGCATGGAAAGGCCAATTTGGCCATTGTCGGTAATGGGTTTAGAACTACCCGATGGTTGCAAGTTGTATACGCACAGGTTTTTATGATCCGAAATGTTTGCGAATATTGTAGAGTTGTAAATTTTATTAGGTATATGGTTTTATTGTGGAATATAGCGGGTTTTTGGGGAATGATTTTATGGTATGCCTTTTAAATAGGGTTTTATGAGGCTAGATATTCGCAAATATTGTTGTTTGTTATTGCTAGTTTGCAGGTAAAATTAAAATTAAAAATTATTTTAATTTGTTTAAGTAATTATTTGCCTGTACATAATATTAAAATATATTGTATTATAGAATCATTATAAGTTGTTCTCGAGGCAGATTATGCCTCCTTACTTATGCGATAGTAGTGTTAAAATAATATATTAGACATAAAGTATTCAAAGAGTTTATGTTTTAGGAAGATACATTTCATTGAATTTGTAGGACATAAAAACATTATATGATTACAGAAATTGCTCAAGTTACATGCTGCAGTGGTAATTGAAAGCTGGCGCATTAGTTGACTAGGCCGAAATCATGTTACGGCTCATAAGCATAAAGATAAAGTTTGATTTGTATAAAGCTTATAGCCTAGTTTGGTGCGGAACGGATTGTCGTGCGAATTTGAACGAATGTCTGCAGTTTCAAATCTCAAGGGCATACTTATATATAAAGGAAAAAATTGTGAGGAAACTTACATTTCAGAGAAGTTCTCTATAGGAATTTTGAGGGTGTGTGAAATCACCAATCCATTCGGCCAGCGTAGTGGCCTAAAGCCTAATCCCTCTTAGTAGTTGAGGCGAACCGTGCGCAGCAGTGGGACAGTATATAATACGGTGCTGATTATATTATATTATTATTATTATTATAAGACGTATAGTATGTTTTACCGATATTTGTATTTTCATGATTTTTTAAAATAACAAGGCAACATCGCCCCACTTTTATGTTTATTGGGTCTTGGAAATACACTTAAAATATGTAGAATTTGTTGAAAATTAGGATAAGTTAAGAAAAATAGCAACACAACTTGCTTGCTTGCAGAGAAGAGTTAATTTTAATATTAATAACAATTTTTATTATGTCCGATTAATGGTAAGAACTAATAGACACGTTAATATAAAAACGTTAAAAAATTAGAAAGTCTAAACCAAGGGTAGTTCTCACAGGAGACCGTCATAGAATTTCACTCAATTACAGCAATAAAAATAATATTGTAGGCAAACACGGCATTCTTTGAACGCGGCACCGACGGCTACCGGGCGGTTTGTGCAAGCCCAAAGCACAATGCGCCTGCGCACAATACCCTGCGTTTCTTAGACGGCCTTTTATTTTGGCCCAAACATTGGCATTGGCCATTGTTAGCCCTTTTGTTAGATGCTCACCGACTTTTCGGTTGTTACATTCAAGGGGCTTCTGTCAATGCCTCGCGGAAAAAAAATCTTTAGCTCTCAATCCGCGAATGAAAAGAGTCATCGACACGCTTAGAGTAACAATTTATTTTTCGTTTCAACATATTATTTCGTTGAAGGTAAGTTAATTAGTGTTTATGCTCCGTAAATGTGATTATTACCTGCTTTTAAATTATTTTTAAATATAAACATGTTGAATATTAAAAAGTATTGAATAAAGATAATTAGTTTTAAATGTCTTGTTTCGGATACTACGCATTTTTACCTGCGATGTACTAAATTACAATAATAATTATTATATGTGTTAGCTGTATATTTTTACGGGTTTTCTTCAATTATCAATTAGATTCCCGGCACCATCTTCGTAAATTCACCAAGAATATGAAATTATAACGTATGATGAGACATCACAATGCGCTGCTGACCCTCAGATATAACAGCGAGAGATAACAATGCTTGCAAACATTTGAACGCAGGACTAACCCAAACGGACTATTCGATACAAGAGACCAAGTCACACAGATTTTTTCATTGCACCTATTTAATCCTGACTGATTTATTTAATTTGACTGCCTCGGTGGCGCAGTTGTATTGCACGTCCGGTACAATAGCGCTCTGAGGTCCTGGGTTCGAATCCCGGGTCGGGCGAAGTGATATTTGGGTTTTTCTGCTCAGTATCAGCCCGGAGTCTGGAATTTGTGCCCGATATGGCGATAGGCTCGCCCCCTATCACATCATGGGACGGAACATACTTGGCGAAAAGTGGGTGCCATAGTTGCGCCTCTGCATACCCCTTCGGGGATAAAATGCGTGATGTTATGTATGTACCTATTTAATCCGTTTCTCATGAGAATAAACAATCCATCGTCACGGTGTGCAAGCGTTCACGTGTGGCCAAATGAGCGGGTAGGCACAACATAATCGGCGCGCCCGCCGGCCGGAAGTAACCGCTTTGCTCAGCCCACGTGAAGGGTTAATCGTAACTGTTACAATCGCTTAATTGCAACCAAATGTTGTTTTTTAAATATCGAACGGTTGATTGTTTTTGGAGGGTTAAGTTTCTTGTGACCGGACTTAGTGTATAGTAATGACCGCATGTGAAGGAATATACAATTATGTATGCTAACCCTACAAACCTGTACTTATTCCATTCTAATCTGAAATTGGCGCTATACACTTATTCAAGCTTATTTCAGAAAAACAGATTTGGTTTTATAACAGTCTCCTCTATTCTGAATGTTTGATGGTGTTGTAAAATATATATGTAAAACACTTTTAACTTACTGTTTAAATCTGCGACAGGACGTCCGTGATCAATTTTCAGTTGCAACGAAATTTTAAAATGTGATGATGTGTTGTGATGTTGACCCATTTTATTCTCCTCATCTGCTATCGATCTAGCTAATATATAAATTATCCTCATTAGAAAACATTAAATATTATAAAATTATACAAAATCAAGTTGATATACCAATTATCATAATATGATTTAACATTTGTTATGAAGGATTATTGATTCCTAATAGCTACCATACAATTGAGATACCTGTCTCAAAAATATTAAATCACAAAAATTAATGCCATGTTTCAATGTTTATATGAAATAATAAGGTTTTATGAACTAAAATAACGATAATCACATCTTAAAAGCGACTCTACAAATCCGAACTTGAAATCTCAGCTTGAAATCATTCAATAATCATTCAAGTATTATTGACACTTATCTCAAACATACGTTACACTATCACAATGAATCCATTTAGTTGAATCAAGGCGCCCCGCTGACCGGGCCACAATGTTGCTAAACGTTTCCTAACAAAGCTTGGATTCTCGATTGCGCTCATATGAGGTAAAGACCGTATGTAACTCTATAATTGGTCACTTGAAATTTAAGGGAAGCCTTTCCGGTTGGTGTGTAGATATAGGAATGTGTAGAGGCGACTTGGGATTATTGTTTGAGAAAAGTAAGAATTGGTACAAAAAATATGAAAATAAATGATATTCATAACATTGATGTATATTCTATAGATACGAACGTCCATATAAACTATTTGTTCAAAATCTGGAGTTAAAACTAAAGTTCGCTGCAGCGCTAAAATATAATTCGTCGTCTAACCAAACTTTTTAAACATGCATCGCTAAAGCGGTTTAAATACATTATTAATAAAATAACAACCAATACCAGATTGCAATACACTTCGGTTGAACACAGTGAGTGTTCGGAATGGCTCATAAGAAATAAAGTTTTTTCAGTCGGTCAAAAATTAATCAGTTTCCTTTATTTATAACACTATAAGACAAAAACGAATAAATATTAAACATAATAAGAAAGCACTTTATTATACGGTCATGTTCCTATATTTTATTACAGAATAGATTATTTTTTTCATTCACTCACGTACTAATTTTACCCTGTTCTTTTAGGTATATAATATTTGTGGAGACACTGTAATTTTATTTTATGCTGTATGCTGTATAACAATTAACTTACTAAAATTGTCTATTTGAATTTAGTTGTTCAAAACATGTATCCAAATTAAAATCATTTAATCTTCAATTATAAAGTCCTATTCCTACCTTAAAGAACATAATAAATTCTTTCAGACATACATACATACATACATAACATCACGCATTTTATCCCCGAAGGGGTATGCAGAGGCGCAACTAGGGCACCCACTTTTCGCCAAGGATGTTCCGTCCCATGATGTGATAGGGGGCGAGCCTATCGCCATATCGGGCACAAATTCCAGACTCCAGGCTGATACTGAGCAGAAAAACCCAAATATCACTTTGCCCGACCCGGGATTCGAACCCAGGACCTCAGAGCGCTATTGTACCGGACGTGCAATACAACTACGCCACCGAGGCAGTCAGAGAGAGTTCTTTCAGACATGTCTATTAGAAATATAGCTCTATCCGTCTGCCCTAGGGGTAATAAGTATTGTGCAAATAGAGTAAATCCGGTAAGCGGCCGCGGATGCGTCGTACAAATGTTCTGTTGTACGCGTTAACTTATAATGCAATACAGGAAGCAAATTAAAGGATTATTTCGATTCAAAGGTTATGGCTTAATTAGAGTAAGTTAAAGGAATATCTAAAAGCTCTTGCGCATAAATGATTTGGATTACGTATTGATACTCTTTCGACTAGGGATATTATAATTATTTAAAGAGATATAAGTAATGGCTGTTCAAATGGGATTACCAATTGTGTTGTTACAAAAAGTAAAGAAAAAACTTTTATTTTTTAGATGAATACACTTTTCTAAATACTTATATTTATTCAAGATCAAAATTATGAAATCACGCATTTTTTACGTCCATAATTTTACTCAACAATGAAATATTATCCGTAACCCTTTAAAACAGGTATTTCGGTGTACTGCAAAATGGACTACCCGAATTGTTTGCTAATATGGAAAGAGAATTGGCGTGCCTATCGAAAAAATGTGACGTCATAAATCCAAATAATCAAAAGTATGCGCGGTGTATGTGTGAAATTCCATAGTAAGAGCGGCGGGGAGAGTGGGGGCGAGTGGAACTCATTACTGGCACGTGACACGGCGTCACCGCGCGCCCACTCACCCCTCCACACTGTTATATTTTGGCAATGAGTTATTGAGTGCGCCGAAAGCTCATGTGTTAAAACGGCAGTATTAAACCGGCAGTTTGGCTTTGACGAGGGAAAAATGATAAAAAATGCGGCTTTATTGGGTTTTGTGTTTATACAATTTTATTAAAAATATTGTGGTACATTGAGATACTATGTTTGTGTCTATTAGGATGATAACGCAAGTATTTTTTAACTTACGAATACTAAGTATCCATATCAAAGGAGTAATGAGTATATAAACGGAATTTTGCAGATTAGTACTGAAAGTATATAGTTCAATTACATATGATTGAATCTATAAAAGTTAGGTTATATATAAATTTTATGTACATTTAGAACTTAGTTCTTATATAAATGTCCAATGTTCATCTAACTGAAATCAGCACATGTTAAATCTTCACACACTTTTGCGTTTATTTGTTATAGATATTACTATCAAGTTAAAAGGATTATTTTACTCCTTACAAATATAATAAATGTGAAAGTTTCTGAAAATGTTTTTTAGAAGCATACGCAGAAATAACTGAACGGATTTCGATGATATTTGGCAAACGGATAGACCATGTCCTGTATATAAAACATAAGCTAATATTTTTTGTCTATTTTTAAATAATGGCGCTGGGATTACAATGTTTTGGGACTTTTGTAACGGGAAAGACCTTTCACGCGGGCTAAGCCGCGAGCAATAAATAGTATACAATATAAAACTAGTGTACAGAAAATGATATTGGTACAGTGTTGTTTTCAAGTGGACAAATATATTGTTTCACTTATCAACGAAATATTAAAATTACCTTGTGTAAGTGTTACTCATATTTATGAAATCAAACTAAAATGACGCTCAAATCTTAAAAATTTTAAGTAAACACATAGAATTATGGTTTATCATCAAAGAGTATCTCCCAACCGTATCCAGCGTCCAACATCAAGTTGCCATTGTTAATTGCAGTTGATTGATGACGCAACACAAAGCGTCAAATTACCCTACAAATGCGTCGCTACGGCTGTGACAATCTACGCTTTCCGCTCGCCCGCCCGCTTTATTTTTCTAATTGAATCATGTGTGATTTATTATTGGTCTGATGATGTATCATTCTTTCAACAGCAGCCGTGGCTCACCCCATGGGCTTGCGGGCCAAATTATTGGTACAAATGTTCACATCCGCGCTTTTTAACTGCCGCGCCGTTTTACCCTGAGTTCCCCTCGCTATTTTTTTTATTAAAAAAGTAATCGATTTTTCGAGATTTTATTGTAGGATAGAATTGTGTAATATTGTTAAATAGACGCGTGGAACCGTAATTTTATTATTGTTTACGATACTTTTTTAGTAATAATTCTCTCACGGTTGCATTGAAGTGTTCTTTTGTCGTGGTGCGCGTTATTTTGATAATATATGGATTAAAATATATTTTATGTTACAAGTCACCGGATGTAACTAAGGGGTTACTTGTTTACAACGCGTACGTTATGCGCCAACATAAGATTGGATATGACTATGTTTAATCATTGCTGGATAAAGCCTGGAAGCATTGGAAATATGTCTTAATAATGGTTTTTGCCACATAACTATCGGCCAGTCACAAGGAAGTCAAATAACGAGTTTTTTCCGTAACTTTTGTGATCATAAAATAATATTGATAAGAAATGGATATATGAACACCATTATTTTTATAACCTATATACAAAGACAATATTAAATTCATGCTACTATAGTAAAACCTGATTCTCATACCAGAATCTCAGAATTGTTACATAGAAAGAAGCACATTTGTGTTATACGTGTATGTGGCAGAGGTGTTGTAGAGCCGACCGGTACTCTCATCTCGTGTTCATAAGCTAAGAGACGCGCTGTTTCCGCCCGGCGCTCTCATTGTATCTGCCGCTATTGTTTTTGGATCTGACGCGCGGCTGTATCGACATTTCCTACACTAATGTATTTGCAGGGGTTATCAAAATGAAAGAAATATTTTTAAAGTTCTGTCTGCCCTTTTGTAGATTGAAGTGAGTTTTAAATTTATAGAAAATGTGAAATTGGGTGGTGGTATGAATAATTTTATTTGATTTTAAAAGAACTGACTTCAGTAAAATATTTTTTTATCACAATAATTATACATGATGTATTTTTTTTAATATTTTAAAAAAGTACTTAAGTTATGAGGCAGTGAGTCGAATATTGATAAAGGGATAAAATCACGTGTATTATTTTGAAAATGCTAATGTAGGACCTTTATGTATGAACTTCAGCTGTCACAAATCAATGTCAAACGTCACAGCACAGTTCCGCATTAGAACCATCACTCAAGACAAGAAGAATAAGTTTATATTTGGATATGTAGTGCAAATAAATCGGCATGTTATCGGCCGACGTGCGTCCCGCGAGGGTTGTCACAATGCACCGTTTCCGCTTCGGCGGCCACCAACAAAACCGGCCTGCGCGAACGCGCTGACACCCCTAATGTCAATGGTTCCGTATGTGTTGCGTGGTTCTGTGAGCTTCATATGCTGAGCGGAATTCCTATTAAGGGTTGTCACGAAATAAATACCGAATAATGAAAAGGTTAGACATACTTAGAATTTCACGAACGTTGCAGTAAACTATAATTTACCAAAATTGATGAGAGTTTACATACAATTATTATTAATATATAAAACTTAATAACCAAACCAGAATTGCAAAGTGTTAAGTTATGATTATTAAAAATTATTGTAATATTCTCTTGAATTTTGAATGAAAAATTATATGGCATTACAATACCTGGGTAGTTATTTATTAAAACTGATAATGGGGAATGCTTAGGAATATTTTCAATTTTATTTTCAATGTCAATTTTTTATCCGTGGTGTCTTACAGCTGTTTTTTTTAGTTATTGACGTCACTGTAGGTATTTCAAGTAAAATATTTGCTTATGTCTATATTTCGTGTCCTGCTTTACTATGGAGGAAAATGGGAAACTCATGTTTCCTATTCCTGTTTCTATTTGATTACTTTCGTTGTTGGATACAGACAGGTTAGTGTTAGATACGCTACGTTGAAATTTTGGCTCTCAGAGATTCGCTGAGCTTCACCGCTCGGTGACAGGAAATGCACACATTGCTACACCACTAGCGATGCTGGTTTGCAGGAGTTGTAGTGGCGTGGTAGGTAGTCAAACATTTATAATAAATAAATAAGCATCTTTATTTCTCATTTTTTTTGCGTACAGTTTTACATTTATGTTAAGTTCATGCCTTTTTTCAATTAGATTTTAAATATTACCATTGGATTTATAATATGATTATTTTTTTTTCCATTAAATTTATTTTTTTAATAATTTAACACACTAATCTTACTTTAATTTAAATAAAATGAGAACCCCTTTTATAGCGTAAAGGCCTCCTCTAGTTCTTTCCATAGTTATCTGTCACTAGCTTTTGTATGCCATTTATCTCCAGCTGTGTCTCTAATATCATCGACCCATCTTCTTGACGGTCTTATTCGTTTCCTCTTTCAATTATTTTTCCTCAAACATTTATAACTGAAATTAAATTCAAAATGTGACTTGTGCCAACCCTATGTTAATGTGGGCGCACGCGGCCGCCGGCGCTGCTCCCCGCCGCGTCATTGTACCCGTCGCCGTGTGACGTGCCTCCTTTGAGCGGGACTTTTGTTTCGCGCGGCCCTTAATTATCTTGATTAGGAGTGTCGAATCTACACGCCTCTTTTGTTTCATACAGCCGCGGTAATGGCACCTGAATTATAATGTCTAAATAATGTCGTGTTTATACATGTTGACAGTAGACGTATGGCATGTAAGCGTGTGTTTGATATAAGCATCTCATCATTTAATTGTATAATGGTGTAATGTAATTTATAATATTTAAATAAACTATTTTCATGAATGATATTTAGCGTTCAAGTGTTATGACTTCTCGCTCTAAATAATATATTTCTTCCGAACAAAAAAATATTTTAGATGTATTGTACAGTATATACATGGACCACATACAGTCCCCACTCAGATAAGTCTTATATCGTGGAGATTAGGGATTACACGGGACTTCGATCCCACAACACTCAGGTCCACAACAAATTTCGAATCACACACTCACATTTCTTAGTGCGGAGATCGAACCTGTATTGTTTTGTTTCTCGGCAAACTCATTCTGCGTCACAAATACTAACAAATTAATTTTTCCTCTAGATATCCATCACAGTACGTGTCAAATCGTCAGCTGTAAAACATTAAGGCATCTTTTACAATGAAATAAAAAGTCTAATAAAGACATAAACTGCATCTCCTGTGGCTAACCTAATGGCGTTTACCCTAATATGGGTTTAAACAAATAAAACGCATGCCCGTGATATACAACCTTAACAGGTGGATAAGCCGTTTTAACTTGATAGATGTCAGCTGTTGATCCTTCGAGTAATTAACAACGTTTAATAATCAACCTGCTGTTTTAGTTTTTTTTGTGGGTGTCATGTCAATGTAAAAGTTTAGAATCTGGTGTGCCCTTGACTGTTTTTGTGATGGGTTAATTTTTATATGATATTATATTTTAAAGAGCAGTGAATGATTATTTTTTTTAATTGCTTGTCTGTATATTATTGTTTCTGTGAATGCTATTGTGCTAGCAGCCACGTATCTAAACAATTTTAGACTTTTTATAGCTTAATGGATTCATAATGGATTCATACTTAGTTTGCATATAAATCTGTTTAGCTGTATTAATTTTCTTTCAAAATCCCTGTAGTAACATGTCGCCTTAAAATTAATAATAATTTTAAAACAATAGTGTTACAAACTGTTAAAAAAATCACTTTAAATAATCCATCGCTAGATATAATAATACAGCAAAGTATATAAAGTAAAGTATATAAAGTTGGTTTATAAAAGCCGGGCGTGGTATTGGCGTATATCAGTCAAGTGTATCGGAAGCGGTGTCGCGGGAAGCCGACACCGCACCGCGCTCGCTCGCATTATCCATAGTCTAGGAGTCAGGCTGTGGTATTTAAAACTGTATTTATTATATATAAGTATTAATATAATAACTGAATATTATGAAGCCTAAAAGTCATAAACGAAAGTTAAAAACGCATGACGAGCGCAATCAGGTTATGGAGTGTATGTGTTTTTCATTCTTGGTGTAATTACTTAGATTTATTTACCGCGATTTAGGCTAACCATTTTATTAAACCGGGAAGAATTTTGTTAAAATGATAAAGAAATTGTCATAACAAATTTATAGTGTTAGAAAATTACATGATTTGTAATTATACAATTTACAATTATATTTATAACAAATTACAATTATATTTCTAAAACAACAAAAATAAAACAAATAACTCATTATTTCATGAATTTACAAAAGAAAATTAAGTGCTTAGTACTTACTCATTTAGATTGTTTGTTTGTTGTGTTGTATGTGAATCGATGCTAAGGATTTTATTTCAAAAAATATTTTAACTTATTTCCTGTATATTTATGAGAAATATTTGAAAATGTTACTTTTAACTGTAAATGTCTAAATCAAGATAAATAATCGAATAAACTCTCAATATTCTTTCGTACTTGTCACTCGCGCTCACTGCCTCCTAGCCTTTATATCTGCTAACTCAGCTCAAGATCCTATCAGTGGCGTCAATTGCCCGTGCCAAATGCCACTTCCCGATCCTCCCCAGCCCCCACATGTTCTAAGAACCTTATCTGTCTACAGTAAAGGAAAAAGTGCGAGCGTGATTGAACGTTTCCGCTGATTTCATGAAGATAATCGTGTGGCGTCTCGATGGATAGGGAGTACTTTTGTTTATATATAATGTAAATATATAATTTACGATGTTATATTTATTCAGTAGTATAAAGATAGTAAATGATTTGAGAGTCGCATAATTATAACTAGTTTGAATACTTATTATTTCCAAGGTTTTATTGTGCTTCATTCCGAATTAAAATCTGAAGAAGCACTTGCAGGGACAAAAAGAAGTACATATACTTGAGTACAATATTATACTATTGTGTGCTTTTCATCCAATTGTGTTTTTTGTGTTGATTAAAGAAAATGTCTACATATCGATGGGCTTCTCCCATTAGATTTTGGAATGGAACACACTTGGTGAAAAATGGGTGCCCTGGTTGAATATCTGCCTATCCTTTTATAAATAAAGGCGTGATGTAAATGTCTTTACAAACTTTCAAATTTATTATTGAATATAACATCTATTTAAAATATCTGATATAAAAATTGCATTATTTGCCATGAAACATAATTATCGAGATAAAATTATTTGTTAATATTTATTTCATGCAATTTCGTTCATTTATTTATAACAAATACACAAAACCCTAAAATTTTTCACATAGTTTCGCATTTATATTAGTAAGAAGCAAGATAAGATAATAATCTTGAGATATATACGGATAAGTATCATAATGCGTAATGACTTTATATCTGCAAGTGTTATTATAATTGTACTCTGTTAAATTCTATATAACAATTCTCATCCTTTATGCTATTTCTAACCTGGCTTTTAATAACATTTTCAACACAATAATTCTGAATGACAAAGCTATACATACATAAAAGCCAAACTCACTTCCCTCTCTTGACAGCCGACAGGCACGAAGACAAACGGACACGAAGTGCTCGCGTCTACAAGAATCGATTATCGTTTCACGGGTTAATTGTGATGCGTTTAAACAAAAACTGTATCGGCCTGCTGCCGCCTAATGACCCCATAAACTGGAAATTACACGCTCCGTTTGGCCGACCGTTGTGCCGTGTGGGTTCAATGCATTTCCTGAAGTATTTCTGTGTATGCAAATATGTTTTTATTGTGTTTTATTCAGAAGTGCTTGATGTTTATATTTCATGTCATTCGAGGTATCGCTGTATAATACTACATTAAAAATATTTATAACTTATTGTTTAGATCGAAAGCCCATTATATTACTTATAGTATTTCTCAGATGTAGAGACAGACTCTATAAAAATATATTTACGGATTACACAGGTTTTGGAAGCTTTGAATTCTTATTATTCAGGAAGTTCACTAGTGGTGTGTCTAAAATTGATTAATGTTATGCTTTTATAGGTGAAAAAGTCGACTTTTATTTTCTTATAATTATATTGTAATACATTACATTACAATTACATGCAGAGATTTTAATACCACTGGTACCACTGTCGTTAAGACCTTTAAATGCCTTTCCACATTCATTTTACTAAAAAAGAAAAAAAAGATACCTCCGCCATCACCAAAAAAATCTAATATAAAATCCCGCACGTTAACATAATGTTGAAGCAAATGGAGCACGGCAGAGCCATCGCATTGAAGGCGTCTGACAAAGTTGCTATCTGCGGCGATAAGGTCAGGAGCCGGTCGCGTCTGCGTGGGTGCCCGCGACCGCTCCGCCCGCATCGCTATGATCCCCCGAGACGAGATCGAGCTACTTACGGGCCAAATGATCGAGGTAATTCCCCCTTTTTTATGCAGGGTTTTCTTTGCTTTATTTTATACCAGATGATAGGAGTTTTTGTTTAGGAAGATATGGTAATTTCTATTTCGATACGTTGCATTGTGCTAGCATTATTATGATCTGATTTGAAGCAAATTATAATTATTAGTAGACGTTATGAGGTTATGATAGCCAATGGCTCAGTAAAAAGCGTGTATTTTATAATACGGGTGGTATGTCTTTGGGCAGTTGTGACGCTTACTATTAAGGAAGCGGTGATCTCTCATATGTGAGAGTCTGCCTGGGTAGGTACCACCGTAATGACTACTTCTGCACTCCAGCAGCAGTGTGTAGTCACTGTTGTGTTCTGGCTTGAAGAACATTGTAGCAAGTGTAACTACTGGACATAATAAGACTTAATATATCATGTCTTAGGATGGCGAGCGCAGTGGAATACCAAACAGTACTTTGTAATTCATTCCATTCCCTCTCAGTAGTAGAGGAGGCCCGTGCTCAGCAGTGGGCAAGTATATAATACAGGGCTGATATTATTATACTTTGTAATTCAAAGTGTTGGATGATGTTTCTACTGTTTATGGGCGGTCGTATCGGTTACCACCAGGCAAACGGCAAGCTGGTCTCGTCATTTAAAGCAATAAAAAAAGGAAATAACCACCAACATCTGCCTGCTATCACTTATATAAAACACACAGAGTTCGGTAGTTAGCTAGTTAACCGCACACTTTCATAACAAAAATCAACTCGCAAATATTAGTCAAAACGCATCGGAAAGCAAAACAGAAAAATCTAAATTCCGTTACCAGTCAAATATCTAGATGAAAAAAAAATCTAACTGGATTTTCATGTGGTCAACTAAAAAAGCGAAACTGAAAACCCGATCATCCGCCGAGTGGTAGGCAGTGTGCCGCGAGTTTATAGCATAGATAACGAAGCCTAGTGTATATTGGGAAAAAACTACGCCCGCCCAGAAACGATTGCTTAATCTGAGGCTTTTGTGGAAGTTTTAGAAGAGTATTTTCCGATACTACCACTTTAGTTACATCGGATTTTACTCGGAAACTTTATGGGATTTAATACGATTTCTATGAAGTACTTAGGTTCGTAATTCTTCCGTTAATTGCTTTTTTTTTATGTTTCATTTAAATATACTGATTGAAGCTGTGTTTGTTAATGTATTAATTGTCGAAATAAAATAAAATATTACCTTCATAGGTAATATATTAATCTTCAATTCAATATAAAGTATCATAACGTGCAATTTTTAAATGTTTTTTTGTATAAAATTACTTTAATAGATCAAAATAAAGAAACGTAGTACGCCTCGTAGATTTTCTCGCATAAAATAATAAAAAATGGTGGATAGCACTGATAGGATAATTGAGTTACAAAAAGTTGTCAATGCGGAAGTCTCAGGTTCAATTCGATTTTTTTACTTTTTGAGGCTACATGTGTTTTAATTGTCAATTTTCACTTAAATTCACGATGAATAAACAAATTCATGATAAATGAAATCACTTTGAGTAGTTGATATGTTTTAAAAATGAATTTATGTGAGCCATATTTGCCAGAATGATAAATTATAAATGTAAATTAACATAATGTTCGAAAAGGTTTGACTCATTAGTCGAAAAAGCTCAGTCCTGTAAGAGTAGTACATTTCAATACATTTGTGATAGATATATTTTTTTATTTGAATGGATTAAAAAAATATGAATTCATGCCCCGAAATACATACCAACACTTCTATACTAATCTTACGGTTCTATGATTACACACAAATTAAACCTTAACATGCTGGCCGAATGCAAAAACGCCGAAATTCCGTTAAATTGAAATGCATCAGACATCTGTAGAATTTTAATAATCGCTTCACTTCGCAAATACTGATGTACTAATCTGTCAGGATGACGAAGGTCACGGGATCATACGCGCCACGGTGCCGCTATCAATGTCAACACTTTTTGCTTTTTATTCATATTGAATGTCGACAACAGCCAGTATGATTAATTAATATTCAACACATTTAAAATTAATACGTATGTAAATTATGTTACGGGTTTTATTTGTTTGATTGTGATTATGCACATATACACGGCCCAGTTTGTTTGTAAGGAATTGCAGAAAAGTTCTCCAATAGGGTCATAATATGCTTCAATAAAAACAAAATAGTACTAGTCCTTAGTTTTAAAAAATATTGCAGGTTTTTAATTGTATGCTATAAACTTTTACGCACGTTAAAACGTGCACACTTGAACTTCAACTTTAATGAAAACGGCATGCAAAGTGACTTTTTAGTTTTAATTTCAGTTGCATCTAATTTCTTTAAAATATAAAATAGTTTAGAAACTGCTACATTGCTAAATACTTCGCTGACCATTTCTTGGGCGTCATTGTTGCGAGCGGATCAGTTTTCTACATGACATTTGAATGCGTTCTCGCTTGTCGTTACACAAATCTCGAGCAGATGTTTATTCAGCGCATTCACAAAAATTATCGCAACAACAAAATCTAAATCCATACACCATAACTAATTATATCCACCGTGTAATAGCGTATCGGATGCGTGCCATTGTTCAACCATCTCTATTGTTGCTACCCGAATTACTAACCTACTTTTGGGGATATTTCTGCCAAAAACGGCTCCTCGAGATATCACGCTCTTTGGTTTTGAATGCGAGTAATATTTTCTTTTGTCGGTGTATTTAGCCATATTTAGTTTCGTAGCAGAAGTTTGTTCGGATCAGCGCAACGTTCGGTGGTCGTATTACAAAAGTTTGTCGGCTGAATCGTTCGATGGTGGTATCGATTTAGCTCGACTGCACACGATTCTGTTTGTTTATTTTTGCAAAATCGGACGTATGTAGGTTTTCGGGTTTGCGGTGCGTCTGTGTTCGGTTGTACGTGGTCTGTTCGAATAAAAATTCTTCGTGTACGTTTTTTTAAACCATCCAGATTTTTCTATTTCGCGTGTCAATAGACGCGGGATTTTCCTGTTGGTATTTTTGTGTTGGATTTTACGAAACTGTGAAATGTTTCCTGATATGGATGGTGCATGTTCTGTGCAATATTTTCTCGTATAGTCTCGTCAAACCGTGTTTGGAGAGAATTTTAACGTTCAGTGAACAACAGAGTCTATTAAAGTTAGCCGGAGCCCAACAATATAGAAGCAGAACGCATATTGGCTTGTAGTAAACAAAGCTACAGTAAAAATAAATGAGTTTGGTTCAAAAATAGCTGTCGTTGATTGCATTCTCTTGTCATGGAGGGGGTTCGAATGCGGCGTGATAATATATTCTACACTACTTAACTACGCGTAAACATGTCACCATAATATATTATGAAGTAAAAGCTGTGAGAGGTTATAATTCTTATAATGTTTCGAAGTACTCTTGTTTTCTATTTACAAGAATTTAAAATACTTGAGATGTATTATACATATGTATATGATATCATATTTTGTATAAATTAATATTGTTAGCCTTCAAGTAAGAAAAACATTTTTTACGGTTCCCTACATTATTAAATTCTATTTACAGAACTCTATTACTGTGCTAATGTCAAGTCGTCTATCCAATTTTAATAAGAATATCTTATGTTGTAATAAGTGATGACTGAAATATTTTCAGAAAATGTGTGGCATTGACTGATATCCACAATTACGAAACTAAAAATGTTAATAAACACACAGATCCCTCGATGCCTAAATCGAACTCACACTTGGTTGTTCCTTAAATATATTTTATCAAATGTAATGTTAAATCTACAAAAACAAATACATCACACCTTTATTGCCGAAGGTGTAGGTAGAGTTGCAACTAGAATACTTTCTTTTCATCATATGTGTTGACTTTTCTGTCCTATGGCGTGACAGGGGCGAAACTATTACCATATCAGACACAAGTTATAGACTCCGGGCTATTACTGACCAGTTAATAGCTCGAAGTCCGACTATCACTGCCCGACCCGACATCGAACCACGTGACATCATAGTAGTAAATCAACCGCGCATCAACTACACCAATGAGGCATTCCGACCACGCGATTTATAATGATCTAAAATCATGACAGTAATTATAATCAAGGCAAACCTTCACAAACAGACAGCAAGCGTATTTGCCCACCCCGGCCACTGCGTTGATTTAATAGTCCGGGTATAACTCTATCCGTATGGATGTAAAAGCCTTCGACAAACAGAGCTAATGAACGTTCGCCCTGCCTATAGAGTAATTTGGTTACAATCGCGGCCAGCGGCGTTTCTATATTTTTATGAATTTTATAACTCGCGTTTCGGTTATTTTTCATTTATTTTGCCCGTGTAAAACTAATATTGAAGCGCGGTTTATGGATTTGTTTGATACTTCATTATGATTGTGTGGATTTAAACGATACGTTCTTTAGAATTTATACATAGTTTGAAGTAAACAGTAGGAAGCAGGAATTACATATTAATACTTGACTTATATTCTTATACTCTGAAATACTTAATAATAATAAGTAATTTAAATTTATAAAGAAATGATTTAATACTCATTGCTGATATTTATAGCTTGTTATAGATGACAAAATCATTCTTCTTAATTCTTTTTCCAGAAAACTTCAGAATAAAACTCGAAAACTCCAGTTTCAGAAATAATGGACTCTTGAAAATAATATTAAGAATGAACTTTTCTATTAAAATATTAACTGTAACAGAGTAGATGTGAATACGTTTTGAATTTCTATATATTTTATGAATAGATAATAAATATATTTGATTTTAACTAAATCAAGAATAACTTAAAACACTGCAATGGCTCTTTTTTATATTTTGTTACTAATTTAGCTAAAATATTGATAAAATATCAGCATCTTTACTACGCTGGGCATCTTCTACATTATCTCATTATATCTAATCCAATTTAAGTTGGTGTAACAAACTTCTTACACACATGTAGCACATACTAGTTTTGTAATTGTTTTATGATCAACTGCTTCCCTGGTGGCAACTATCTTCCGAAAATTTGGACCATAGACAGACGGTATCCTGGACTAACATATTATAGACTGCTTTTTATCCCAGAAATTTACTGATATGGTATATATTTCAAGTTTCAAGTAAATGGCCCCAGTGTCCCGTCATATAGATGCTTCTATGGAGTTCTATAATAGTAATTAAGAATGAATTTAACATTTAGTTTTAATATACTAATTCTCACTCATATTCAAAATCAGTATCAGTCATAAATCTGAATTGCCACAATGTTTCGCATTTTCAATCCTATGGGTAACCTGGAACAATCAATCATGCTACAAAACTAAAAAGGCAAAAACAAAACACCGGATTTGACGTCCAAAAACAACATAATACAGTAGTTACAAACACATATAACTCATGTAGTTAGGTAGTACATAAAGCGCATGAGTATCTGTTTAAAACAGTTTTTCACTGGCTACAGGGCTGTCGTTGTAATTCACTGGCAAACGCATATAAAAGAGTCGCGTCACCGACAGAGGCGGGTGTAGAGTCGAAAAGTTTTATGCTTTATTATCTTTTTTAAACATTTGTGTTGGGAATAAGACTTGTGTAACAAATTTATATTAATCTGTCGTAGATATGGTATTACCTATAATATACGTACAATACTATCTGTAATAGGTAATTCAATTAATATTTTTCTAAATTTAAATTTAGATTATTTTAATGAGCGATAAACGATTTAGTTTTATATTTATTCGTGATATCTACTTTCTATGTAAATTTTTGTTCATAACAATTTTTTCCCTTTTAACTTGTTTATCGATTTATTTCTTGCAAAATTTTATATTTCCAACAATATTAATTGGAAGTTACTTACTAGTAAAGTATTTAGCACTTTATTTTTATGTATGTATTTTTTGCAACATTTGCATTAATATCTAATATGATTTTTTTCCGCTTCACGCAAAAAAAACGTATTAAAAATCACTACTGTGATATTAATCACAAAGTTTATTTATATTTCATCAGAGTGTAAAGTACAAATTTTGATTATTTTTTTCAAATTGTATTTAAATTAAGTAATATATATTACTTTTATTTTTACAATCACAAATTATAATGCGGCTAAATAAAATATACCAAATTTTTCCTATGTTTACCGTTATGGTATGGTTATGGGCTCCTTTTTCCGCACTTAGCCCGTAAAAAGTCGGGCCATTGTGCGCATGTTTACCGTCTTAAAATAATTATGGTCTTTCGTGTTATTAACCAATAAATTAAACATCTTAATATAAGTCAATTTATAAAATTTAAAGAATAACGCTGGAATAAACCTTCAACAAGAAATGTCCCAAAATCAAATTTAAAGTATTATAGTAAAACAAAAACTATAGCAGTAAGTCAACTCCACGTAGAGCCTTGTTCCGTGTCACTGAGCCGATCCTCGCGGGAGGTAATTATGCATGGCCAGTTTTTAGCGCGTCCACTAGCGAATAAAATATAAAACGACCAACAACTAATTATTTCGCGTTCAGTAACTATTACTTATGTAATAATATGTCTGTACTTTACATGAGTTTAGTATATAAAATTTTCCTCATCTTGTATAGTGAAGTTGTTTATTTAAGTTTCAAATTTGTTTTGAAACTTTTTTTAGTCTTAAATAATATTTTGTCTCTCTGAATAAGAAATATATAAAAAATAGTAAAACAAACATTTCGTGGTTAGTATCTAGTTACAAGATATAATAAATTAATGGTATGATTATTATTTTTTTTTTTTTGTCGTTGCATAATCTTTGTGCAGCCTATTACAAGCTCCGCACTTCTTATCAATAAATGTTAATAATTAGTGTTTAACTAATCTAACCAATATTCTTAAATATTATAAATATTACAAGAATGAAAAAGGTAAATGACACATTATGTTTATACATATAGCTGATCAAAAATGTTTACTAGTACTAATTTTGGATTTGCCAAAACATTTGAAAAAATAAAAACAGTGAATAATTGCATTAGAACACCGCCACCTAGCCGAAATGGGCTGAACTACAGAGCTTTCTTCATAAGCTCACGGAGCTTTCACGTATTTCCGCCGCACGGGGAGGGCGCTACGAGCTTTTTTATTTGCGATAACTCCACAAGTCTCCCGCCACCCGCGCTTGCTTTATACAACAGTGTGGGACTAGGGATAGTATTTTAGTCGTTATAGCTGTGGTATTAAGGGCTTTATTGTTTTTAAGAATTATAAATGATATTATGTTAGTAACCAGTATTATATTAGTATATAGTATTTGTATTCGACGTGAAAGTATTTGTTAGAAGGGATTGGTATTTCCCTGATAAGTTATTTTGTGTGTAGTTTTCTTGTACTAAATGTATGAAATTAACACAACGTATGCGTTTTATAACTTAAAAGGAGTATTAATTTAGATTCGTTTTTGAATATATAGTAATTAAAAAATAAATTAAGAATATTTATACTGAAAAACACTTTTCATGCAAAAACACTAATGAAAATCACCTTTTCCCTGAGGGAATCCAAATTAAATGATAATTATTTCCCAAACCACGGTAGGTACTATAATTATTTACAAGTAAATACTTAAGGCTAGCTTTCGGATTTGTCGCGGTTTCTTGTATTTTAATTTTCTTTGCATTGTCATTATTACATGTCATTACATTGTAATTGTCCGTCCTGGCTCGTGACGATGCAGGCTGCAAAGTTTTCAAAAGATCTGAAGAAAATTAAAAAGACAAAAAACTGCGATAAAATCCCTAAACTGGTTTTATTTCGATTTATAACAGTCGCATAAACGTAACAAAATCATTAAGTATGTATGTGGTAAATTTTCTTTTAATGACAGTTCTTTTTATTTCTTTGTAATTATGTCTAACTTAATATAATATGATTAAATGGTGTGATGATTAAACCTTGATTCGATTGACTTCCTTTCTCCCAGGATTTTTTTGCCTAATTAGGACCTGTTCAATAACAGTATAGTAAACATGTTGCAAAAATGATTTACCTCCCTTTCTAACGCCAACCCCTCTGAGGAGATCCAGTTTTAGGCAAATCGTAATAGAAATGCCTATATATATACCGCTGCCCGGCTTTTAGTTATCGAATATACACGAAAAAGAAGGGCATAAAAGACGTTATTTTCTTCCTTACGTGAAATAAATTGATAATCAATAATCTCAAGTAAGTATATCTATGTTTAGGCCTTGTGCCTATCAGTAGTAGGAGGCCGGTGCCAAGCAGTGGTACAGTATAATATAATACAGGGTTGATATGATTATATATGACTGATAGCACAAATGAGTGCTTTATATTTTAAATTCCTATATGTTGCAATTTGTTCTCAGTCGTCCCCCACCAAGACTAGGCGGTTGTAATAAGGAATTTTCTCCGCAATAAAAAGATGTTGCAAGTGGTTCTAAACGTAGAAAAGACAGTATATTTGAAATCGACTTAACCCTTGTAACAAACATCTTCACGGACTTATTCAAGTATCACCGTATTTATTAAAGTAATACACACAACATCACGCATGTATCCCCGAAGGGGTATGCAGAGGCGCAACCAGGAACCCACTTTTCGCCAACTGTGTTCCGTCCCTTGATGTGATAGTGGGCGAGCCTATCGCCATATAGGGCACAAATTCCAGACTCCGAGCTGATACTGAGCAGAAAATATAATATTCAAGTAATAACTAAGATAAAGCATTATTTTAATATATCTTTGTCACTATTTCATAAACGCAGGCACATTATAAACAATATAGAAGACCTATGTATAAAATACTTTTTAATTTTGGTTAGGGCGTTCTATATTTACCCACGTGTCCAGTTAGGTGGCCGGAACTATAAATTTAGTGGCGCAACAAAAACTCTCTGCGAGGAAGGTTCGTTGGTGGGCCGCGGTCGCGGTGTCGGGTTCACTTCCCGGTTTGGTCTCGACGTGTGCACGGATTTGTTTAACGTGTTTTTATCGCGCGGGATTAACACACTTTTTTTGAGTACGTCGTTTGGGTCTCTACTTCCTTGATTTATTTTCGTGTGTCCGTTTATGTAATTATATCTTACATGATGTCATTAGCTACATCGCAGTCCTGTGTACACAAAGGTTACATTGTTGGCTATTTTTGTTATTAAGAGGTAATGTAAAAATATTATATTTTATAGATTTCGTATTATATGACTTTCATTTGTTTTGGAGTATACCCAGTAAGGTTTTAATTAATAAGTGAATTTGAAGCGACACAAAAATTTACCACTTACACTAAAATAACTGCATAATTGCTAGGTAAGTGACTACTTAAACTCAGTCTAAATACAACCTAAACAACACCTACATACATTTGAAAATACCAACCGTATTTCCTGTAACATTTAGACGCTTAAACCGGCTTGTGACGAATTAAACAGCACTTATTTACACATAAGCCAAATATCCGGGTAACCCAAATCTACAGACAGGATCATTTCATATTTTCGCGAGTCCATCTCTCACGCGGCGCTCAATTATTCAACGTGGGCGGACCGGTAGAGCCGGGCGAGCCGGGTGAACCGGGGACCGCCGAGTCGAGCCGGTCAAAAGTAATGACCGGTGAACGCGAAATTACACGTGTTACAATGATGATGTTTACCCGTGTTTCGGAGTAATTTCGGCCGGATGTTGTTTGAAGAGCAGTTAGGTTTTGTATGTAATCGTTTTATTTAATGGGCCGGAGTGGGACTCGTTACGGTTTTGTTGTTTGCGTCATCGCGGGAATGTTGCGTTTGTTAGTTCGTATTAAAATTATTTGCTTACCCTTTTTAATTTTGTTTGTCATGATTTTAACAAAATATGTGTATTGAAATCCGTAGAATGTGAAGACCGCTTGTCATCTACTATATAAAAGTAGTTTTTATTGTCTCAGGATAATAGTTAATTCATAATTATTTAAACAATAATTTAATGAAAATTACGACAACTACTCATTGATTAGAAGTTCATAAAAAACAACATATTATTGTACTGCGTAATGAAAATAATGTCTGCCTACAATCGACACTATACGTCCTAAATTCCATTCTGAAAATATTTTTTAAAACCTCTAATATTCCACTATATTACATAAGACGTTTTAATACCGAAGAAACCACTTCCTGGCGGAACGGTCACACGTCAGAGAAAAAAACGTATCAAAGCCAACTGATATCGCCCACGAGGTCAACAAAAACTGACACATGGGCAAGCGCGTGGCACTCACATGTCGCCTTGTATCATTCCACGCCACTGTTTGTTCAAACGGCAAAAACTCGGTGCCATGCTGTCTGCCGTAATATGACGCTGAATGTTTTCGCTAAATCAGTGGGCAGAGATGTCGGAATGGTCGTTACAATATGGCAACTGATTTTCATATTTACGCGAATGTTAGACATTGAAATAAACTTTTTTGCGTATTTTATCGCGGTGTTTATATTATAATGTCTCCCGGCGTTTCGAATACTACAGTCTTCGTAGTCACGGGGAGGACTGAGGTGTTAGTCATCCTAAAAATGAAAGTTAAAATATTTAGCTACATTTTACAATTTTTTTTTTTTATAATTTTTAACTGTTGACGGTTCGAAAATAGTTTTATTTCAATATGGCAATAGTTTCTTTTTTGGTATTCGATGTTTAGATTTAGGTATGGTGCGGGAATAATTGCTAGTAATATATTTACATCACACACCTGATTAAATGTAAACAGGAAAGAAAATTAATCAAAAAAGGGACAGGGATCACACTAACAAAGTCTTCCTTTTTAAATGCTTTAAACTATTGATCAAATACTTGTTAAATACATTTAAAAGAACCTTTACAAGAACATTTCCTAGATTATCAATAAATATTATAATCATTGTTTAAAGTAATCACTCTTACACCTATTTAGAGAGAACACTCTGTAGGTTAAATAATAATTAACAATTAGTTATTACATAACATTGAATATCTAAATACCTAAGGTTGGCAGACACATTGTTCGAATAAGTCATCGTATAGCCTTTCATAATATTTGACGTATGCGCTTAATGAAATGGAGTGTGTATTTATTAAGTTAATTAAACCGTTCTTGAAGAGGCCCTAAGGCTGGGGTCGGATCGGGACGAGATTTCTGCTTTATCACGCATATATTAAGTTATGTCTGTGTTAAATTTACTTGTGTTAAGGTCTATTTGTGATGAGAGAATGTATTATTTTCTATTTAGCTAGTTTTGTCAAGATTTTTAGGAATTTGTTTGAAATACTGAGGTTAAGGAACATTGTCGTGTTAAATTCGTATAAATTTGAAAGATAGGCACTATATTTTAAGTCGGATTAAATAATATATAATTATAGAACGCCAATTGATGTGTGATACTTGTTTTCATCATGACGAAATTGTTTTTATTAAATAATAAAAAATATATAAAAAATTATAATAAGTTAAAGATTAATGCGTCGGTGATGCAGTTGTATTAAGGTCCCACTGTAGTGCTGAGGTCTTGGTTTCGGTCCCGGGTCGGGCAAAACTGAAGGTTTTCTACTCAATATTAACCTAGACTCTAAAATTTGTGCCCGACATTGCGATCGCTCTCTATCACTTCATGGGACAGAATACACACGGCGGAAAGTAAAAAAAACATAAGAGTTTGTATCGATGGATCAAAGGCTAATCGACTTAAGCAACATTTGGGCGACACTAGGTTACATACATATTTAAAAGCAGCACTTTTTTCTATGTTTTTTTAACCTAGTTAATTTTATGAAACAAATGTTGGTAAAGTCAATTAGTTTTTCAATCGTCGATACTTAAAGATAAAGAAAATAAAAAATTAATTCAATATAAAAAAACTTATCAACGTCCCGTTCCGATCCACTATAAAAAATCTATACGGTAAAAGTTCTTCCTGGAAGAATGTACGTGTTAGTAAAGGTAAATGTAAAGTTAATTATGAGAGATGTTCCCCACAACGATCGTCAGAAGTATGTGTCAGCTCTGTTACAAAATTCAATCGATATTGTTCTTATTATCTATCATATATAAGTATAGATCTTATTACATACTTCCAAACAAACGCACATGCTTCACTTAATTTTAATTCCGAACAATAATGAGACATTATTAGGGAGGCTTCTCATATTTAACTTTTGAGCAATCGACTGCCGTCTAATGAAGCGAGGGGCAACAATTCATTAGACGAGACATGTGTGTGTTCCAAATCATGAAAGGATTACTTGTAAGAGTATTACGATCTTAGTACCGATATTCGTCTGACTACCTTATTTCTTATAATTACTATAGTTAACACTAACAGATATCGTGTATAATGATTTTTTATGTTTACGCGAATGTTAGACATTAAAATTAAGCTATGTTTCGGATTTTATCGCGGATTTAATATTTTTACTTTTTCTCTCGCCGTTTCGAAGACTTTGCAGCCTTCATGGTCACGGGGGGGACTGAGGTGTTGTTAATACGCAAAGTCAAAGTTACAATATCTACCTACATTTTACAATTATACAACTTTTTAAGTTTTTCAGCTATTGGTGGTCCGATCTACGCAGCATGAGCTCACAGTGTCTTGAAGTCTGGCAGCCACGTTTTTAAGATATCGTGTAGGTTTAGTGGCTCTAGAGACATAAAATTTAGTCCATGATTTTTTTAAATGTCATAAATGTACTTAGCGGTGATAGCCTAGATGGATGTGGAACGGACTACCAAGACGAATGTCCGCAGGTTTGAATCCCAAGGGTGCACACCTCTGACTTTTCTAAAATGAATTGTGTATTCTTTGTGAATTATCGCTTGCTTTAACACTGAATGAAAACATCGTGAGGAAACCTGCATGTCTGAGAAGTTCTCTATAGGAATTTTGAGGGTGTGTGAAGTCTACCAATCCGCACTAGGTTAGCGTGATGTAATAAGGCCTAATCTCTCTCAGTAGTAGAGGAGGCCCGTACCTGCAGTGGGACAGTATATAATGCAAGGCTGATCTTATTATTTATTTTATATTATCACAAATGTGATAATAGTATAAAGAGTATATAATACTAAGTGTTAAAATGTATATATAGCGTTTTAGAATTCGACATATTATATGGTGGTGCTACTGTTAATGAGCGGGCGTGGTGCTTAACAACAGGGGAGATACTAGGTCGTCTTGTGGTAGTGCAAGTAAATTAAATATCAAACTAAAATATTTATATTGTTGCATGTTTGTACGTTTCATAGAAGTAAACATAGAAACAACTAGACGGATTTACATTAAATTTGGCGCTTAGGTAGACAATGTCTTGGATTAACATATCGGCTACCTACTATCCTGGTAATTTACTACCCTGGGAAATAATGGAATTACTTAATCAAAATTTTCTAAATAGACGGCGCCTAGCGTCTTACAGTGTTTTAGCAACGTTTGTTGTGGGAATACTATACTCGCTTTAAACAGCGAGCGATTGCTTATCTATATATATAAAAATAAATCCCTATTTCCCTTGGTCACGCTATCACGCGTGAACGGCTGGCCCGATTTCACTTTTTTTTTTGTTGTATTTGTTATTGTCAGGAGAAGGTTCTTATGAAAGGAAAAATTCCAAAAATTGCGCGGAAAATTAGAAAATCTAAGAAAACTTAACGATAATATTAATTTTATGTAACTGTCAATTGTTTGAAATAACTCTCATCGATTGACAGAAAATGCGATGCAAATTCATAGTTAAGACGGGACAACGTCTGTCGGGTCAGCTAGTTAGATATAATATTAATAAGGTTTATTGACTGATTTCATTTCAAAAAACATGACACCTTTCAAAATTTAACAGTTTTGGCATTGAAGTCGAAAGCTTAAAAAGATGAGCTTTTATTTCCCGCGTAAAGGATTTAAACAATTGTTTGTACTCGTATGCTCTACGACGATTATTCAGAAATATAAATATGCTATAACCTAACACTTTTTTCTCTATTCAGGGGTAAGTAGAGGAGGATGTCACCTATATTTGCCATTTTACTGAGAATAATTCCACACTCCAGACAAGAAATAAAAAAAAATATTTCTTAATCGACCCGGGGATCGAACCCGAGATTTCACAACAAACTTCACCACGTTTCAAACTACGCTACCGAGGCATTCAATTAAATTTCCTAGCCATAATACAAAAAACTGCAATTTCCCAATGTGTTTAAAATACCCCAAATCCATAGAAATGCGCAATCCTTCAAAGATCCATTCCATTTAGTAATATCGGTTATTCGGTACCCTCTCCATAGATCACTGGCTGTCAGCCGAACAGCTTTCCTAATGAAGACAACACTCCAACAAACTATAATACGCTATCTAAATGCACCGTCGACAGGCATAAACAATTGAAATAATTATCAGAATAAGCCTCCTGGATCAGGGAAAGCCCTTGAGATTTTAACCCTTCTAAGAACATGACAGCATCTTATGCAAATTCACAAACTTATCAATGCTTACTGTGCACTCTTAAGTCAGTCTACCTCTCCAATCGAATATAACTCTTAGCAATGCACAGTTAAGTTGAATATAGATTGTTTTATGCATCGAATAGGATCTTTTGAGGGTACTGAATGATAATGGTTGCTCAATTGGCTCCTCTCTATGATATGGCAAGTGAGTTTTGCACAGCCTCTTGGATATTTGCATAGAACGTATGATAAACCTGATAGCAATCTCGTTAATGATAAGTTGTATGTTGTTTATATTCTGCATTTCATGTTTAGGAAGGGAGTAATTTGACAAAGATCACGCGTTGTATACACTGTATTATTCACATTCTACTTAATTCGTATTTTGTATTGTAAATGGCTCATACTGAATTTTTATTCAATGCTTTGTTTAGAATTATCTAAATAACATATCACCAGCACATGGTGTTAGTTTAAAGAAGCATTTTGTATATTGTCGATTTGATAAACCTATTTTGCTCTATAATATTTCTGGCACTCTCTGCTTCAGCCAGAAACTGCGCAAGTTTAATAATATTATAATTGCGAAACTTTGTTCAGGTGTTTAGATTTTTGAGTAAATAGAGGTAAACGCGTAGAAACTGTTGAAATTTGGAAATCGTCTGTTGAATTTATATATAGGGACCTTTTATCCCGGAAAAGTCATACGAGCGCAGCCGTGAGCAACATCTATCGTAAAAAAAAAGATTTACAAAAACATTGCGGTATACTCACGATTCGAATTACTTTAAAGTGATTATTAAAGTTTTATTAACGTTTTATGTATCTCAAGCGATCATTTCACTGAGATTCGTTAACAGTTTATTTATTTTACGTCCAGTTCCTTTCACAAAGCGGAATAACGTTTGATGCACGTATTAACTAACTTAATGCGTTTTAATTCAATAAACAGTCTTGAATTAGAAAAAGTACAGGCGACTGCAACTTTCTTGAGCATTTATTTGAGCAGTTAATTTTGTGGTAAACATACGTTTAGTGGATTTGTAAGGTAAGGTGACCCGGCAGAGCCCGGTTCCTGACAAGGTCCATCCTCCATATTTTAATTTTGTTTTGTAATGTAATAACATATTACGATTTTTCGTTAGTTCTTTCATTATTAAATTTTATAATAATGTAATGATATCTTGCAATTTATTCAAAGGTATTATATCTTTGCATTAAATTTTTATAAAGATTTTAAAATTAAGTGGGCTGTCAATTGTTACCTTTTAGACATTCCTTAGAAATCTGAACTTTACGTCTACCCTCTCGGATGCGTCCAACTCCAAACATATTTAATACTCCGAAATTGTTACGCATTTGATCTAATGTAAAGGACCGGTGAAGCTAAAATGTCTGATGAATAAAATCAGCAAGTACTTATCAATAGTAATTCATTGGCGTTATAATTTTATATTCCGATTAGTTATATTATTCCAATAAGACATGTGTATAATATGTATATTAGAATTCTTGATAGAAATAATAACTCCAATCTAAGAAGAATTATTATATTATTTGTTATTGATTAGGATCATATAGTTTGTAATCGATTTTGGATATCTATTTATTAAACTTATGTGGCCACATGTACACGGATGTTAACATATTATATAGTGAAATGCGGCCCGATTCGTTCGCTTGTAAAATGTGGTCAAATGATTACGCACTATCTAACTCTTCCTACGAGAATGTGCGTTCATAGTAGAGGTTAGGGAATAGTTCTATTAAAATAAGACTGCAAGGAGGGTATACAAGCTATTGTTAATTAATTTATTATTACGTATTAACGTTAAAATTGACATCATAGCATATATTTAATTATAATAGTTAATGAAAAATTCTATATGTAAAGCATATTTTCAATTATTATTGGATAGTACCTACTTATATTACTTATTGATTTCAAAAGCTGTGACAAGTACATTTACTTGAGCGCAGAAGTCGTTACCTACCCACATTATAAACAAAATTATGTCCGTGATATAATTTAAATTCTAACAATCTCCATCGAAAGCTTCTCCTAACCTATACCTAAAATTAAATCATTTTGTCGACTTTAAAAACAATTGTGTAAATGTTTAAGGAAGAAATCAAAGCACCCTATAACTGTACAAGCATTAACATACGTACTTTACTGTCGGAAGTGGTTACATCAAAAAGATATCCGCGCCGTCTTCAAGCTGAAGGGTCGGCCGGGCGTCCGAGGGTCGGCACTCGGCAGAGGAATCAAAGGCGCGCGCTTGGGTGGCCACCGATAACAATTATTGTTTGGACCTCAGAGAATTTAAAGGCAACATCGCCAAATATCTAATTGGAATTTGTAATTAGACTTGTAAAACGCTCCACGCCCGGGCTAATTAGTTTTCTATCAGAGTTACAAAGTTGCCGATTTGAACAAAGTTTTGTTGGTTTTGTATGTTTTAATTTTGTTAAGAGTATTATGATTTTTTTAGCCATTTATTTAAACAATAACTATTAATATGTGTGTACTTTTATATATTTTTTGTTCATAATTAACTGAAATCTGTGGTGATAAAATATTAGATTTAATATTTTTACAAATTTATTTTCGAGACTCGCATAGCTCAAGTTACTGCTAGATGCTGATTTATCGAAAGATAATAAGGACTAATAATGTAATGCTCGTTGTCATCAGATTATTGATCATCAAAGCGGTATTGTCAAAGTTGACAAAGTGACATCTAGACAAAATACCACAATAAAAACCCCAAAGGACGCCTGCTGTCTGAAATCGTTTAAAATTAGCAACGGTACACATAAAACACGAATCGGGAACAATGCTAACCCTTTCACATAAATTGCAAGTGCGATTTTCATTTAAAACACACGGGGCCCGCATTAAGGATCCTCGGGCTTGTCCGGGGGTCAGCTTGTCCGGGGTCCGGTCGGAAGAAAGGGCTCATTTTCATTAGGCAACTAAGCCTCAGCGGGCACCGCGTACATTTATATAGCAAGTCGGTAGGGTTCTCAAAGTTCAATCAGTAATGAATTAAATGAAAAAATATACAGTGATAACTGTTATGTTTGTCGAGAGTAGAAAACGAAAGGTATTTGTTCTACAACAAAGATATCGCTGGCTTACCGTTACAAGGTTATCTGTTGTATTTCACAAATTATATTATATATTTAACATAATTGTATGTTTTTGTCAGTAAAAATTTCAAATATCCCTCCAAAGAATAAAGAGGGAGCCATGAATTATTGCCTTCTCCAATTATTACCGACATGCAAATTTTAGATTTCATTTTCTATCACAAAAATTCCGATAGGACTTTATAATAGTAAGCCAGCGATATAGCAATTGTATTCTACACATACTATTTTCCAATAAGCGATTCTCTTATCATATTTTATTTGCTCTTCAAGATCTCTCTCTTTATTAATCGCATAAACGATAACTCGCAGTATAAATTACGTATGACGATGGTTAATATTATCTCTGTATTTACCATCAGGTATTCTCAATTTCGTGCTGAAAAAAAAAAATATAATTAGATAAAAGTGACAGTTTGGGAGCCGCTGTTCCTGTTAACGAGTGTGAAGTGCGAGACCGGTGACCCTTCCGTTTGAAGCCGGCTCCGAGGTACTTTTTGTCTGCACCTGCATTCCATCCACCAAGAAGCGATGTGAGGCATTCTGCAAAGGCGCGCTGTTATGCGTAGGTACTCGTAGTTATATACATATACATTAATTGTGAGTATACTGACGAATTCTTTTATTGGTCTCTCTTATTGGATATTCAGAATTCTGTTTTCGTATAAGAAAAAGGTGGTTGAATAAATTATGTTAGTATTCCTAACTCGAATTTAAATGAAACAAATTTATTAAATTCATTTATATTTGTTTCCGAGCAACAGTATAAAATACCCGCTGCGTCTTCATACATTTTGAGATACATTAGTAACTATACTTATAAAACCCCCTTCAAAGGATTCATAAAAAACCTTTATTAGTATTTAGCTACATTTTACAAAAGACTATATGATATGATATATATATCAGGATACCTAGATATATCAGTTTTCTTTGTCAGTCACAAGAAAGATATTTCACAAACGAGCGCTCACGGACAACAAAATTTTCATCAAAGTATATTTGTCAAGCGCTAGAACACGTCCATGCCATTATCCCATCCGACTTTTGTTTTAAAATGTAGAAATTAAAGTTCTTTTTTCGTTGAAACAATTCTAAACTCGCCAACAACTTGTATTTTAGCGGCGCGCCCTCACATGTTTGTGGAAGTTTAAAAAGTTCGCGCAGGACCCAAACGGCTATTCACTTCGCTCTGCCCAACAGTAGGGGTAAATATTTTATTATATAATTGCGTTTCGTTTATTACTAGATGTTGCTCGCTTTAAACATTTTACGAAATCAAACTGTATATACAATATACTGTACCGCAATTCATTGTAATAAACATTCAAACATCACAGAAATTATTATTTGTAATATTGGTAAGATTAATAACAGCATCCTTCTGTGGGATAAGTCGTCAAGACTGGTAGAGCCGGTGATATATTTGTCTACGACATGAATGGGTCGGCTCTACCGTGGTAGTTTTTTATACGAGTATGGCAAAGTAGCGGCGATAGCTTAGTTGGTTGTGGAACGGTCTGCCGAGACGAATGTCCGCAGGTTCAAATCCCAAGGGCACACACCTCTGATTATTCTAAAAAATTATGTGTGTATTCTTTGTAAATTATCGCTTGCTTTAATGGGGAAGGGAAACATCGTGAGGAAACCTGCATATCTGAGAAGTCCTCTATAGGAATTTCGAGGCTGTGTGAAGTCTACCAATCCGCATTGGGCCAGCGTGGTGGACTAAGGCCTCTCAGTAGTAGAGGAGGCCCGTGCTCAGCAGTGGGCAAGTATATAATACAGGGCTGATATTATTATTATTATTATTATATAATAACAGTACCTTCTGATAAGTCGTCAAGAATAGTAGAACTGGAGACATATTTGTCTATGACATGAATGGGTCGGCTCTACCGTGGTAGTTTTTTTATACGAGTATGGCAAAGTGACCTCACTGCACCTAGTAAGAGTAGAGTCTAAATAGAAAGTCGACTGATGAGAGATGATTTCACCGATGTGAAATCATCTCTCATCAGTCGACTAGCGATCTAGTCGACACGATTAGATGAGCCTGTTTGAAACCGAATATACATAGGCTGATCCTAGAACATGGTACACTTTCGTGAGCCACTATGGCGGATATCGGAATAAAACTAATTTTCAGACTTTACCACGGTTTTTGTTTTTAATAATATTATCAGCCCTGTATTATATACTTGCCCACTGCTGAGCACGGGCCTCCTCTACTACTGAGAGGGATTAGGCCTTAGTCCACCACGCTGGCCTAGTGCGGATTGGTAGACTTCACACACCTTCGAAATTCCTATAGAGGAACTTCTCAGTTGTGCAGGTTTCCTCACGATGTTTTCCTTCGCCGTTAAAGCGAACGATAAATTCATAAAGAATACACACATGATTTTTTAGAAAAGTCAGAGGTGTGTGTCCTTGTGATTTGAGCCTGCGGACATTCGTCTCGGCAGACCGTTCCACGCCCAACTGGGCTATCGTCGCTTAAATTGTTTTTTAAATTTATCCCAATATTTCGAAGACTGCAGCCGTCATGGTCACGGGGCGGACGGCGAGAACATTTCACTATCAAATAAACATCTTGTCTAACATGTGTATGAACATAAGAAATCTAAGAGACTAACTAAAAGACTACGGCGTATTTTAAACTTCGTTTGCGGTGATCCCAGTCCGGGCGGACACAACTATCCTTCCCCAAATAAACCAAGTATCTACTACCACTGTATCACTGAAAAGCAACGTTGATTTACAGCTTACTGCTGCTTACCTTCTGTAAGGTGAATAGTGTGCAAGATTAAGGACAAACTAAATACTTAACATAAATTTTTTAGATAAAAATGGAACTTACATTATCATATTTTCTATAACTTGTCTTCCAAAAACATCAAACGTTCGAATGGCATACCTATACATGTATAATATCTAAGGAGAAAACCTACATTAAGTGGAAAATTCCATATAAAGTTATTCTACCATTGAAAAGTACACATTTAGTCGGTGAATGGTAAGAGTTTTGTCACTTTTTAATCTCCCGCGCTTAACCTACGAGATAATATAAGCCCTTAATATCTTTTTTGAGCTCCCCTCCCTATTTCTCATTATTTAATTGGTCAGCCATCGACGAGGTAATAAAACAAGATGTAAAATATATTTTACAACCAGCAAGATCGCACCGTTCTAAGAAAACGAATTGAATAACATGTAAAATGCTGTTTTACCACAAAATGGAGATCTGCGAACACTTTTTATTGCATTGTTATGTTTTATGATTTCAGCTTAAACATTGAGAAAGTTCGATCGCATTGTTTTATTATTTTTATGTTAAGTTAGTAGGTTAATAGATTTAGTGAATAATAAAATATAGTTCATGATAAAAATTTAAATAGTTTTTGAGAATGTTTTATGATTTATTAATAAATATAATTTTATAATAGGTACGGCCAATTGTTACATAGATTGTACATACAAGTGACTCTCTTCTATTCACAGGATTAATGCCCTTGGAATTTAATAGGGTGGTTCAATTGACCTCAGATTCAATGGACATCACCCAATTTCCCTTTCGAGAACATTTAAACGCTCCGTCACAATAGTTTTGGATGTATGTATGGTCTCGCTACATAGTGTGAAAACAATTTGATAGCGCAATCAATGTACCTTATGTTTCGGAGGATGTATTCCACCACCTATTTGACACTTGGTAAGAGTGTCACTTTTGTCTTATCATAAGGCTGACTTGAGTTTGCCTGTAAAGGCGCGGTAGTCGTTTTCAACTATTACATAGTTTTACGAGGTGTAAAGTAGATGGTACTTCTCATATAAGTAGTAATAAGAACGTAAGCTTCGTGTATTCTGATACCTGTACACATTACGAGAGCGAACATTTCGAACGCAGCACGCGATGCCATTTCAGAATCTTTGCCTTCATACTTGTTATTCAGACAGTAATTTTTATATGCGATTATGCCTAGGATATTATTACGCCACGATACGTGTGTGAAATGGTAACTAAAAGTTAAAAAATGATCGCTGAATATTATATTTTTTTCTTTTCATATAACATTCTGTTGACTGACGGACTGTTCTAACTTACGGTTTTTATTACGCTGAAAGTCTAAAGAATTACCAATACATAAAGAAAATTTAACAGCTTTCACGATTAAAGAGTAAAACTAGGGGTACCTGGACTAATTAATCAGTGCGTGTCCGTGAGGTAGGCGCAAGCGGCAAGCGGGAGCGGGCAGCATCGGCCATGGTAATTAGATTTAAGAACAACTGGGCGGCGTCAGTGGGAGAATGGCCTGCATTAATTTGAGCTTCTCTAACGAGGGCGACGGACGGTCGGATCGGCTAGAAACTTGACCACGGCGTGGCGTGGAGTCGTCTCAGTGTTTAAATTAATATTTATATTTTGACAATATTTTTTTTCGTAACTCAACGGCTCTTGTCTAATAAGACAATACTGTTTGACAATGTTAAGATTAGTTGATGATCTACGGCACAAGGGTAGCATGTTAATATGGTACACACAATTATGTATTAGCGAAGAAAAAAAATTATAGGCTGTTGCACACCATCAAAGAGACTGGGGCTTAGTTGCTAGATAACTTAAAAAAAAAATCTACATTTATTATACTCCGAAACGTGGAAGAAAATTAAGAAACAAGCAAAAGATATACTCTAAATGTAAAAAATATTTGCCAAAGATACCCTATTACAGTGATTACGGTAGCTTTAAGATCATTTTATAAATAAGATCTATAGGTATCATAACTAATTCACAAAATAGTTTACCATTAGCTTATATTCTAATGACCTTATTATCCATTATTTAACATTCGCTCGTGATATTTCAGTAAAGCCCTGATCACTATCATATGTCACTTCCTTAGATCATAAATGTCGCTCAATGGGGTTGGCATATCCTAGCTGGATAAAAACCTCGAAATAAATAAAGATTAAAAAAAAAAATGTCGCTCAACATAGAAAAACAATAAATACAAAGTTGTTTTTATTAATCTTTATTTAAGAAGCTTTTGGAATAGTCCACTTTTATTGGTGTTATTCAACGTTAACATATATAAATTTTGTAGCGAGTCTCGCGTTACTCATTTGTTCGACTCTACGGGCGCGCCTGTTCCCCGTAGTCAAGCTGTGTCCAGCGTAGCAGTGGGCTACGCGTCCACTACGCTATGTTTATTGCAATCTGTTGGTTAAATGCCCGTCTGCTTACCGAGCTTACATTGCCCTTTTGTTACACCGGATTGCAGCTTCTGAATATTTATGCTCTTTCGTTTTAATATTAAAATTGTTAAAATAAATTTTAGTTGCCCTAATGGTACGGTGGAGGAAGAGAACAGCACTATGCTTTTAAGATAGAGTACACACGTAATTTTGAATGTTGACTTTTTATTATAGTCACTGTTTATTTGTGAATATATTATTTTAATATAATGTGATAGATTGATATCTTACAGACAGATAATATCGCTTAGAACAGGCTTTCTTGATTTTCTTTAGCCTGAAAACTAAACATTTATATGGTCATAAGGATCACTTTCCACTAATTGTCAATTTAGTGATACCTTTCATCATAAACTTTCCTAAAAGCAATTTTATGTATCGGTAAAAAAACATAAAAGCTAATTAATATGTGCCACCCTTATGAGTATCGACAGCAACTATGCAGACATTTAGGGTCTTTAACCTTCTAAGAAGGCATTTTCTGCATAAATGTCTAATCTCATTAAAATGTGCACATCTAGTGGTCACCGGGAAGGGTTGTTGAACTATCTCCCTCGGCCCTTGGCCCTCGCAAACAATGAGCCCTCTGTGTGCACGGACTTAAATAAAAGGTTTGATTTCGTGTTGTAAGGGGGCTACAATCAATATTTGCTCAGCGGACCGACCTATCTGCATAGCTTTATTACGATGGACCTTTGAGGTCTTGTTTTTTGTATATACGTATTCATTCGGAATTTAGCGGTACAGCGGCCTTTTGAAACACTGCTTCAGTTTTTTGATATAGGTTCTGTTTGTGACTTTGATCGTGTAAAAGTCTGGGCTTGGAATAAAACCTACCTGGCTGAGCTGATTTTTTTCGAAATTAGCAATTAATATATGTTTAAAGCCAAATACTCTTATAAAAACTAGTTAATGCGCTGCGTATCCAGATCATTTTATGAATATGTTGAATTAACTGGAGTGATAAATTGATTTTGGGAAAACGGGAGTGAACTTAGCCATGCGTTTGAAGCGGTCATTCATAATTTCATATTAAGAAGTTTAGTATGGTTGATCTCGGCGAATTTACGCACTTAACGCGGTAGTACATTGTGGTATGCTCGGATCGCGACTATCGTACACAAGATGTTGAAATCCACCATAGTGGCGCACGTAAGTGTGTCGCGTTCCGGGATCAGCCTGTGTATATCCAGTTCCAACAGGCCGGCATAATTGTACCGACTACCGAGGGGTAATCATATCTCTTCAGTCGACATTCTATTGGACCTCTCTGCATTTACCATCAGGTGCAGTGGGATCACATGGCCGTGCAAGTATATAAAAAAAACCTTTTGCTATTATTCATAACAAGATAATTGAAAGACTATCATAGGATTCATATGAAAAATCTATAAGTTAAATCTCTCCAACTCTAAACAATATAATAATAATATCAGCCCTGTATTATGCCCACTGCTGAGCACGGGCCTCCTCTACTACTGAGAGGGATTAGGCCTTAGTCGCCACGCTGGCCTAGTGCGGATTGGTAGACTTCACACACTTTCGAAATTCCTATAGAGAACTTCTCGGATGTGCAGGTTTCCTCACGATGTTTTCCTTCACCGTTAAAGCGAACGATAAATTCACAAAGAATACACACCTGATTTTTTTGAAAAGTCAGAGGTGTGTGCCCTTGGGATTTGAACCTGCGGACATTCATCTCGGCAGTCCGTTCCACACCCAACTAGGCTATCGCCGCTCAAAAATTATGTTTAAATCCGGTGACTGATCTATAACACCAACAAAATGTGCTAGCCATAAAATGTTAGTCATTACATACGAAAGCTCTACGCGAGAGACTATGGGAAGTATCATGTGAAATCCACAGCTGCACTGGACTCTAATGGTTCACAGGTCACACGACATCTCTTCACTCTTATTACTATTGTAATAAGATCTATTAAAAGAGATTAGGGTGTGAAATGCGCCTCGAATTGTAAGAAAGTTATTGAGTGTTGTCACGCGGGTGTACCACGCGATTATGAATGATGTAAAAACACGTCATTATGTCGTTTATTGTTTTAATTTTGTATTGTTAAAAATGTTTACTGTGTTTTTAAAAGAGTGTTGAAAATATTTTGGTATTATTACGTCTAGGACCCTTGTACAATGTACATACTTTGAAGTTTTGTTTTTATGAATTTACTTAAACGTATTAAAGTCTATGTCAAAACAGTATCAATGGAAGTAAAAATAATACTATTTTTAAATTGAAATTGAAAGAACCCCTTTTCTAGATGAAGATATAATTATTATATACTATATTCGTTATTTTGAAAAAAAAAAAACAATTAATTTATAGAATTAAATCAAATAGTTTTTTAATTCACCTTCAAAATTGAAAAGTTTCTTATACTCCCTGTATAAATTGTAAAGTAAATTTTAACGTTATTTACATGTTGTGTGAAAGTTGCGGATACGTGTGAAGTTATTTCCAGCCCCGGCTGCCAGTCTGTATTAATATGTGCTAAACCTAGACTTATCTCGTAAGCAGATTTGAGATACGGTCGCCCCGGCAACACTTAACAGGCTTCGTTAACTCGATCTATTTCAAACCCTTCCCCGAGCCGGCCCCACACACCTACACTCTACCTACCACCACAACTATACATTGTGATAAACTCTCAGAGATTTTCAATATGACGCGACGCGACAGTTAGTTAAAGTTTAGATTTTGTACACAAGACTTTTCATATTTTATTGCGGTGATTAACTGTGGTGTTATTGCCTACTTTGCATTAAAAAGTAAAAGATAAATGTTACAAAATATTTGTTTTTATTCCACATAATATCACATCTCACATGTTTATTATTTAGTTGCTAAAATTAATTAGTTGGCGCACTTCGCACGTTCCATGGTACTAAATAGAACAATTACAAGTTGAAATGCCGCAAGTGAATTGGTGACGGTGGCTGTATCAACAGCGGTGGCGGCGGTGGCGTTGGTGGCGGCGGTGGCGTCGGCGTCGGCGGCGTTGGCGGCGGCGGCGGCGGGCGAGTCACCACCGAGCTGAGCGGCTGCTAAATGCCGCAAGAGCAGTGCTCTGTCCCTCTTGCACTGCTGTGAGCGGCGCACTTCTCGCTCGCGCCGGCGCGAACACGTGTTTATTTGTATGTTTTATCCTTCGGCGGCTTTAAACCCAACCCACCCCGACCGCAAAGTGCGCTCCGCCGCCCGCCGCGCCCGCGCCGTCGCCGCCTCTCGCTCGCCGCCGCCGCTGCCGCGGAGCCGCACCGACTCGCCCGCGAAACTTTGTCCGAAGTCGACGGGCGCGGACGTACGGCGCGTATTAATAGCCACCGCGTGCGGTCACCGCAAGCGAACGCTGAACGCTGCGAGGGCGGCCTGAACCACTCGCACCGAGTGCCGTGCGCCACGAGTCGCACTACGGCCGCGATCCCGGGCGCACGCATCGCGCTTGCACCCCACGCGCGAACACGCGCCGACCTCAACTGACGAAACAAATCTCAAAACCGAACTGTAAATAACTAAAAAAAGAACTCACCGACCGAGTTGAAAGTGAGAGGGACGTGCGTGCGTTCGTCGCGTAAATACGCGCCGCGCAAAAAGTGCCGCCGTCAGTGAAAACTAGGGAAAAGTTTTTCGCCGCGTACGGGGGAGCCACCCCTCTACGCCGGAAAAAATCGGCCCCTCTCATCCCTCGCCCGCCCGCCGCCGAACTTTTCATTCACCGGGGAAAAAAGTGTGGCAAGGCCGCCCGTGACGTCACCGCGTCAAGTGGCCACGCGCGCGTTCCCTAGCAACGAGTTGTCACTTGTCGTCATCCTCGTTTGTCGGAAGCGGGAGCGACAGTGGACCGGGAGTGAGTCCTGGTCACGCGTGATGATGAGTGCCGCGAGTGAGGACGATGTGCGGGCGCGGTGAACACCGGCGAGGTGCAGTGTGCAGTGACATGTAGCGGTGGTGCCGACACAGTGGACTCTATGTGCAGCACGCAGCGCGCGCGGGTGTCGAGGATGCACCTGACGGGCGCGAGCAGCGGCGCCGTGTCGCCCGACACCAGCTCCACGCTGCTCCACGAGACCTACACCAAGATGACGTCGGATATCTTGGCTGAGCGGACCCTGGGGGACTTCTTGTCGGAGCATCCTGGGGAGCTCGTGAGGACCGGCAGCCCCCATTTTGTTTGCACAGTACTGCCGCCGCACTGGCGGTCCAATAAGACGTTGCCGGTGGCGTTCAAGGTGGTGGCGCTGGGCGACGTCGGCGACGGCACGTTGGTCACAGTGCGCGCCGGCAACGACGAGAACTGCTGCGCGGAGTTAAGGAACAGTTCTGCGGTGATGAAAAATCAGGTGGCAAAGTTCAACGATTTGAGATTCGTCGGCCGCAGCGGTCGCGGTGAGTGCTGAAGGTGCAGTTATACGACTGAATTATAGTGTTATAAATCTGATTTCCCTTATACTGTTCATTAATCCAATAAGTTTTATTCAAAATATATAATTTAAACAAATTTAAGATTTAAATATGTATTAAAAGTTTTTAAAAAAAAGCGAAAAATAATTTCGATCTAACGCGGCACCGCAGCAAAACATTCTTACAAAATAAAACAAAAATCAAACCGTGCCAAACAAACAAATTGATTGTTCTTAGAACTCGCTAAATACGCAATGAAAACATTTAAACGTGTTGTCAAGTTAATCCAAAGTAAAGTGACATCGGTAAGTATTAGAAACTTTTCCCGCAAAGTTAAGGAAGTAAAGTGAATGTCAAATAAGAAGGGCGGGAGATTTGGGCGGCCATTTCCGCCCAACGGGATGTCCCGCCCGCCCTTTCTAAGAAAGTTTACTTTTTGCAAACAAATAAAATGGCCCGCTGAACTTTGCCGAGTTTCGTACCTTTAATCGCGTTTACGGAAAAAACGAACCGCAACTTAACTAACCTTGCAATTAAATTGTTGTTAAATTTGATTTAACTTAATTTTGAGACGTTTGTTAATGAATCGGTGTTATTATAAATTAAATTTATTTTTTTTATAATTCTAATTCCGACGGCCAATAACATATTTTATGTTGACGAAATATAAACCATAAATGTAACATTTATAGTAAGCTGTTACAAATAAAATAATTTAAACTTATCATAATTAAGAAAAAATACATAACGTGGTTAAATATGTTAGGAGAAAAAAAAACATATCGAAACAAATTATCAGACTTTTACACAACTTATTTTTTTTTTTAATTTATTTCTAGTATTGCCACATATACTTCAAAATAATTTAAGTAGTATAGTTTTCAGTATTAATAATAATATTCTTCTACATACATTGTTTTAAATGTAGTGATACAAAATTCTTCTAAATTTGATCACAGACTTTAACCATAAACAAAAGAGTATAAACCTGTGTCTAACGCAAATTAAATGTATTTTTTATCCGTATTATATTAAAAATATTGGTTTTCTTTTTTTCTCCATGTAAACTTAAACATTGAATTATATTCTATAGACACGAACGTCTATATAAACTATTTGTTCAAAATCTAAACTAAAATAGCAACCAAAACCTTACTGTTATTCACTTGAACAACACATAATTTTACTTATTTACCTTATTAGTCATATTTTATATTCAAATCCAGGTTTACATTTAGACTCGAGTTTTTATATCATGAGCACCACTCAGTACACAACCACAACCTGTCAATATTGACCATACTAAAGTCAGTTTGAATGGATTGTAGGTCAATTTAGTTGAACACAGTGAATATTCAGAACGCCAAATCTAGTACGTAGTACATATATATCGATGACTTTAACAGTACGAAATTTCATATACCTCCGTCTGCGTCATATTCTTAAAAAGGGGTAGAAAGTTTCACGTATTAATATATATTTTACTAGGTGTAAGCCTATTCCGGGATGAAAAGTAGCACAATTATTTAATGTGGTGCCTTGTCTACCTGTATGCTCAATTTCATCAGAATTGGTTCAGCGGTTTTAATGTATAATTTCAACTAACTTTCGAAGATCAGAACGTAGTCACAAACTTTTTCATTTATAATATTTACTAGTTGACCCGACAGACGTTGCCCTGTCTTAACTATGTATGCACGCGCGCATTCTGTCGATCGCTGACAATTATTTCAAACCACTGACAGTTATGTAAAATTAATATTGTCGTCAAGTTTTCTTAAATTTTCTAATTTTCCGTGCAATTTTTTGTTTTTCTTCTTTCATAAGAACCTTCACCTGACAATAACAAACACAATAAAAGATAAGTTTAACTTCATTGATTCACCATGTATTTAATTGTCAAATATCCCACCGTTGGGCATAATGCTTCCCTCAAATTTTCATGTTAAGGAAAATATAACCTTATCCGCTGATCTAAGATTCAGATAAAGTTAGATTTGATCGCGAAGGTATCCTAGGTGATATATAGGACCTCATATATCATACCATTTCTCCATTCTTACTTTTATTTTGTAAAACAAATGAAAACAGAGTGTAGTCACGTAAATAACAATATATTATAGGTATAGACTATTATGAGTGCCTCGGTGGCCTTGTTGAAACACGGTACAACTGTAGTGCTGAGGTCTTGTGTTCGATTCCCGGGTCAGGCAAAGTGATATTAGGTTTTTCTACACAGTATCAGCCGGGGACTGGAATTTGTGCCCGATATGGCGATAGGTTTGCCCCTATCAAATTATGGAACGGAATAAACACGGCGGAAAGTAGTGGCACCAATTCCACCTCTGCTTATCCCTTCGAGATATAGGCGTGAGTGTATGTATGTGTATTATAGGTATCTATCTACCTATATAACATAAGTCATCTATTAACACAAACAATAAATTTGTAGACTTTCCGTGTCTGCACATCATATATTTAAAAAAAATAATCTGAGAGACGCGGGGACTATATAAAAGATCGAATACAATAGTTTTTTTTTTAATATTTGGCCGTCGGTGCGTTCGTATGCTTAATGTTCGTGACAATTTTTTTTTTAATATTTGTCTGTTGGTTTGTTTGTTTGTTTAATGTTTGTGAACTAATCACTTACCAAAGACATTGACCATATTAAATGTGCTTTGTCGCATAATAATTGTTGATTTCTGGTTAATAATTATCCCTCGTCAGTCGACACAATTATACTATTTTTCACAATTATACTTTTTTTAGCAGGTTCCGCTATTTGATATGAAGCCCCCCCCCCCCCCCCGCGCGTCTATACTCGAGCCATAGATGTAAAATAAAAAGTGTAAGTTTCAAACAAAATTAATATCAATAAAAATCATTTTAATTAATAATATACCTACTATGATTAATATACCTACTACCTATGATTTTGGCACAATATTAGCAGACGTAAAACATTTATTAACGTTTTATTTATTGCAATATCGAAATAACCCTGTATATAAAATCCCATCGGGCCTCTAAGGAAAATTATTGTGACCAGTTACATTATAACCTTTTACCAATTGGCTATAGCGTCACGCAGTATGAGCCTTACAGCATTTCTATGAGCTATATTTATTTAAGCCTAATTCTAATTGCCCCATGACATGTGCGCGAACAGCGCGGTGCCTTTCTTACAACACGTACTGGGCCCACAGCGAAGTGATGGAATATGATAAAACAGAGCTGCCAACTTAGTGGATTTACCACATAACTGATCTGTTAGACCTGCGTTTTAGCGGAAAAATATTAGTTTTAGTAACTGGTATGTATTAGAACAGTTTATACGAGAGACGTAAAATCATTAAAACATACACATTTTGTCACATAATACAGCTATTGCTGCTTAAAATAGTGGGATGAGGTCGTCAAAAATGTCGAAAAAAACTACTGCAAAAAAACGCTATCCAGAAAATCAGACTCAGTGGTTTCTAGTGGTTTGAACAGTAATTTATTGTCAGTTTGGTAACACTGAAGAAGCATAGAGTGCATTTTCCCAGGTGCTTTGTTAATAAACTTCGAATGTGTCTACTTCGCTTGAATTTTATAGCGTAATACCCCGTGAAGGATGATAGGTTTGAGAAACAACTATGATAGTCATGGTTTATATCTTTCTATAATTTAGTGGATTTAGAATATAGGCCGTTGGAGTAAGAACATAGAAAGTCTAGTCTGGTAACAAAATATTTTTCAATCTCCTTTAAATTCTTATTCCATTCGAATGTGGCGTCTGCGCAACATATTTATTCAAGCATATTGTAGAAAAAGTTTGGCTCATCCTTTATAACCGGCCGTCGGTTTGACGTCAAACCCTTTTGTGGGTTCCAGCCCCGGGCCAATTTCTTTAGGAAACCTTACACATTTTTGTTGGACGTGGAAATTGAACCTGGGACTTCTGATCCACAGGTTGTAGGTACACGCTTTAAGTATTCCATTGAGCGTATTGTTAATTTTACAAAACGTAATTTAAACCATCGATTTTACTTTATTCTAATCTTTGGTATAAGTGTTTATTCTTATTTCGGGACACGGTACAAGTACAACTACCGCGCTGAGGTCCTGGGTTCGAATCCCGGGCAGGCCAAAATTATTGTGACTGGGTTTTTCCATCTTAAAAATTACTCAGTCGCAGCTCGGAGTCAGGAAGTTGGCGGTGTGATACCCCCGTGCCTCGGAAAGCACGTAAAACCTCTTTCCGGTCATGTCGGATCGCCGTCTCACCGAACTATGAGAGTGAAGGAACAGAGAGTGCACCTGCGTATTGCGCACACACTTGTGCGCTATAATATCTCCTGTGTACCTGGCTGATCTCAGCCGCCGTGGCCGAAATTTGGCTAGGAGGGATTCATTCATTCTTATTTCGAATTAGATTATTATTATGTATCATTTTATTTATTATAATTTAATAGACAAATTTATATTAGTAAGAATTATCCAAATCCTTTTTTACTATATAGAATTGAAACAGCGATGATAAATAATATATTGAAAAACTTACTGTGTTCAAAATAAATTAATATTTCCTGAGGTAATTTTCTGTATAGAAATCGTTCTTACTAAAAATATTATGAAGCGGTATTGCTCCGTCCTCGTGATGAACTTTCAGAGTGTCAAATTCCATCGCATATTATTCAGGGAAATAATCCATCAGTGTCAAAACTCACAGAAATCCATTAGGCGGTTTTACACAGCATTGCGTCCTAGAGCCTCTATAATATTTATTATTACACTAGCAAAATCACCACAATTTTGCAAAGGAACACCCAAAGCATTTTTAAACGATGTTATGCAATAGCAATGGAAAAATTATTCAGATAGCCGACCTAAATCGCACATGTTTCCTATTATTTTTAAATTAGCCTTTTGTTAAAGAAAACAAATGGAGCCATAACTCTGTGAACTGTCTGTGATTGTGTAAAGTATGAAGAGTTCCAAAGGCAGACAATTAAGTTGTCATTGCTGCATTCAAAAAAAGGTTTGCAAGAAATATCTAATTTAAAAAATATTACTTTTAATACAGAGATGAATTACTTACCTACAAACACAAAGATTACAAAAGTGACCTTATTAAAAACTACCTGTTTTAATCATTTGACATAGGTAAGTACGAAATTAAAACTATAGTTTTATAACACGGATCAATATTTCTCTGCACATTTTTAATAGCATAATATGCTTAAAGCTATTCAATTAAGTGGCGCCTGAATTTAAGAGATCTCCATTGCAACTCTGCCAGATTCAAACAATTAGAGTAGAAAAGGAAGGGGGAAGTGTTGACCACGGAAAATCTCACTATAATGAGCTGGTGGTATGACACTTGTATACGCCCTGATAGCGACTACCATACACAAGGTGTATAGTTCGCCATAGTAGCCACGTAAGCCCGTTACATTTCGGGTTCAGCCTGTGTCTATTCTGTTTCAACAGACCGGTATAATACTGTCGGCTGACATTTCTTGTCAGTCGACACTCTATATGGACCCAACTCCACTGACAATGCAATGGCTGAATGAAAATTAGAAGCAAGATATCGAGTTCTTCCATAAGAACCACTACCACGGCGCAGGTCACATCTACGAAGTGGCATATGTAGTACAATACATAATTATAGGCGCACGCGTCGTTTTACCAGAAAATCTAGTTCAATATTACAAAATTCGTCGACGTAATGCGATGTACAGAGTTAATTAAATGTAAATACGCTCAACTATCAAATCAAATCCACAGTAGTGTTATGGCGGTTTGCCACTTCATGTGTATTTCACCTTGGATCTAAATTGCTGTTGCTATAAAATGTTTGACATAATATAAAGCTTAAAAAATATATTAATATGACAAAATGGAAAGTTAAATAAAATTATAATTATCAGTCTATGTTCATTAGTGATAATAGTTGCATACTTAGTCTCGTGGATGCGCCAGCGTATATTAGTTGTAGGCGGGAGATACTTGTATTCAAGCACATGTAAGGCAATTGGTTCGTATTTTTACCGGAGCCTATACCTTTTGAAGGTAATTTAAATTAAGTATGCGTCTGGTTTTAATGTATAACTGAGTTAAATCCTTTATACAACTTGAGTTGCAGCGATCTCTCTTTGGGGATTTGATAACCCTATTAAATCTCCAAAGAGAGATCGCTGCAACTACCTACCCGGGTATAAAAAGAAGAAATAATAATACATAGAAGTACCTATAAGTTAAAGTACTATGTATTTTTTTATTGCAGTAGATTGACTAGACAAGAATGCCGCCCGTCTGATGGTAAGCCTGATGGTAAGCAATACAACCGCCCAAAAACGGTTGCAAAATGATACAGACCTTAATTACAAAAAAGTGCAAGGCACTCCAATGCGCTCGTCATCCTGAGACATTCGAATTTTACTGTAATATACTTAATTGCTAGGCCACAGTAATTAAATTACAGTAAAATTTTATGAACTATTAAAAAATGATTATGACGAAGCCATATCAAACCCCAGAGAATTCGTTTGCCCTTCTTCTCTATCTACCCCTTAAAAGAGGAAAAGGCGTGATGCTATATATGTTTTTATAGTCTTATAGCTAAGACAGTAATTTTAATCGTCATATTTCTATATTAAAGTTATATTATGTACTTAAATTCCTGGCTGTTTTTTTTTTGTATTTTCATTTCAGCTAGGACCATATTAATAAATCAATCTCACCCTTGAGTAAAATCTTAAGAGACATTTAATGTATATAACTATTTGATAAGCCAAGACTAAGCTTCCATTTAAGAGTTTCTTCTCAGCTGAGTCAGCACTGTGTAGTAAACAAAAGTCAACTGTCAAAATCTGTAACATATGGTGACTTCAAATATTATTGAATTAGTTATGCTATTCTGTAAGATCTCACTATCGAGCTCACTTCTGAAATCGCACTGAAATCTATACTAGTACCATAAGGTGCCAAAGTCGGTAAAGCGAAGTACACTCAGTTACTCATTAGTGAGATGTTACATCATGCTAATCGGTATTCTGTAAACAAAATTTTGATAGACACTGGCATTGTCATAATCTCACTCGAGACGTCGAAGTCATTCACCCTGTGTTTTTACCTCAGAACGATGCTTGTTCTTGTTCTGAGGTTTTTACAGAATTGCACCAAAGTTTTTAATATGGGTTTATTAAATAGTGATGACAATTAGCAATAAAAAATTACAGGTTTTGTTGTTATTTGTTATTGTATATACATTTCTTTATATAGATCTAGATATGATATTTATGAGATGTGCCCTTTTCGAAATTGTATGTTCAATTAGACAGCGTCTTAGCTGATATCGCACTTCAGAGCGAAACTGAGTTGCGTCTACTAATACGGACCTTAAAGGCTGCTGTTTAGAATTAGTGCCCGACATAGCGATAAGTGCGCCCCACAATTTTACTATTCTAAATATTTTTATACGACTGCTTTTATGTAGTTCAAAGCTGTGCTGATTTTTGTCATCTAAGTAATATTAAACATTTGTGATCGTCGTAAAGTTTGTCACCAGGTCAACGACTTGTTAGTGTAATCAAAAATACCAAACTCGAACGCACGGTGATCTAACACATATTGTATCATATATCACCCATTTAAATAAATAAAAATTAATCACACAAAAATCGTTACCGATGATGGTAACTAACATAAAATGGTCAAGCCTCTCAAGTCTCAACCATTAATTAACTGTTATCTTAGGTTATTAATCAATATAATTAATAAGCAAACCTTTTCACATAAAAGAAAATAGACGAACTTCACGGCATATTCACCGACGTAAGCTAACCAAAGTTAATGAAAGACGGAGTAAGCAATCCCAACACCAACATCTAAGTAAACACAAATCTTAATCCCTTGAGAACATCGCATAAGCTATTAATGGAAATTGAAGATCTACTGCATATTACTTAGGCTGGCCGAACAAAAAAGGCGTCTAGTATAAAACCGCAAGCCGAAGTTCCACGTAACGCTTTAATCCTGAGCTATATTTTAGTGCTGTGCAAATGAAAAGTTAGTCTCGAGTCGAGCTAAGAAGAAGCGACCCGCCTTCTCGTACGCCAGCCAATGGAAAATGTCGGGAAAACGACTTCTTCCGTGGAGGCGGGGCGCGCGCTGCCTGCGGTCTCGCAGCCGTTTGAATAAAAAATTCTCCTTTGAAGAGTTCTTTATTTGAACATATTGCGGTGCGTGCGAGACGAATGTACGGGACGGTTTAATTATCGTACGCGCACGCTTTATGGGTTTCCGTTTGATCCCGCTCCAGGCTGTGACTTGTTAGTGCCGATGTGCCATTTTACTGTCTCTGACTTTAATTACAAATTTCTTATTTATTCTCGATTTTATTTAATGCTTTGGCAATGTATTCAGACCAAAAAACAAAGATCAGTCAGTTTAATCTGTAAGCACGCTCTCTATGTTGGGTAGGATAACATAACATTTGACTCATTAACATTGATTTTCAACTTATCAAATCAAGTCTGAGTGTCAATGTTTCTAAATTTATATCCTTTAACCTCATAAAAATAGCACGAAACCTTATCAAGCAGATTAAAACCAAAACACAAACCGAAATCCGATCGGCAAAGCAACACGCAAACATTGCAGACGGCAGCCCCACGCACGTCACCCATAATAGACCTTGTCAACCATAACGTGGCCGCAGCGAGCTCCGGTAAACCTACCGGACCCGCCGGCCCGCCGCCCGGCCACTCGGGCACCCGGTTAGCCGCGATGGAAAACTACCATTTCATTTACGGTCGCCCCTTGGTTTCGGGGTAGTTGCGCTAACAGCACAATCCGCAAGTTGCGTAACTATGCTTTGCGGCGTCACGCATCTCAAACACGCTCTATAAACCGACCTTGTTTGGATAATGGTTTTTGAAATGAATCCGACGAAGATTAAAGTGTTTCCGTGTTAGGTTTTTGATGTTCCTTCTAAGTATTGGCGAAATAATACATCGTTAACCTTGTAACAAAATGATTAATTGATAAGTCGCTGGCTCACTATTTACAAGGTTTTGTTATAGTTTATCCATATATTGAATTATCTATGTATATATCTCGTAATTCTGTTTTATTTTTAATAAGAATCACCAATCTTCCCGGAAAGATAAATAAAGGGAACATGAAAATTTTAAATTTCGTTTTTCCAACATAAGTAAAAATTACTATACTATCTTATGATAATGAGCCAGCCAAGTTTATCACATATCAATAGAAACCAAAAATTGTGACTCACAAATAACGCGAGATGTAGTTCCGAGTTCGTTAGGTTTTATGGGTCCGTAACCTTATTATGAAACATACTGTCAATATTGTGAACCACGTACGCCTTACAGAATTTATAAAATGCTATTTGTGTGGCATTATAGCCTGTAATTACTGGGCATTAAGAGTCTTAACACCAAACTTCTCAGGGTAACGAGTGCATAATAGTGTTTCAGTAGACAAAGTTCTAGAATCTAGATAGTATTTTTATGCGCAGTCGTGGTGTTTACCATTGGGCGAGCTTTTTGCTATTCTCGTCACTTATTTATATCTATTATAAGGAATATTTTTATAAGTTTATATCTATAGATATATAAGGAATGCTTTTATAAGTTATATAATAATATCAACCCTGTTTTATATGCTGTCCCACAGCTGGGCACGTCTCTCCTCTTTTAGTGAGAAATTTACTCTACGACGCTGGCCTAGTGCGGTTTGGCAGACTTCACATACCTTTGAAATAATATGGAGAATTTCTCAGGTGTGACGGTTCTCATGATGGTTTCCACCATTAAAGCAAGATATTATCATTCAAAGAATACACACATAACCTTAGAAAATTCAGATATGTGATGTCAGATTGGGTTTTGAACCTGCCGACATTCGTCTCCGAAAGCCTTCCACTCTGAACTAAGTTAGTTAATCTATGTAAGATAGCAGTATCCCTGATATGATTTTTTAAAAGATGGCCTACGGCTTAATTAATTAAAAACCCTTCCAAATTCACATTTCTTAAGCTAATCTATGCACCCGTATTAGCTCATTATAAAACAGGTTGTCATGATCACATCATCCAGGTCACTTCAAGATTAATTGTAAACCGTTTACTATGAAAATATAACTTTCACTTCGCATCCATTCAACCGAACACTCAAATCAATACCTCTACCTTACACATAACACCAAATCAGTCTTGCAAATACCTCATGTCGGCATATTAATTCAGTCAATTAGCGCGCGGGGCATTAGCTGGTTGTTACGTCCGACATCGCTTAGTAATCGCTGCGACTGCGACACGACGACGAGTGTATTTGACAGCTGTCAAATTGGATTGCATCCAGCTATTAAGGGAATGTCGCCGCCGCCAGCTTGCCGACGGCGTAGTGTGGACCGGGCTTTACGATCTTGGGATTTTATTTATTTAGTAGTAGTAGTAGTAGTAGTAAGCGGCGATAGCCTAGTTGGGTGTGGAACGGACTGCCGAGACGAATGTCCGCAGGTTCAAATCCCAAGGGCATACACCTCTGACTTTTCTAAAAAATCATGTGTGTATTCTTTGTGAATTTATCGTTTGCTTTGACGGTGAAGGAAAACATCGTGAGGAAACCTGTACATCTGAGAAGTTCTCTATAAGAATTTCGAAGGTGTTTGAAGTCTACCAATCCGCACTAGGCCAGCGTGGTGGACTAAGGCCTAATCCCTTCTCAGTAGTAGAGGAGGCCAGTGCTCAGCAGTGGGCAAGTATATAATACAGGGCTGATATTATTATTATTAGTAGTAGTACACATGAGTAAAACCGTATTACTTTCGAATTATTTAATATGTCTCACGTAAGTTTTCATAATATTATTTTATTTATTTATTTAAAATATACAAATGGTTTCTACGTTAGAAAGTAATCACATCAATATAATTTATTATTTACGGTAAATAATGTTCTAATGATGTGAACGGCGAGTGCTATTATATTGTCTATACTTTGAGATTGTTGTTTTTATTCAACAATTGAATAAAACATTGTTTTAGTCCTTTCTTCGTAAACCAAATGATATAGTTGTCAAAAAGTAAATACTATAGGAAGATTAAGCAATGATCAAAAAAGTATATAAATCTCCAATATAGAATACATAATATGACATCTAAACCTCCCTTATCGAAAAAGAAAATAGATTGCAACGTTTTCACAAAAATAATTCGGATGATTAAACGTGCATATAACAATTTTATTAATGTGTATAAACTTTGATTTGCAACTCCAATAATATTTAATAGCCATTAAAGAGGAATATCCTCATTATTGATGACGCATAGGAAGCGTCGCCGAAGTTAAAGTGGCACAATGGGTTGGCAATGTGACTACACTTACGAGACGGCTCTATTAATTGCATTCATTATGTGTGGCCTCGATTCTGGAAAACGCTATTTTTGAATATTCTTTTGTATATTAAATAATTAAGACGAAAAATAAACAATCGGTAATCTATTTTTTTGTTATTATTCATTCTTAACAATGTTATTTATACGTAGCTATGTTTGTATAAAGACAGAAAGCCTTTTTAAATTGTCGTAATAATAATCTAACACTATTTTACTATTCCTAAAGAATTTAAAAAATTAACACTTTTTACGACTAATTCAACACACAGTTCAATTGTAATAACACTAATAACAAAGCAAAATATTCTCGCCAAATATACAGACGATAATGTCTCGGAGAATTAGTAACTTAAAATAGTATTAAAGTTAGTGAAATATTAAATTTCTGAATATTAGGGCCAGATATTACCAGGCGACATCCCAAACAGAGACGTTGAAGAACATCGTGCAATCAAGAAACATACTCGTCTTGTTATTAAGCTGTGTAGAAGTCTAGATAATAAAGTTTTGCAGACTTTTAATAGGACGTATAGTCAGCAACAAAAATAACTGAACAAATTCAAAATTTCAAATCGTCTTTAAACTTTTGTTTTCTCCTGGAATCTTTTTCTATTTAATAATATAGACTTAAAAGGTTTTATTTTAGATAAAGAAAAAATATATTTCGATTGAAGTTAATTCATAGAGGAGTTTTGAAATTTTGCAATTGTTCAGCTACTTTTGTGGACTATACAGTCAAATAACAAAGTAACAAATTCAAAACGCTTATACACTTTTTTTTCTTATCAACATTTTTTTTCTCTTTAGAAAAATAAAATAGAAGCAAATTATTTCGTGCAAAGAAAAAAAATGATTCTCAATAAAAAAAACGCGCGGATTTAAGTTAGTTTAGCTTCCTATGTGGTGTGAAGTGTATGTGTACTTAAGGAATGTTTCAAATTGAATATGGAACTGAAATTATATCAGGCACAAAACAATGTCCTTTAATTATTTTTGTCAATTAAAGAAACTATATGATTTTCATTTTGATATTTATTCATAAGGCTGTGTATTTTTTCTCAACGAAATGGAAAATAAATGAAAAAATATTATGTAGTTTCACGCAAATTCATCGTTGTTACAACTAAACATACATTTAACAATATTATCACAAATTAATATATACTACTAAAAAAATCCAAAGCTCAACACCATATGCATATTTATAAAGAAATACTATGTCTCTATACGTAAAAGAGACATGGTAACAAAAAGTTAATTTAGTACAAACAATACGAACAAATAGACGGTGATTTTAAAACTGAATTATTTTAACCCGTATGCGATTCAAATAAATAAAATTCAGAACAGTTAACCGTTAACAATCGTGTTATCGCCTAAGGCCAACCTAACCCTATCAATGCCAGCGCCGCCAGCAGCGATTTCGTAAAACGGCACTACATCATCAGGCCGCTAGATTCGGCGGTGTTGTTTTTGTAAATCGTTTTTATACAAAAATAAATTCTATATACTGTTAACATTAAATTTAATTTTGAATGAATTTATATATTTTTAAAAATAATCGAGACAGATTTCCGACAATAGCTTAAAATTAATTTATTTTTATTATTGATCGAGTACGTTTTGTTGATATTATCGTAATAACTGTACTATTGCTGAGCATAAGGGTTCTCTAATAATAAAGGTGTTAGGGCTTCTATCCAAGACAATTAGGGTTGATAGATTTTCCATATTTTCGAAATTATTCTAACTCTCAAGTATGTAGGTTATGGTAAAAGGTTATGTCAACTCAACTTGAAGGGTTAGACAGAGGCGCGACTAGAGGCCGTATTAGATGCAACTCAGTTTCTATATACAAATATATAAGTTTCGCTCTGAAGTGCGATATCAGATAAGACGGTGTCAAATTAAGGTCGGCATCTTAAGATAGTCCCTATATCAGGGATGGCCAACCGGTCGATCGCGATCGACTGGTCGATCGCGACAACAAGTCCAGTCGATCGTGGTAAGGCAAAAATATAAATACGTAGAATAGATCGCGCAACATACCTAATAACTAACTGCTGCACGCATCGTCTTGTATAATTTTTTAATCAAAATAATAATAAATTGTGCACTGAACTATGTTGTTTCAGTTAAGATTTTTAGATGTTGGTAGCTTGGTAGATCGCACAGAGTATCATCAGTGAAAAGTAGATCTTGGGTCTTACCAAGTTGGCCACCCCTGTCCTATATAATAAACCCATATTACCGTCAGCTTAAATTATATTGTAAGTCACAATATGTGGCGAAGTGTGACAGCTGAGTTTTATGTATATAACAGCGCCGAATTAGCTCAGTGCAAGCTCTTAAATCACTGCTTAAGCTTGCTTCATTAAAGAGTTCCGTAAATTAAATGTCTACTTGAGATTTTGTTGAAAGTTGAGATTGATTTGTTAATATAGTTACGTTTTGCCGAGGCTAATACACACGTAGGATCCAAATGTCCTTTCAACTCATGTTTAGCTCTACAGATATAGTTTTTATAACCCTAAATAGGCACGTAAAACAACTTTATTCAATGTCAATTATCAATTCAAACGCGGCAGGCAAAAAGTGAGCTCGTAAAAATTCGTCGCTTAACATGTCATTAATAGTTTTTTTTTCATAGCTCTGTCTATTTTAAGAGCTGATTTTTCATTCAGTTAAAATTTATTAATAGGAAAAAAATATAAAATAAAGTATTTAAAAATGGTGGTCGTATTTATTAGAGCTGTAAATTTTTCTAGCATGTATATTTAATTAATTAATTTGATGGATAAATTTTATCTGACCCTGAAAAAATGCCCTACATAAAATATATATCGTCATTGTATTAATTTCAATCGAAATATTTTTAGACCTATAGTAACACATTACTTCCCCTCTTGTAAAAAAAATACCAAAATCTTGAAAATGATTCCAGAACATAAAAAAGTAAAGCTGTTAACATAATATGTCAGCTAAATATTAAACTTAACCCTCAATCAAAATAAAATCGGAAACAGAATAAGACACTTCAAACCGTTAACCCTAAACAGTCCAACACCTAAGCAAAACTTCCCCTGTCAAACGCGACAAGCAGGAGCTCGTAAAAAGCGGCGTTGATATCGTGTGCCCGCTACATTAAATTGAGTTATTTGTAAATCTCCTAATATCAAACATTTCTCTACACAAATTAATATAGCAAATGAGCATTTAGTTCCTTATCTCTAATAAACTCACCCCAAGCCTACGAAAACTTGCCAAACATAAAAGCTTTAAATTTGGTAATCCAGATATTATTTTAACCCCCAAAAATAAAATCGGAAACAGAATAAGACACTTCAAACCGTTAACCCTAAACAGTCCAACACCTAAGCAAAACTTCCCCTGTCAAACGCGACAAGCAGGAGCTCGTAAAAAGCGGCGCTGATATCGTGTGCCCGCTACATTAAGTAGGGTTATTTATTTAGGCTCGCCGATGGGCCGGTGGCACGCGGCGGCTGGCACCGTCCTCGCCTGTCTGTTATCGTGTCTTGTGTTGGGTTTTGCTTTTTGGAACGTTAAATGCTATTTGATAACTGCATAAATATAATGGGATCTTACTGGTGTTATAACTGGAAGTTTGTGTGTCAACGTAGTAACCACTGAATGGTTTTAGATGACATTTAGCTATAGACAAGGTCATAGATCGCAATGTATAAGGCATTTTTTTTATCTCGGCTTAATCATGTTATATTAACAAGGCTTCATCCTAACAAACATTTTATCTCAGATCCTAATAGCACGAAGTTCGTATGCAGATATAGTATTCGCTAGTTTGTCATATGCCAATATACTTTTATCATTATAGTAGGTACGTATTTAGTTGAACTCTGTCAGAAATTTATAATACCTATTAATTGTTACTGAAACATATTTAAATATGACAAAAAATTAAATAATTAATGTCTTTGTCTTCACTAGCTGATAGAGACTTTATTTTACGTCGAGCAAAATAATCAAAACCTTGTCATTAGACGAATTAATGACCTCCACATATATGTTGAATAGCTTTGTACATCGAAATCGCGCAGGCCGAGTGTTAATGGTTAACAAACAGACGGCTTTGGTAGATCCATCAATCTAAACGCATCTCCCAAATGATGTAAGTAATGAATGAGCTAGGCGGTCAGCCCGTGCGGGAAGCGACGAAAACACTTGTTAGTACAACGCGGTGCAAGCGTCGGTGCTCACGTTAATAAACTCCGATAGGCCGCAACAAGCTGGCTGCGTGTACGGCGTCCATTTTTAACGAGCGCCACCGCTGAGCCCGCAGAAAGTAGCCTACACATGAAATCACGTATGAATGAGGCTTTTTTCAGTTTTTTCGCGTGTAGCCGGCGGCGTGCCGCTCCGGGGCCCATTAAAGCTTACATGTCATTCTCCCGCGCGCCCCCATACAGGGAGTCGGCCGGGGGGCGGAGGCGGACGGCGGAAAAATCACAAAATCGGTATTGGCTGCATCCCGCAGCGAGCGGCCGGCAAAGCGCTATACAATACAGCTTTGACGGACGGTCATTTAATATTAACTGTGGTTTTTCCGCAGATGGGAATGTTTTTTTACTGGCGGCGTTACGCCGTGATGAAGTGGTCGGCGCGCTGTTTGTGACGCGCTCTGATATGTTGCCGATGAGTTGCTCTTTTACACACTACACGTTCCAATGAGATTGTTTCGTTCGAGTGCTTGTTTTATACGTTCGATGTTTGATAACAAGTAATGTAGGCGATGGCCACTCGCTTTGATCGCTACTTGCTGTAAAATTAATACAAATGGTCTCGGTATTGTTTGTTGTTGTGTGAGTAAAACAATTTCGCGCTGACAATCATTTTTGTCGCGGATAGGTGACGTCTACTGCGTAACAGAATATTCATTCGACAAACAAATTGAAAACGAACCGGCAATAAATTTTTAACTTTTCGAACAAGTGATCAAAATCGAACTACAAAAAGTGGGCACTCGCCGAAAAGAGAATCGACCGCAGATTCAATTTATCGCTTACACTCTGAGTGAAAAGTTTGTACAAAAATATTTTAGTTTGCCATTATTATTTAAATCGCTTTGATGCAGTCATGGCGAATTGTTTTATTGAATAAATATGGGGTTTATGTAAAAATTATTTCGGAAAATCTCAAACATGTTCGCTTCAGCTCGTGGATCCATTTGTAAAGATTGTAAGTTTGTCTTTTATATGGGTTTGAAGAAAATATTTTTCATGAATAATCTATAACGTAAAATTTGTGAAATCGAGAGGAGCGTATATTCACATGACAATATTAACATATAAGTTTACATACAACCAACCCTCAACGCGCGACGATGCGCCAGCGCAGTGTCATGAATATCTGTATCTGCTTAACATATCTACTAGTACTGGATAAGAAATTTAAAACTTTGTAAAGATTCAAACTGTATATATTTTTTATCATATACTGTAGAATGATTTTATAAATTAATACAATATTACTAAGTGTAATATATATCGTAATTTAGAAAAACTGTATTTGTTAAAAAAGACATTCAAAAACGATATCTGAAAAGTTATTAAATAATTTTAATTTAAAAAAATAAAATTACTCACAAAATGTACGTACATAAAACAATATTAACAATACGTTTGTTTGTTTCAGGCAAATCGTTTACGTTAACGATAACGATATCGACGACGCCGCCGCAAGTCACCACTTACAACAAGGCCATCAAGGTGACGGTGGACGGGCCCAGGGAGCCGCGGTCTAAGACCAGTTAGTGTATCTTCTTACTATCAATAATAATAATAATATCAGCCCTGTATTATGTACTGTCCCACTGTTGGGCACGGGCCTCCTCTACTACTGAGAAGGATTAGGCCTTAGTCCACCACGCTGGCCTAGTGCGGATTGGTAGACATCACACAGCCTCGAAAGTCCTGTAGAGAACTTATCAGGTATGCAGGTTTCCTCACGATGTTTTCCTTCACCGTTAAAGCAAGCGATAATTCACAAAGAATACACACATAATCTTTTTAGAAAAATCAGAAGTGTGTGCCCTTGATATTTGAACCTGCGGACATTCGTCTCGGCAGTCCGTTCCACAACCAACTACGCTATCGCCGCTTTACTTCGCTTTCTTACTTTCTTTCTTACTATCATTAACATAGAAATATTCGTTTCGATCAAGTCAGTTCATAAGTTATTGGTTTCACATTTCTTATTATTTGCGATTAAATAACGAGAAGAGCATGTCACTCTACTTATTGTAAACGTTACGAACGACCATAAACAATAGCAACTTCGTACAGAAGTTTGAACTACAAAGTGCTGCGTGGAACTCTATAGCGCTTGATGATGATATCACTCTCGGCCATAAGATATTAAGGCTCACAATTCCATGTAGTTACACTGGCTATAATGTTCTATAAAGCACATTACTAAAGTACATGGACGCTGCTGCTTGGTAGTAGGAATAGCTACCACAATAGACTTAAATCTTGTGTACAAATTCCAAATGTGACAAAGTGCAGTGATGGGGATTTTCGACGACCAATATTTGTACTTTATTATTAATTATAACTTTTCCAATAACAAAAAACTTGTAGCATCATCTATGTAACAGTTTCTTTTGTTTTCTTTAAATTTGCGCATCTATTGTATCCAACCATCCATCAATCCGTAATATATCAAATACTCATAGTCATTGCTCAGTCAATATTCAGCGCAAACAATTATGAAATAGGTTGAAACATTTGTACTTACTTTTCAAATTCGTGTTACTGGGTATTCTGAACATGTCGGTAATTAAAGTAAATTTAAATGTAATAGGTACAATGGCTTTGCGCTCGGCTTTTTGGTCAACACTTATTCAGGTTACAAATTACTTTGAAATTAGCCAAACTTATATATGTCTTATGATGAATATTAGTTAAATTATTATAACTAGCCGTTACAGCAATTTGCAATTATACCCTCCCTTCATAAATTCGGAGAAGCGATAATCTAGACCGGCATAATTGTGCGATCATCAAGCTATAGAACATCCTTTGCTAAGTAATTAGCCAGACTGGCAATCCTTAGTATTTATTATTCATGGACGGTTGGTCAGGAAAAAGGTAAATTAGTTACTTGGAACTTGTCATTAAGGTTACATTTCAAATGAAGAAGGAATTAACAGTGATAATTTAATTAACAATGATAAACGGTATATATGTTTGAGCATGTAGAAGCTTGTAAGACTGTTTTAAAAAAATACGAATAAATTACGACTTACCTTTTTTATATGGCAAAGTGACGCTACACCACCTGTTTGTAAACGAAATGAAATTTAGACGGAATGTCGATTGATGAAAATCCACCCTCGCAAGTCAATTCGACAATCATATCGGTCAGTTCAAAACTGGGTTTAATAAGGCTGATCCCGGAACGTGACACGCTTACGTAGGCCACTAAGGTGGGTTTTACATATTGTATATTCTTCCACCAGCACCATCGACTAGTTGCTGCCTTCAATTTGACATTTGTGATAGTACTTCAGCCATAACTGTCAATTTCATACTAGGATAGTGTTTCTCCGCTAAAAAATTATAGCGTCTGCGCGACATCTTTAACACCCAACAGCGACTATCGAAACTAATATTAGGTAAATACTACTATAGGCACGTATATATACCGTATTACGTACTTAAAACAAAATAAACCTGTATAGGTTTTTTAAATATCAACGCCATATCTCCATATTATATGCATGCATCATCTAAGGCGAGAACAAAATGTAACGCAACTCCAAAATACAAAGCGAAACATAATTGTTGCCAATTAAAATGGCGCCGTTTCAAACTATTTTAATATAATACAAACCTAAAACATCAAAGGTTGAAAATTTGGAAATACTCTGAAACAAACGAGGGCGACCGCAAAACATTTGAAAACAGCCGCCTAATGAACGTAATTTATTAATAATTTGCGAGAATAGCTGCCCCATCTTTTTGGGTTCATGTACCGTGAAGCCGACGGTGAGGGGCGAAATTCTTAAGGCCACGTTTAAAAGGTGATTATTGGAAAACATTTGTCAACAGGTTTATCTAGTTTTTATGTAATAAATCTCGAGAAATATGTTTAAAAATATAGGTTAGGGTGTACAAGTCACAGTTTCTCAAGTTTTATTTTCAATTCTAAAAGGTAAAAGGTTTGCTTTACATGCCTGTTCCCACTCGTCACATATTGGACAAATTCCAGTCTCGGGCAACTCAATTGTCTTTTGCGTTTATTTTATTGGATAAGTCAATTAAACAAGTAGATTATGTAATGTAAATCATTGTTGTTCCAAAGGAATAAAGATTTGCCACCGGCTTAAAAAAAACGGATTCGGGAAAGGAAAGTTCTTACCCCCATAGGTATTGGAGCCTTCACATAGTTCTAAGATTATTTAGAGTGGACATTGGGACGATTGTCATACGAAAATTTTGCGCTTATGTTATGGTTTCTTAATCTACCGTGGAATAGCAAAACATCAATCTAAATACTACATATTTTTTCAACATCATGATTTGCATGTTTTTAATGTGAATATTAGCATATCAAGAATAAACATTAGTAAGGTTCGTCTCTTTATGTTTACGTTACATACCACGGATTTAACATTGAGTCGACATTGACAAATTGCGAGGATCTACATCTGACAAATGCCGGGTCCTATACTTCGGAATAACATCTAATGTTCTATCAATCCTTAACCCGTGGAAGAAATTAAAATAATTGCAAGCGCGGGATAGTGCCGGCCTTTCATGATCAAAAGGGTTCAGTACCGTTAGACTGACAAGAGGATTTCATTTAAATACTATTTGGATTTTGAATTCGGATTTACTCTTCAAATAAATTAACTTATTTTATTATAGATTTATTTAGAATGGATGGACTTTAGGATTTATATAAATAATTGTTATTAACAATATTCGCGTTGACCATGGTTTTGTTTTGTACTAAACGTTTCGATAAACAATTGTCTTTCATAATAAATATTAAACTTATTTGAATTACCCTCATATACCGTTTTTTATCATCAACCACAGTGCATATATTTTTTGTTATTATTTCTTATGTGGGCACGGTAAAGTGACCTCACTGAACCTGGTGGGAAATTGAGTGGAGTCCAATAGTATTTCAACTGACGAGAGATGATTACCCCTCGACAGTCGACACAATTATGCCGGCCTATTGGAATTGGATACACAGGCTGATCCTGGCACGCGACGCACTTACGTTGGCCACTATGGCGGGTTTTAATACCTCTTGTATAATTGCTTCTAATTTCACTTTGTATAATTGCTTCTAATTTCGCCAGATCTTACATATACAGAGTACCACTAAGCAAACTCGATAATAGTGAATATAATTTAAAAACCAAACAAATAGATAAGGCCCCTTAATTTCTTCTAACTCGATTTAAACCACATATTTGGATTAAAATTGCACGTAACACAATTAATGGGTATCCTAATGCTATCCGTACCTCTTTCTCGCTAGACGAATGTGAGGGCACAAAGGAGGCTGCTGTAATGAATCGGTTGTTTAATTAATTAGTCAAGAAAGGGCCTGCGGAGTGCGGTGGAAGGAGGGGGGGGGGGGTACCGACCTAACCACCCCGTTGGCGCGTATGCATGCCCTGCATATTGATTTATTATGCCTTGAGCCTCTACGGGGGCGATAAATTATTTAATTCAAAGTTCCGACGCGTGTTAACATGAAAATCTATGCGTTGTATCTAAATCTCGTGCAGGAAATCCGTTGTTGAGTTTTAGTTTATGTTTCAAGTTTGAGATGTTTTAAATACGTAAGGAGATGAGGTGATAATGCTAAACTTTTGTGATTTGCTAATCATCTTTTAGAAATGACAAAGTGAAAAAAAAACATGTTTAAATAAAATTAAGGTACAGAAGATAAATGCCAGAGGTTCTCACATTAGGCTGAGCCTGTGCCTTGAAACTAATTAATATTATATAATAAATCATAATTTAGTAACCGCTTGTTAGAGAGCGTCTATACTTTGTGACATTTTTTTAAAAGAATTGGATAATAATATTGAGAAGATGCTTCTGCTAAAATTGCTATCATCTCACAAAAGATGATTAGCATATTCATAAAAGTTTAGACAACAACGATAAAATGGCATTTAAAAGTTTTGTTTTTGTGGACCCAGGACCCAGGACATCAGCACCGTAGTGTGAGCACGACTATGGCGCTGAGGTATTGGGTTCAAAGCTACAGTTAGTCCAAAATAATTTTGACTAGGTTTTTCTATCCTAAAAAATACTCAGTCGCAGTTCAGAATCCGAAAGTTAGCGGTGTGATAAACCCGTACCACGAAAAGCCGTTGGTACTGTGCGTAATTTCTCGTGTCGTTATGTCGGATTGATTGTGAAGGAACAGAGAATGCACCTGTGTGTTGCGCATGCACTTGTGCCCTATAATATCTTCTGCGTACCAGGCTGAACTCCAAAATTTGTCTGGGATGGGTCTCATTCACATTCTAGAATATAGATATTTTGATATGTAAGTATTATATAAAATTCAACAGTAAAAAAAAATAAGCCAACACATATAATCGGTATCAGCGGAAGAGTCCTTTTAAGTCTTGAAATACTAGTGCAAATGATCTAAATTCATATCATACTTACTGGTGGTACATTTGCTGATGGTAGGTCTTTCATATGTGAGAGTACACCTGGGTAGGTACCACCGCAATATCAACTTCTTATCTTATCTGCCGTCAAGCAGCAGTGTGTAGTCAATGTTGTGTTCCGATTTGAAGGACATTGTAGGTAGTGTAACTACTGGACCTAATAAGACTTAACTCCTCATGTCTTGGGATGGCGAGCGCAAAGGAATACCAAAGAATATTTTGAAATTTCTGGGTTTGATGATGTTTCTATGTGTATGGGCGGTCGCCCATAAACAGTACAAACATCATCCATCCATCCACCCATCGCTTACCATCACGGGAAAGGCGAGCTCGTCTCGCCATTAAAAGCAATAAAAAAATATTTTTAAATTCATTAAAAATAGTATTTGTGCAATAATTTGTATTTGCAAATGATATTTCTGTTGTGGTAACTCTTATTGCTTTTACTTTAGCTTTACCTTCTACTTTTTCATTTCATGAAGAAACTTGCGGTTAGAGCAAAAAAATTAAAATCACACTAACTAAAGTATAAGTCTCGAACAGTCACTAGGCTGTAAAATACGTGTGAACACATTGTACCTTGCCCTACGGAGCCCTATTTTCGTGCGCCGGGTGGGTGGTTCGTTTTATAGTCGGGCTGTGCAGTAGCTTACAATTTAATAATCGCCGGACTATTAACGATGTTTTTCTTAAGGCAGCGATAGCTGGTTATTTTGGTGCGCGCGCGCATGCCGCGGACCACCCAGGCCACTGGCGCTAACGTCCGTGGTAGTGTTGTGACGGTGTCTCAGATTTGAAGTTTAGAGAATATAGTAAATAACAACTTCATATATTAGAAGTAACCTGAATATTCCTTATAAGTAATGTTTACTTCTATTTGTGTCTTTGAGCAGGTACGATTGCATTGTATTTTATTTGGTCCAAACTTTAAATCAAAAACAGAAGTACATTATTATTAATTCATCATCACGCAATAACTAACTAAAAATAATTTACATCTATAATACGCGTTTTGTAGAGTTGTACTACTTCAAAGCAACTGCACTAAGCGCCGAATAAGGCAATAAGTTCGATTGTTTACGCCTGGCCGCTCATTGTTTACTTCATACGCTAACTTAGTCCATAACTCGAGTATCTACATTGTCTCACGTATTTAGAGGTTATAAAGTTATTAAATAATAAATAATGGAACATATGGGGCTAATATTGACTGTTGTATAGCGTGGGGGTGAATGAAACCTTTTTATTTGATGTTATGAATGACTGGCTGGTTAGTATTTTAATATAGAAGATGAGTAAATTATATTTTTTTAATATTATAATCAGAGACTTTTGCTAAGATTTTGACCAATGGAAAAATTTATTATGTGTGGCGTGACTAAATGGCCGTTAACAGTTTATGGAAAAGAGTTTTGTTTTACTCTTTGAGGCAGCGCTTTTTTTTATAGAAAACGGCCAGCTTGCAAACTATTCAAATATTCAAGATAATTTGTTAAAGGGAAACGAAAATTATTAATGTTTTAACGTTGATATCTTCATTAATTATATTTTCTGCACCAACCGAGTACCAACGTTATATTTAATGTGGGAAATATCTCCTCACAATTATTTGGTTTCTTTTTTTTTAATTCTAAAACCTAAAGAATAACTCATAATTATTTTTATTTTTAATTTTTTCCCGCAAGTATTAATAAGTTTTACTGTACCTTTTGAACACTACAAAACATCCAAATAGATTCAAAAATGTAACTAGTTAGATATTTGAATCCACGGGTCTTTAAAGACTGGTCTCAAGATAGATATCTCTTGGCTTGCGGAATATTATTCTGATTATTATGGATGAAAGTGCCATAAAACATGAAACCTCTGAACATACATCAAGCATAACTATATAAAAACAAGTCCGTCTGCCAATTAAGTTTGCGTCGTGAAGCGAACAAGCACATTATACTAAAGCACAGCTAACTAGTGAAAATACTTGGAATAATAAATCTAACTAGACCGGACCCCGTCTGTGTAATCCTTTAATCAGGTCTACAGTAGCCCTTTGCCGCACCCTATTTTTCCCTCCCAATGTGGGGGGCAGCGACCCCCCAACCCCTTCGGCAGGGCCCCTCGAACGGTGCAAATGACAGTTTCTAATTCCAACTTGCCATGAAAGTGTGTAATTGTTGCGCCGTTGATTTATACACTCGAGCCGGCATGGGAGTACGGGAATGGAGCATGTGTGCTTATTAGGGTTGTCGAGTTGTCCTTTTTTAAACTGACCAATGCGACTCTGTGTAAAATTCGCTACTAAAAATCTACTCTTGGTGAAAAAAGTTGATTGAAATGTGGTTGACGCTCTCAAGTAGCTTTTAAAAATTATGACAACTTATTTACAATATTTCCGCATAGGACTAAATATTTCGATTTCGGTTTCTGAGTCATAACCAGGTCATCTAGTGCGATTTTAGGATCGTTGCATATAATTTTATCATTTAGGTCTGCTATTCGGGCTAACATTAATATAAGTACGTAGTGTATGCTACGCAAAAAAAAGTTTATGGCGACATAGAATAAAAAAGTGTGGAATTGGGAGTCACTTTTAATAACATAATTTATTTCTCTATACAAAACAAATTATTAACTTCAGAGAAACACAGGCTACCTTAACGTACTCATTAATACATAAAAGTGAACAAAAATACTTAAACAAAAATTTGAGGAAGCAACCCTAATCAATTTACTTTCAATGTGTGCGTACATGTAATCGTCTCAGTGCGTCCGATCGGCCATCTTTGTGTGCGTACATTTGTCAATTACACCTCTTAAATTTGAGAATGGGTTTTTGGGGGTATTGATTTTAAATACATCCAGACACTGTTTGCTTCAACAATGGTCGTAATTTCATTCCAGAAGAGCTTTAAGCAAGGATGCTTAGCTGAGTGTAAAAAGACTGTCCAGTTTTTTTTAATACATACTATAACAAATTTATAGTCTACTCCTACATTAATAAGTAGTAGGATTTTCATATGTTAGAGTTCTTCTGAGTAGGTTCATTTCCTGCCGTCAAGCACTCTTCAAGCCTTATTGTCCTCAAGCCTACGGGTTAAATGAAATTGTCGCATTTAATTCCTGAGAATTGTAAGGCGTGGTAAGCGCAGTTCAGTGTTATACAGGGCTCTAATATAAAGTTAAGAGGGATGCAATTATGTATGCGCAGTACTATCAGGCGAACAACTAGATCATTTTGTAGCTAATCGACTAAGGAAACGAACAATTAACTCTTATGTTAATAAACATAACACGAACACCACCTGAACTTACAATTACATTCCCATTAAATTGCTCGTCGTGTCATTAACTCATGTGTAAACTGAATTCAGAGGTTTTTTTATAGATGCACGTTAAACTGACCCTACTACACCTGATGATAAGTGGAATGAGATCCAATAGAATGTCAACTGACGAGAGATGATTACCCCTCGGCAGTCGGCACAATTATGCCGGCCTATTGGAACCACATATACGGAAGCTGATTCCGCAACGCGACCCACTTAAGTGGACCACTATTGCGCGTTTGAACACCTTGAGTACAGTGGTACCAGGCGGATATAAAATATATCCTACCAAGAGCAAAATTAGTTATTGTGAAATAAGACTTCGTAGCTCAGCGATCCCTATACATCTATGTCGTGAAGTGGTGTAGAACAATGTGGCCATGTCACTTGAATAATTTGCAATCTCCCGCGCCTACCGACACACCAGAAATGTAATTGGGTTAGATAATACCGTATGCGTAGAATTACGTAGATTGTTATAAGAAAGTCTTGTGATTAAAATATGTCTTGGAGCGTAAGTTTAAGTCGTGGCTTTTAAAATCACCACACATGAAGTGACCTAACCAATTATTAATAGTATGTGATAACATTGAGTTGTAAATAATAAATAACAAGGTAATAATTTGCTGCGGTACGAGATGTCATAACTTTAGTAATACCAAAACTAAATAACTTAAAATAATAAGCATATCGAGCCTATTTTATATACTGTCCTGCTGAGCACGGGCCTCCTCTACTACTGAGAGGGATTACGCCTTAGTCCATCACGTTGGCTACGTACGGATTGATGATTGACAGACTCCACAACAACATAACAACAAATAAAAAAAAATACATTCTTGCATAAAAACTGTCACCATTTAAAAAGTTTATTTAAAATTAATTTTAATCATGATGGCGCTAATAATGCTACTATGTAAATTTTCATTAAAAATACTATATTCGTAAGGTAAATAGCAACAACAATAAACGTTACAACTTTAGAAGTCACAATACATCGATACCTTGGGAGCAAAGAGGGCCGATGCAAACTCGATTGTGGAATCCACGTCACTAATTCGAACACATGCTCTCGCTAGGGGCGGGTGTCGCGCAAGTGTCAATGAATTATCGAGTGTCTGGGACAAATCGAAGGGCGCTGTCGAGAAACGATCTACTTCCTATACATGTGTGGGATTTGAAAGGGGCTGTTAAACATTTGTAGTGGAAGATAGCTAGATTGCTCATATGAATTGTTTGAAGTATAGTCTGATCCAATGTATCGGGATAATGATGTAAAAACGAAAAGTAAGGCTCCGGTAATAAATATGTATAGTTAACTTGCATAATAGGAAATATATTATTAAACAGTAGAGTAGTGGTGTAAGATGAAAACTTGGAAGTAAAACGCACATTCTATTAGACCTTTGGTTGCTTACTGGCATAAGAACAGTAACAATATTATTTTCAAAAAGATGAATCCCAATTAGATTAATTCAAGCGGTGATAGCCTAGTTGGGAGTGGAACCCATTGCCGAGACGAATGTCCGCAGTTTCAAAACCCAAGGGCACACACCTCTGACTTTTCCATAATTATTGTAGAGTGTAGGTATTCTTTTGTGTATTAAATGAAACCTGTATATCTGAGAATGCAATGGGACAGTATATAATACAAGGCTGATATTATTATATATTAGATTAATTAGAATAATGAAACAATAAGCTAAACTCATAAAGTTAATAGGTAGTGTAAAGATATTCCGCTCTTCGATCTCTGTACTGAGATGAAGATGAATAAGAGGTACTTTAATATATTTTGTTTCGGATTTGGGTACGACTGGTTCCTTGTTCCTATTACCGAGTTATAATACTTATACTTTAGTATCAGGACTATTTATGTGTTGGTATATAAATTACTATGTTTGTTATAAGCGGCAGAAAGATGTGATAGGTCAGTTGTCTTTAACACCTAGTTGCCAAAGCATACAAAATTATCTTGAATAGCCTTCATTTTCTGATGTAACCTCATTCTGAGCATCACCCCTAGACGTTAATGGGTGTTGTCTAAGTTGATTACTTTTTGAATATGTAGTTTGCTGTTGGTAGGATATATTTTGTATCCGCCCGGATAGCGCTCACCGTACAAAAGGCGTTTAAACGCGCTAAAGTGGCCCACGTAAGTGTGTCACGTTTTGGGAGCATCCTGTGTATATCAGGTTGCAACATGCATGATTGTATTGACTGTCGAGGGATAAGCATTTTTCACCAATCGACATTTTATTTTACCAAAATAATGAGCCATAAATATAACTAAACCGAATACTTTTTTAGCTAAACTTTTAATCCGGAAAACTCCTTCACGCGGGCGAAGCCGTGAGCAAAAGCTAGTAACTATATCATATTCGTTTATTTTCCCATTGAAATGTCATTAAGGTAATGACCAAGAGCCACACTAGCAAGGGATGTTGTATTGACGATTGGCACAATTATGTCAACCTCCCTAATTGCTTTTCTTATTTTAACCCGTGAGGTAGCTGAATGTTTGCCGGCAAACATTGACAGCTACGCGTGTGACGGAAAAATAACCTTATTATGTAGTATATATGTAGTATATAAGGTTATAATCCCGTGACACACGCAAATGTCATGTAGCTGTCTTGGCTCGCCGGCGATTCACGAGAGACCAAGAGTTAATACGGGCACACCAAAGTGCACGTTATGGTAAGTGTCGTCTCGATAAAGTATCGACTAAGGAGAAATCATGCCTTACCAGTCATACAATTATACCAGTCTTTTCGGATCCAATTACTACCTGATCCTGGAAGGCATCAGTGGGGAAGGATCCATATGACTCGATTCCTGCCGGCTTCCATTTCTTTAGAGTATATGTAGAATATAATTATCAGGAGGCATACATGGACTTTTTTGACTTTTAGACTTTGTATACAGTGTTCGTTGCTTCGACGGATGTAAATATACATTAGGATATGCCTTACGTTGTTTATGCCATACCTAATGCTATAGGCTAAGGACAGCTTGTATCGTACTGATGTAGTGTTGTCGCTCCTAGGGCAGCAGCAGCAGTTCCACTTCGCGTTCGGTCAGCGGCCGTTCCCCTTCCCGCCGGACCCGCTCGGGGGGTTCAGGATGCCTCCCATCACCACGTGCCAAAGTGAGTATTTCAATGTCATTTAGTCTATTTATTGCCTAAAGAAAAATGGTGTATATTTTTAATTGTATAGAAAAATCAATTATTAGCTATCATAAATCTTTGTAATTATGAATATAAGAAACTATGAAGAGCTTGCCTAGTTAGGTATATTAACGGGATATATATGTAATTGATCACAAACTATGTCGACGATTTAACTAAAACAAACCGTTATAAAACCTCTATCAGTAGAGAACAAACGAATCCATTACAAACAATGAAACAATACGACAAATCCTAATCAAAATGTGTCAACGCAACGATGTAACATGAGCCGAGCACTCGCAGTTAAAAAGTGAATGAGTCACCAAACCGTGCAGCGATATGCTAAACTATGTTCACTAGAGCGCGGATTCAATCAGGGTCGTCCAAAAAGAGAATCCGACTGAAAGCTGACTGCGGACGCAATAGAACAAGCATCCAGCGAGCCCGCTAAAATCCACGGCTACCCCAAAACAACTCATGCGGCTCAAAACGGGAAAAAAACATTCACAAATCGACGCGGCGGGCGCGCGTATCGTATAAAAACCGACTCAGCCGATCGCCGGCCAAAAACGGAACCGTGATACCGAAAAATAAAAGTCGGTAATGCTGTGGAAAAAATAAAGTGCACGCAGAGCGCGCCGCGCGGCCGACGCGTTGGCACGTACGGTGGCACTTGATATTTTTATAAGTGGAGTATTGTTTTTATTAGCATTTCTGCATGTCGCAATGAGAACGAGTGCCGGATCTACTCACACGAACCGTTTAATCATTACATTATAATTAGCCATGATCATTTAATCATTATTGCTGAGTTTTGGATCGAAATCTTTCTTATTTTTTGTAATCACAGTAAATCTAATTTGAGGTCCAAATATTTAATTTTATCTCTTTATTTATTTTCAACTAAACGGTTTTGACAGATTGAATAGTCCGCTAATAAATCCAATACCTATAATCTAATTTATTCTAGAGTCGAATATCGGGTATTTCACCGCTATATTTAAGCTGTGTAACCGATCTTAAATAGCAGTCTGCGGTAATTTTGTTAAATTATAATTAGACCAATAAGGTAATAACAAAGCAAAACGTTAATAGAGTTTAACAATAGCTACCTCAAGTTTTAAAAGTATTTTTTGAAATATTCGTGTCTACACTAAAAACTGTGTTCTTTAAATCAAAAATAAATCAGCCGGTGAGAGACAAATGTTCATCTAATTATTCGTGAAAGAATCGACGCTTTACGAAGCCGATGCTGATTATTTCTTCCTAAATCCACTATGTGATATTCAATCTTGTACCCTTTTATAATTTGACTTGCAATAAATATTAACTAAAGATTTTGTAAAAGCTTATTGTTATGGAAACAGACTCCTTATTACATAAATGTCTATGTACTTAATGACACTTCTAACGCCTCCAATAGGGAAGAAGGCAAGATGTACGTGTGATAAAGATGCATAAACCTTTATATAAATAAAAAGAACGGTACAAAGAAATCTCAGTCTCTTATTATGCTCAAGATAGTGAGCATGTATATATTGCGTTTGTGTGTATGTGTATGTGTGTGTGTGTGCTTGTGTCTATGAATATTGTTTTAACATACCATCTTATCTCTAGACATGAGCCAGTTCGGGCTGAGTTCGAGTAACTCGCACTGGGGGTACGGCAGCGCGGGCGCGTATCCGGCCTACTTGCCGTCGTGTGCCGCCCCTGCCGCCTCCCAATTCAACCCCCCAGCGCTGGGCTTTGCTGGGACTGTACCTGATCAGACGCCTACGCAAGACTTTACTGCTAATAATACAGGTATTGAAACTTCTTTGATCCTTGTTGCTTGATATGGTAATGCTATTTGTTTTCTAACTTATTAATAACAACGCGGGCTAGTCGCTCGTCTAATCGTCACCGATTTCCCGTAGGCAATAATAGTTATTATGCCAAAATCTAGATATTGTATACATTGTTGAAGTCTATTGTGATAAAAATCACTTCTGAGTGATCCCACTGGACCCCACGATACAGGCTTGTCTAGTGTGGGACCGTTGTCAATACATTGATTCAATTCGTACTTTACTGTAAAATTGCATACTTTGTATATTCATTACGCGTAAGATCTTTTGTGTTAAATAAAAATATTTTTCATTTTCATGTTGTATTCACACCAAGAAGTTTGTTTACTTTTGTAAATGAACATAATATAATTATTTTACTCTTATAAACTCTCTACTGTGTACTATCAGTTTTGTAAAACTAAAAAAGAACTTAGTATCGAGGTTTTTCATACATAAAGGAAGTAATTATTCCAGAACAGTTTTGCAGTATATTGTATAAAATTAAACTTAAAAACAGATATTTTATTTCAAAGTCGAACTTTCGCCTTAACATGATAAGTTATATTATAGGCTACCGAATTTTAATGGTAAAACGTTTTAGTTTTCGAATTATTTAACGACAAAATAAATTTTAAAAAATAATAACGGTAATTAAAATGCTATATTTTGTTAACATACATGATATTATTAGTCAGGATAACATTAATGAATCTTATTACCTCCAGTTAGGATCTAAAAACCTATAACCCTTCACAATTCCGACTACACGACACGCAGCCAGCGGAAACGTTGCCAATCGAAATCACGCTTCCATTTTCCGGTACAATAATGCACCGGCGCGTGCAGTCCCGCTCTCTGACAAATGTACCTCCAGGAGCTCTAGACTAGATTAATATAGTTCAGTACATAACTGATAAGTTCACGTATATATATAAAATAATAAAAATAATATCAGCCCTGTATTATATACTTGCCCACTGCTGAGCACGGGCCTCCTCTACTACTGAGAGGGCTTAGTCCACCACGCTGGCCTAGTGCGGATTGCGTGCAATAATTGTAAGTTCACGTTATAATGTTTATTCCTGGCCGCATACTTCATTAACACAGATCAATTATAACTAGCAATAATGCTACGCATTTATTGAATTCCATTTTAACATATGTTGCCAATTCGCGCCTGCTTTAATGTAGATGTGCCTTTGACAGATATTCAAATCAATTATTGCTATCAGTTGCGTGCAATAATTGCTAGCAATTATTGATCCGTTTAAATGAGGCTTAAACAATCATAACGGCCACCGTCGGTTCTACAGAAAAAAAATGTATAATTAAAATTATTAGGCTTTTAGTTTAGTGGTAGCCTATGGAGCCGAGGCCTGGGATCTCAAAACTAGATTTGTAGATAGGATAACATAAGTTAGGAGTCGGAATAAAAAAAAATATTATGTTTGATTTAGTATCAGTGGTACTTTTTCTGTGAACTCTGTGTAAGGTCGATTTTCAGGACGAGTTCTTAAAATTAGTATTTTTAATTAAGCACCTACACAAAATTCAGTTCAGATATTATAGGTTTTGAAATAACCACATTCCATTATTTTTTTTTAAATTTTATAAACTTGCCACGGACAATATATAGTATCGTACGAAAATAAGTTTTATAAGCCGTGTTGAAATAATTTCGCTTCTAGCTACCCGGTCAGTATAAAAACGTGAGCGTAAGCATGTTTCGAAAGTGCTGTGTATTTGAAATGTGGCAAAAAACGCAACTTCGTGTCGTTTTATTGGGACTGGTTGAGAGATTAACACGTGATTGACGCATTGGTCTTTTGATCGATTACAAACATTAAAATTAAACCACATTGACTTCGAGTCGCGTATTTTGAGGCATTCTAAAGAAGCTGTATAGCGTTATAGTATTTAGCCTGTTTAATTCTTAATTCGAATATATTTTTTCTAATTTGATTTGCAATAGATATCAGCCAGTAATAATATCATGTCGGCCTGTCATTGATTAAAATTTCGAGTCCCTTCATGCTTCAAAGAGCACATTACAGCGGCGGTCCTCGTTATTACCGAAGGGTTGCAATTGTTAAGCCAATCTGAAAACCCTATTGGTGGTTTGAAAATTGTTGAAATAAGCACACTAATAAAATCTTTTGATTACAATTGCGATATATACATACATAGTATCAAAAAGTAAGAAAAATAACTAACAAACCTCATCACGCGGTCACACCTACGCAATTATACATTTTATTAGCACTATTGGTTTTAAAACAATGTGGAAAACAACTTTTATAAATATGACGCGTTCGAATGCATTATGCAGTTAAGTCACGCGTGTAATAAATATGTCGTAAACATTCCATAATGATTAATCATTACAGTTTATTACGGCAGGCTGCAGCACACTAACCAGTAAGGTGAAATTAAATTTACCAAATGTTTACGACTTACATCCTTAGATTAGGGATGCCAAGAAATTTTGGATGTTATTTTGTAGACGACAGAATAATATTACGTTTTCTTGCTAGTCAATTTTAATTTATCAAATTCGTCGCCATGCCAAGCAAGTTAGTATTGTTGCTATAAACTTTTAATTTATTAAATCAAACATTTCTGTGATAGATAAAAAGTACTGTGCTTGACTTTTGTATGTTTTTTTGGAAATTAAGGTCATGAAAATTAATTAATAGTACTTTGGTGTCGTACTGACGGGCGACGCACACGCCCGTCTACAACCCGCCCTCATTATAATTTACATCGGCACTGACACGCCGACGCGATGAATTTATCGCCTATGCATGCCTGATGCAACGAAAAATATATTGCCGCATTAAACCACACTAAAATGCTGTCGTTTGTCAATAGTTTTGTTATTTCGGGAACGGTCGGAAACAAATGACCGAAAATAGAGCGCTAAATGTTTACTGTGTTTAAATGTAATGAAACTTACATTTTATTGTGCTTAAAATTAATCTCAATTTCTCTTGTACAGTTCTACCGGACACGACAGGCGTGGACTTAGACCAGCAACTGTCGGGGCTGGTGGGCTCGTCCCCCTCTCACCACGGCACCCTGCTGCCACGCTACAACAACAACACTGACTACAGTCTGTCAACAGGCCCGCGCTCTCTTAGCGACAACAGCTCGCAACCCGAATCACCGGTGCAGGACGATCTGCTCACTTCAAACACATCGACAAACATCGGCCACAATCACTCGAACAGTTCAAACTTCCCCTCACTAATGGGATCGCAAAACTCCTCGTACGGTACTAGCAACTGCAACAATTCACTATATCCGGTGCTGCCTGCGAGCTTACTATACAGCCAATTGTACACGGCGGCGAATCAAACGCACAATTTCCATCCGTTACATTCAAATTCTATACATTCGACTCAGAACCATCACAACGAACTGCAGACGATGATGGATCAGATTTCGTCGACGACTAACAACCATAGACAGCATGGGAACGGACAGGATTTATTGCTTGGTGGTGGGAACTCTTGTGCGGCGGCCGCGGCCAGGGGTGAAGATGGCCGGGTGAACAACCTCGGACAACGAGGCAACCCTCAACCGGACAGCAACACCGTGTGGCGACCCTACTAAAAACAATGTGACGCTTCTTTCTTAATGACTAAGGAAAATCGATTAACTGACTATTAGATTCGAAATCGATTGTTAAATTACACGAAGTGCAATCCGAAAAAGAAAGGAGTTGTCATATATCGATAAATAAAATGTTGCAACGAAATAGATTTTCGACGATACGTGATTGTTGTGTAATATACGAAATACGAATGATATCGATTAGTGAAATTTCGTTTTATGAAGTTCGCTCCCGTCCGAAATTATGCTAATTTTGAGGTGAATGTCAAAAGTGTCATGTGTAAAATATGTATCGTAACCATTTATGTTTCGATGTGTCCTTAATTCGTTGAGTTTGAAACGCGACATTTAGAAACATGAAGTTATTTGAAAAACTACAAATTTTTGTCGATAGATGCATTCATGTTTCCTTTGTCTTTGGTATAATAAAAAATGTAAATAACCTGTGAATATAATTTGTTGTAAAAATGCATCTTGTAAAGTGCAACGGACGTGCAATTAAAGTTGAGTAGATGTATACATAATAGTTGTAAGTATAGGTATCTGTTATACGACGTGTCCAGGTGTAGATACAAATTTAGATATTCGTCAATAATGTTCAATATGTTGTGTTAATGTATTATCGTTTGCAATTTATTTAATACAGTTTAAGCAAGTTTTGTTATTTGTGGAGACAGGATAATGTGCGATAAAGTTACAACTAATGATTTTATACCGTGCCATGATTAAAAAAGAGATATTACATAAGAATTTCCACAACCAACAAAACAATCTTTACAAGCGACGTTAGTTGTGTTTTACCAAGTCAAGAATTTCTTGTTATTTCGAAATAAAAGTTATTACTATTGTAAAACAATTTTCAAAGAATCGTATACGATCGAGTAAATACATGTAAATACATAAAAAAATGCCAATTTTATCAATATCGGGATTTGTCCAGACAGAATTAAATTTAGATTTTAGAACCAAAACAAAAAACAATAACAATAATTATTTGGCACATTATCTTGTCTCGACAATTTAAATCCGTCGTACTAATCGCATATAAACAATTTATTTGCTATAAATGTCTAATTTAAGTTATAAAATATTCGCTAATACGAGCGACGGATCGATTGTTTTACCTGATTATCGTGCAATATTAAATGTACTTATGTTAAAATAACAAATTTAACTTGCATAGCAACCGATTTATTACAGCTTGTCGTGGCAATTATTTCTGTTGAGGGTAGAGAAATTCATTTTACATTAAATAAAATATACGAAAGTAATTGTAGTTTTATACCATCCCACGGCACCTATGCGCTAATTAAACGAAAAACTGGATTCGCGTTAATTAATATATGACCTCATTGGTTTAACAGCTTACGGTTATATGGATTCAGAGTTCGAAACTCAGACCCGAATTTCCTGTAAAATATTCGATGGTTAATTTTGTCTACAATTACCAAAATAACGTAACATGATGGTAATACAGCCATTGTAATAATTAATGGTAATAAAGAAGGAAACACTGTCATCGACATGTGGGTGGGAATTGAATATTATTCATGTTAAATTTTAACTAAAATACTTTAAAAACCTCTATTAACTTTACCACATCAATTAAAGAAAAAAGTAAGAAATTATATTATCCTTATGTCTTTCTGTAGTTGGTGATGCTATTACAGGGTTTTAGAAACAGCTAAATTCATAATGCAATTAATTACTTGCAATTAAAGTTATACTTACAAATTTAAAACTCATTGCATCGATCTATGTCTACACAGTTAAGAATAAAAACTTTCTTAAAAGACCAGAGTTAAAAAAATTATAACAATTTTTAATTTAAATTTAAAATATTACAAAAAAAACAATTACATGAAATCACTGTACCAATACCAATTAGCCAGGTCGTAACCTAAATCCTCAACCATATCATTAAATCGTACCTTTTCTGCGTATTTGTAAACACGTTATGGACAGCGGTGCGTACAACTAACCACAAACATCAAAACTTAACGAGCTCATTACTGGCACCTATATTTGTAATTCCAATACATATTTTTTATGGGAAGTAGGGCACACTAGCATACGCTTCACCTAATTGAAGGACAAGGTAGCCAGTGTAACTGGACATAATGAGACTGAACATCTCACGTCTCAGGATGGCGAACGCAGGCGAACTAAACAATACTTTGTAATTCACGGTATTGGATGATGTTTCTAATGTTTATGGGCGGTCGCATCGCTTACCATCACGCGAACGGCAAGCCAGTCCCGTCATTCAAAGCAATAAAAAAAATAAACCTGATAGTAGATGATCACCGCCCATGACGATCTGCAATACCAGGGAGTATAGTGATTAGCAGGCTTTATAATTGGGAATACGCACTTTTTTTGAAGGTCACAAAGTCGTCTCTGTCCGGGAATGCTGCTGGCGGCAATTGGTTCCATAGTTTTGTTATACGAGGTAAAAAATCATTATATATACAATGGGCTTGTACGGGCCTTGTGACTGCTCAACATCGCTGCACTGCTCACCGAGAACGTGGATATAATTGTTTAAAAACTTGCAGGAATACATAGAAGTGGCCCTCAGATATTGAACCCAATTTTTAAATAGGTCTCCATTATAATTTCTTATGTTTACGCGAATGTTAGACATTAAATAAAACTATTTTGCGGATTTATTATAATCATCAAAATTAAATGATATCTATTTACTTGTCGCGTTTTTTGGAATATTATTTTGGGACCTTTTGGTATTTAAGTTGCAAAGGAAGCTACTCATTTTGGTATTAACAATACAACGTAGAGCAGTAATCAATCGAAGAATACGGTAAGAAAAGGAGGTAAGTTTCCTGCATAATACACACATTCGTTAACGTCACCACCAGCCTAGTTCTAAATGTCGTGGGTAATAGACCAATGGACTGACGATAAACTACGAACTGGTCAACGAAGAAAATTAAAACATAAAAACCGCGATGAAATCTAAAAATACTTTCATTTTAATTTCTATCACTTTCCAGCAATCATGTCTGCTTGGTCTAGTGGCAACGTATATGGGTTGTAAGCAGGGAGGCCACTGTATGATTTCTACATTTAGCAACGGTTTGCGTCAGTTTTTGTATGCGTAACTTTGAATGCGTTTGCGTATGAAATAGAGTCGTCTGCATTCTTGCATTTACGCAAGTTTTTAATGCTAATTATATCAAAGTTAGATGTAAATTATTGTAATACTCAAACTAAATCATGCCAGTCTTAATCTCGCGTTTGTTAGTAACAAACGCACTCAATCGAGTGTGAATAGCTATCCTGATAGCCCTCATACACAAACTTAGTACTTCATAACGTACTTATAGTTCCTTAAATAGATTTTGTAAGCCTTAAACCGATAACGCAAATAACTCAATTAAGGAAAATTGTTACCTTTAGATTCGATATCGTTTTGCAGCATGCAATATGTGGTTGACTTTTGAACGGCTGCTGACCCTTTAGAGGATATAGGCCTGGTGTTACGGTGTGTATAGTAACCGAGATGTGATATTTTGGCAGCGGCAAACGAAACTCTGAAATAAATATCCCACCCTCATTAATTTGCGCCAATGCGATACGATGGACAGACGGACGCACGCCCACTGCCCGTGTACAAACACCATCATTGCGTTAATTTTAGGATAATTAAGTAATTTTTTATTAGTATTCTATTTTATATTTAATAAAGTAGAATTTTAAATATATATTATGTGAATAAGGTTATTAATAATTTGTAGAGCTGGTACAATTAGAAACTCTTGAGCTAATAACGTAGAACGTTAAATATTTAGTATGTGCATAAGGTTGTTAATCATTTGTAAAGTTGGTATCATTACAAACTCTTAACAGTTGAAATATATTGTCTGTTGTTTTAATGGTATTGAAATCTGTCACTTGTTTATTTATGGTTAATCGCAAGACTTTTTTTGGATCTTTGTAAACATATGCGCAATCAAGGTGATCTAAACGATAACATTAGCTGGCAAGCATTTTACCTATGGTAGTTTTTGCCTGTTACTTAGCGAGCGAATCATAAAAATTACCAATTACTGACAAGTAATATACTAATAGAAAATATCACGATCGTTAAGCATATGTACTCCGCCAGAGCAAGATAAGGGGGAACTTTTAGATCACAACATTCTCGCCCTTTGATATGATAGAACGCAAACATTTTTGGAATATCAAAGTTTCACTTCGAGTTTATTTACATTTACAATCAACATCAAGAAACTCAAGCACAGCCAATGTATTACCAATAAAACTACAAAAAAAATCCTAAACAACGTCACACGAACTTAATTTGCCAGCTAAAAGTAGAAGTAATTGTCACCGCAGCGGGGAATAATATATGCGAGTCCACCATGGCACGGAGCGGGAAAAATCGATGCCAGACCGATTTTAACGACTACAATGAGATTTAAAATTGACAAGTAATTAATGAGGATTAGTAAGGCACTACGTCTGATGAATTTGTATGCAAATGCGTTTGAACGGCGATGAATTCGCACTGCTTTGGTAAGAACGGCTGTTTACGGAGATTGGGTTTTGATTCGAGATTTTGTAAGATTTATTGAGTCGAGTATGGAATTGGTAGTTGATGGTTAATTGGTCATAAAAAACCTTGCGCGTTCTTTCAAGTATGTACCTTATACATGCGTAGGTAAAGTTAATTTTAGAGAAGACATTTAGGAAGCTTAATTATTTCGATCGCCTACTGGTCTAAACTTTGACCTTCCTGACAATTCTGGGACTCGAATTCCAGACCCTTCGGTACTAAATAAATAGTATACGCCAGACTACAAGACGACATAATTAAATTATACTATAGCAATATTTTTTTTTATTATAATAATATTTTTTAAATAAAATAAAATAATCAATATTATTTGATACTATTCTTTTGCTCGCACTTAATTCCATGTTTAATAGTACAAGGCTGAACACTGAGCGAATTGTCTTTCTTAAAGCGAGCTTTTAAGATAATGAATGTAGACTTATAATAAAAATAATATTTCTTTAGTACTCCAAAACCGTTACTATGTCACGAAACATAAGTCCTTTGATCACAAAGTGGATATTTTACCACTTTATGATTAAAGTACTTATGCCCCAAACGTATAAAAATTGAATTCTCTCGTTAAATGTTATAAAAATAGTTAAACATTCTTAGAATCTTCATAAGTACCAACTAAAGAATCCCCATTAAACAATAACAAACTACAAACCACTGACTTCGCAATGAAATACCAAGGCACAAAACCGATAAATTAAGGTCACATTAGAACGATTCCAATAACATGCGGCCTCACCGACCTCAATCGATTGAACAAAGCAATCTAACATAAAACAACAACCAGCACCGCATTTAAAATGAACGTTCGAGTATAAAGTTATTATTCATTTTATCCGTTCAATGTTTGCAATTAATTACAACAATCAATAATTTCGCGCTTCGTCGAGCGAAAACTACTACACAAACTGTGTCTGCCTGATAACGATACACCCCGTACATATCGGGTGTATGATGGCATGTAGTTATAAGAGTCGGGTAGAGGAAAAACAGGAAACTGATGATAGCAGCTATAGACAAGATAGAAGCAATAGACAATGACTGGTATAAAGATTTTGCAGGAAAAAGTATGGATTATAATCTTATTTTTTAAGTTGCTCTAAAATAGAGCTCTACTTGAGATTTTAATTATATTCTAATGTTATAGACTAGTTAAGATTTTGGCCCTTACTAATTCTTAAAGTAAGGATAATTCCTTACTTAATTAAAAACCAAAAAACCATAATTGGTATGGTATGTTTTGTTGTGTTCTGAACAGTTTACAATTAAGATGTCTTGAAGTCATGAACTAAAATTTTATGACATTCGCGACAATTTAGATCCTCTTAATATAATAACATGTAATTAATAATTCTTAATGTTTTCATATAATACATGAAATTCATATAAGAGTGCTCTTGCCTCTTATATTAAGGTGCGTAATTTCCGTTAGAGAAGCGGCTAGTACGTGCAAACTTGGAGGTGTATAATATTACTTTAAAAGTATTATACCTATATATTATATAATATTGCAAACGGAAAGTAGTTTTCTAAAATAAAAAAAAACTGCGTACTTAATCAATACAACTTCGTTCGTTCTTTGCACCCTCTCCTCACTCCCCTATTATCAAAAGTTTTCGTAGCTTAGTTCGTCTTAACTACTAAGTTCCAAATCAGAGCAAACCAGTCACTAAGTATCTATTAATTCAATAAACATACAGGACCAAACCAGATCAATAATAAGCATTTAAAAGACCTATACAGGGTGGTGCGTGGCGGGGGCTTATCATCGCGTCATTTTCATAATGCAGCCGGTGTGCATTTTAGCCGCCCTGTATAATGCATGCGGGACGCGGCGCGGACCGAACATCGTATTAATTACATACATCGCTTAATTATTGATTTTTAGCATTAAATACGCCAGCATTTTGGGCTGAAACGCTCGCAGCGTGCGTGCATGGCTTATTGTGTCTAAATTATATACCGTCGGCTCGCCGTTTATGTAATCGGTTTGTGTTTTGGATGGTAATAAAAACTATTAGGTGTTAATGTTTGTATACTTTTAGCTAAACGAGTAGAATACGCAAACTAATGTTTGCATATAATGACATAACTGGCGATGTTGACGTTTTTCACGACAGGATCACCCTACCACTATATGTGTAATTAAATATAACTGAATTTGCACATCCTGATAATATTATAAATGCGACAGTTTGTGAGGAAGGATGTATGTTTGTTCCTCTTTCACGAAAAAACTACTGAACGGATTTGGATGAAACTTTACAATAATATTAGTTATACATCAGAATAACACACTGGCTACAATTTATAATGATTTTGTATAATTTTGTCATAATATACATATGAGGTAAGTCAGAAAAAAAAATATCCAGGAAAACTCGTTCACGCGGGCTAAACCGCAAGCAAAACCTAGTCTAATATAACATAGAACCTTATGATAGCCAACGATATCCGAAACTTACCTCTAGATAGCAGCGATACTTCTACGAAGGAACAAATTTTATAACTTAATATTATTACATTAAACAAATCCCTATAACTCAGATATCTCAAACCCTTACTATTCTAATATATGTATTGGTTAGTTAGAAGACGTAAATTGTATGCGCCATAGATTTCTGCAGTAGTCTTAGCTCTGTGCGAACTTTATCAGGTCATTTGTCTAGCTCGGCCGTGCACATTGCGTGGTCGACTCGAATGCCTCTCTCGGTTCAAACTAATATAGTGTTGTACTCAAGTGATAATATTAATGCGAAAAATATATAAGTTTATTATGCATTAGCTTTTGCCCGCGGCTCCGCCCGCGTTATAAAGTTTTTCGGGCTAAAGATTTCCGTTATAAAAGTCACGCTATATTTTCCCGGGAGCCTATGTTCTTCCCAGGGTCTCAAACTGTCTCCATACCAAATTTTATCCTAATAGGTTGGGTAGTTTTTGAGTTTAACACGTTCGGGCAGACCGATGCAGCGGGGGACTTTGTTTTATGATATATCTTTGTAGAACTTTTTAAGAGGAACAATCCCCTCATACATTATTGTTGCATAACTTTAACCGTTTACGCAGCGCACGCAACAGAAGCTCTCAAAACTAATAAATTTTTCCCGTTTTTGCAACATGTTTCATTACTGCTCCGCTCCTATTGGTCATAGCGTGACGATATATAATCTATAGCACTTAAAAGAAAAGGCGTGATGATATGTTAGTTAATCCTGAACGTCTCGCTTCTCAGGCAGTTTAGATCCATACATTATATCTTAAGATAGAGTCAACAGCGCCACTCATTACAGTAAAACTATAAAAAGTCGGTAGCACAATTCCAAGACAATAAATCGTCCGGCGTGACGGTTGTAAATCTCGAGGCGCAAACAAACTTCCTATACAAATTCCGCACCAGATCATCAACGAACTATCCGAATAGACGGGCGCCGGGCCGCCTAGTAAATGTTTAAACAGTGGCGTCAGATATTCAAAATTCAATTCGATAACCACAAAGTGTTCTATGTAAGTCCCTTATTACAAAGAAAATAAGTTGTAACTCCGATGCCCTCTTTAAAACTACAGTCGTCTTTTATACTGTGTGATTTCCTTAAAATAAGCGTGCTTATGCTCATTTATGAGCAATATGCAATTACCACCGCTTATTTACTATTATGCAATACACTTCTATATTCAAAACCTCTACGAATTATCCTGCGACCTCACTGCACTAAAAGTACTGACAACACCTGCACGTAATAAGAGTAAGTAATACATATTTTATGGAGATCTGAGAAGGCGAGATGACGGCGCCGCTGAATTTAAAATTAAATCTTCTAACAGACCTATCACACCGATCTAACATTAACTAAACAGCCGTGCACTAGACGGGCGCTGTCGAACTGCAATCGTGGGGGGACTGGGCGTAATTTAAAACCGCACCGCACCCCGCACTCGCCCCCCACCGCCGCACCCCCCCTCGGGCGAAATTAAGTGCGAGGCGGTCGGTACGTGACACCGGCAAATGCGCCGTGCCTACCCGTGTGTACCCGCCTTAATTGTGAAGCTTCATTTGTAGCGTGTCACCGGGCGCTTTGAACACGCGTCGTGCTAGACTTCTGTACTTATACGATGCTGGAAGTTTAGATTTTTTAAGAGTTGTCACGTTGTTTGGAAACGTTGGAAAACAATTGAAGCGAACATTGTTCAAGATTTGGTGACGAATTTGACACGAACCACGGAAATCAAAATACGCTGAAGCTAGGTTTTAAACTAAGGATTTAGCGGATGCTAATAATCATAAGAGCTAATGGTACAGCCAAGACGCGTGATATAGATTTTTTTTGTCTAGAAGTTTCAAGAGTCTGTCCGAATGTCAGAGAAAAACGACGTGCTGCATCATTGCTTGATTTTCATTTTGTGTAGTAAGTAAGACATCTGGAAGTTCAAAGAACGCCACTCTTTCCTAATCTCTGTTCCTTTAAGACGCTGGAGAGCGCATACAGGTGACCCATCTGTTCGTTCGCTGACTTATTATACAAACAATAATACAGTATGAAGTATCCATGTTACGTTAAGAAGTTATCAAAATCTTCAAATGGCCCCGTGTTAGTAATAATATTTATTTTAAAAAATAATTGAATATAATGTAAACAAAGTTTGACCTATTTTCCTGGTTTACTTGTCAAGATAGCCATCTACCAAATCATTTAGAATAAAGGAAATTAAAATACAAATAAACTAAACTAGATTTTGATGTACTGCAAATTGCTTCCAAAATATTCAGTAGAATTTTGTTTTAAAATTCTATGGAAGACAATCATCTAACACTAATTTCGAATGTAAACTCTCCACGTTATTATATTGAATCATTCGCGAATGCATGCGTGATTATCTGCCTTTCATACTGGCGGACCCTTTTAATTATGTTCTCTGTACTTTTGTTTGCACGAAGACGCCAATTATTGCAATAAAGGAGTACAAATCGTTTGTCTGCGACGTCATTGTTCAAGCCGTTCGCGTCTAATGAATGTAATTAGTCAACTTACTGCTTTGTCTATAATCATTTTCGCTTTGTTACTTTTGAGCATACGTGTGGAAGGGTACATATACAGAGCAGATCTTTCAAGAATGTTATAATTAGGATTTAGATTAATTTCTACAATATCTTCGAGGATTTCAGTCCAGTCCAATAGGGAGTTATATTGTCTACAGAGTATTACTCGCTAGGAATCAAACCCATGACTTTTTAATCTTAGTTAATTAACGCTGTCAGTAGACAGAAAGCAACTACATAATAATACTCGTATGTTTTAGAACACATTCACAGTCTATATCGATGTATGGTACGGCCCTAAACCTTGGAAATAGACTTTTTCAATTAATAATAATATATTATAATTGATCAGGAATAGTTAAACTGAGGATCATGTTATGTTATTTGACACAAGAAAGAAAGGGTCAGATGAAATGAAAATAAATTAAGTCTGCGTTTTCATTTAAGGAAATTCTTATCAAAGAATACTTATTGATTTCGAAATTTAAATAACAATATCTCAGCAACAACGGTGTTACCAACCTTCTAAAATCAAATTCGATTAGAAAACAAATTCAGAACAATATGCATTTCGCGTTACGTTCAGGCTTAATGATATAAAGCCGGCGTGGAGGCGGGGTGGGGCGGTAATTTTCTGGACTATTTATTTCTCACTGGTCACATTACGCGGCGCTATGTTTTACAGTGTCTATCTACCGTCATTAAAGGATTCCCTCTATTGTTATTTTACGTGGAAAGTTCCTGCCAAAGTATCTACTTAACGTTAGTGTAGATTTACGTGGGATTTTTTTAATGATGCAAGATTTTAATTGCAATTTAAGTTTTATAAATATGGAAAATATATACGTTACCAAAAAATATGAATTTTATTACGAATAAAAATTTAATAACAACTTTCTAATCAGTGATTTAGTTTACTATTTGTTAAGATATACAGGGTGGGTTATTTCGATGAGGTAGCAAGGGTAGCTACCTTAACCGCTGTAGCTATAAAAAAACTTTCTTAGGAGATTGTCCATAATGTTTTTGAAGACATTAAGATCTGCACTGCAAGAAAATCAGCAATTTATGCAAATTTTTATACCAATGGATCCTGTTACTAATAAAGATTATTTAAGACTCCATGGCATCGTTGGAGCATTGTGTATTTTTAAGATTAGTAGTTGCAAAACACTTTCTCTATACATTTTGTAGCGAATGCGACTCCAATGCGCTTATAAACATCACATAACCTTGTATTTAAAATTAAACAAAATGATATATAGAATTCACCAGTTTAACAACGTCAACAAAAAAATAATAGACAGTGGACTCGACTCTATCGCGGTGAAATGTTGCGTGCTTCGGATATAGTTCCGAGTTTTGACACTAGGGCAAATAACATGTCGTATTGGACAATACAACACAGACATATTGTTAGAGCATCATAACTTATCACCATTTTAGTAAATGTTGGTAAAAACTATAATCATTTAATTTAAATATAACTAAGTCTTTTAAATGATTACCAATTAATTTAAAATATAATATACTTACAACTTAAATATAACAATTTATCAAAATTATACTGTGTTCAATTGACATGAGAAAAGCGCGTCTTACAACCCATAAACGGGTGTCGAATAAAAATCATCTGTTAACGTGAAAGGCAGTAACGACGCAATGGAAGCGAGGAAGGGTTGAAATCAAGGCGGGCCGGTAATCAGCCGCCACCGCGTAATGGCCCCCGGGAGACCGGCCGACTACTTCAACCGGCACTGCTGTAGGGTTGTCACTTCTTCCCGAGCACATTGGGTCGGAATACTGGTGAAACCAATATAACCATTCCACTCATTCTTCTATTAGCAAAAAAGCGTTTTTTGTCTGCGATAAAAAAAACAGATTGATAACTTCAGTGTGTTTTTTATTGTATCTAAGGTGAGTACAAGTATTATTAGAGATAGAATAGTGAAAGTATAATTTATATTTAGTACGAGTTTTTTTTTTATTTTAAAGGATGTGGCTGGTGGTATATTCTCTGTTGAAGAAAGCCCAAGAAGTTATACATAATGTATTAATTTTAAGTTTGTTTTTTTTCAATATGAACTAACTTTAAAAGTTAAAATAAAATTCCTAATCACCCGGACGGTAAGCCAGCTGAAAAATAAAAAAACAGGAAATTCTATTCTTATTCCCGAACATTTATGAAATCAGTAATAATAAAATGCAAAAACATTGCGCCACATACATCGTAAAAGCCTGCATATAAAAAACTTAGAAGCGCCAACCCTGCACGGCACTAATTCTTAGCGGGGTTTAAGACAATGCCAATGTTTATTCTTTATCGCAGCCGTGGGAAATTTACGCTTGGGGGCGGTGATAATTAAAATATTCCCATTCAGTGTGAACGCCGCTTTACATCCTTAATTAAATATATCAAGGGCCAACCCTAATCAGTATTCATTGAAATTTACTATTTTTATATCAAAAAATTAAGTCTACTTCTGAGAAAATGCTACACTTTACAGAAATGTATAAACCGACCAAATACAAAAGTCACATTCTAGTCTATGCTCCCAAATAAATGGTAATAAAAAGGGGCACTAGCTACATACGATAACTGTTAAATAAAATTTACTTGAAACTTGCGAAATTGGCCCTAATAATAACAATTGACATTTAATTAATTTTAACTTTAAAAAAAAACAAAAACCTTTTGAAGGCAGACAAATAATACTCTTATTTGAATAATTTTTTAAGGGTTCAGTGTAGTTAAATAATTCGCCGGAATAAGCTTGACAAATAAAAAAATGTGAAAGTAATTTTACCAAAGAAAAATGTAATTTTAATTCCGGACAGTTTTGAAATGGAAAAAAGCCATTTTGTGTTTACTCGATCTGGGAATCAAACCCAGGACTTCCCTATTTTCACAATTTAAATATGCTGTTACTAGACCCAAACAACAATATTCATACATACTGCAACTATACTACTCTACTTGCTAAATGTATAAAAGCATTCGTTGCGTAACGGGAAATAAGCCGCATAGTAAACGAAAGGCCGCGTGTTCAAATCCTGCACCAAAAAATATTTAGATTCTTGAAAAAGTTACCTTTCGGATTTTAGTTTTGTAAAACCAAAATTCTCGTAAATTCCTAACAAAGACAATATATTAATCTGAAACAATATATAAATAAAATTTTCGACACATAGACAAATTCTATATGTGCCCAAAAAGAAAGAAGTACAGACTGTTCCAAGAAGTCTTTACTAAGAATATACTTGAATCCAGTTAACTATAAAACTATTTCCAACTTCAAATGTCTAACTAAAAATCCTTTAGAGCATAACGAAGTCTTAGTTCCCATTAGTTTTCCCCCAAGGCCTTGAGTTTTAAGCATCCCTACTCGATGTCAAGGGCTATTAAGCCGTAATAGAACCGGGAATATGAGATGTTCATTATGGACTAAACTATCGTTTAAAGTTATGTTCACTATTATTATCACCAAAGGACATTTTTAATCGCTCATTATCTTATTCCTGGTTATGTCTACTTGCATGGCGACAGTCGGCTTATTAACAAAAGTATGTAAATAAATATTCATGGATAGAAAATAAATAGGTTTCAAAAGAAATTTAGGAAACATAAAACATGCATCATCATCATTATTTCAGCCGGGAATCATCCACTGCTGGACATTGGCCTCCCCCATTGAGCGCCATAGGGACCCGTTCTGGGCCGCCCTCATCCATCGGACTCCGGTGACCCTCACCAGGTCGTCGGTCCATCTCGTGGGAGGTCGGCCTACGCTGCGTCTCCCGTAAAAAATCTACAAAAAGTACTAAATAAACAATAGTAAGTAAATTATTTTTTTCGAAGCCACACTTATCCCTATTCAAACAGTTTTATATTCGAAACTATAACTAATATCAAAAAGTTATACTACTTGTAACTTCTCAACCGCGTTTAATTTGCTCGGTTCGCCTTGGACCAAACCGCAGACAACTAACGCCATCTCTTGGCGGTGGTAATAACTGTGCACACTAGCGCCACTTTTAACACACACTTTTTATTCGCACGTACGTACGCTCACCCACACGCGGCCGTTTAAAAGTTGCCAAAAATATACTGAATCGCTGTCTGTGCTATGTCTCTTTAAGCTACAAACGAATATGGACTTTATTTTTAAAGAAATTGTGTTCATTTCTTTTTGCGTTTTATCAACAAAAATGCTTTTTCATTCCGTGCCGGCGGATAGCACAGAATATCAAAAGGGCGTAAGTGTTACCTAATATTTACGTACAAAATACCTTTTCACGTTACGTAGCCATGGAAAAAGGGGCTCGAAACCGAAAGATCGTATAACATTGCGCTAAGTGAAACCTTTGGTCGTTTTGTCACGCGTACAAGCGTCCCCTTCCTTAGGGGACTTGACTCGCAGATGTGTGCGTGCGATGAGAACGTACGTAAACTTCTTAGAAGGAGTTTCCTTTCTTAAGAACGCGAAGAAAGCTAAAAGGTTTGCACTCGAAGGAGTTCTGTAAAAATAGTTACGTAGCGGTTCACGGGAGCGCCGTGAGAGGGCGCTTGTAACTTTTTATATACTTTATGGAATTAGTTAGATAGTGTAGTTTGATAGTTTATTAAGATTGCGTTATGGCTCTAATAAAATAAAAAAGAGCTTTTTAAATAATTCTTAATAATTGCGGTAGTAATTATAAATAATATATGTATCTAAAAATTAATGTTTTTGTTAGAATATAGTTTTAGCTGTTGCGAATATTCTCAATTATTATCTTTTAGTGATAGATATAACTTATGTCAAAATATTTTATTTTAAGGCAAGAAATAAGCTGGGCGGTTGGCACTAACCGCTGCGGCCACTAACGCGTCGATAGCGCGACCAACGACAATGTCGGATCTCACCAATTGGGGCGACGATATCGCACCGCACAATCACAACCCATTACGATCTTAACAAATAGCGTGTCGCGGTTAACCGCAAAATTAACCGACCAATCACCGCTTTCCCAGCGATATACTTTCCTATATCCATTTTTCCAAGGGTGAAAATCTTAGAAACCGCACAGCTAACCGCAAAGGTCAGGTGTTCGACCAATGGCAGGTCGTAAATATGACCACAAACCACGCCCATAAAACCGCAAGCCAACCACAACGCGAGACGTTACGTTCACGTCATCGATCGTGATGTTCTTTTTTTAAAACAACTGATGATTGTTGACGGCTTCGATTTATATTTAAGAAACCGTCATCGGGTCAAAACTGGCCACAACGTAGTACGAGTGTAGCTGAACATCATTATACATATAAAGTGTTCTAAATTTAAATTTAATTTTAACGGACTATTTATCAACCAAAACAGAACCTGTTAAGAAATTGACAATACATTAAGCACTTGCAAAGTTAGATGGTCATCGCAATTGACGAAGATGAAATATTGATTCGACCGCGTAATGGAAGGTGCACACAGACGCGGCGGTCCACACGCACGGACACAACCGCGACCGCATTATATTCATAATGAATACAGCCGTCCCACTCGGCAGCCGTCTTTGACTTTGTATAAATATATTTTGTCCCTCTCTCGCGGCACTTGAGTGCGCGAATGCCCGTCGAGGGACAAGGACGGGCGAGGGTTAGAAGTTTGTCTTCGAGAGGTCGCCAATTTCTATTTCATTAAGTGGCGCGTCTGAAACCGCAGCGGATCGATGGCGGTCGGACACCTGAAAAAACTCGACACTTCCGAGAACACGGTCACTGTTCTTTATGGAATAAACACCTTCACAAATACGGAGTGCAAGCTTCGTTTTATTAGATTAAAAATATTGTATCAAAAAGTAACTATTTATCAGTGACGAAAGGTAAGCTTTTTTATATAAGGGAACTGATTAAACTCTTCATAAAGGGAAGCTGGCAGAAATCGGGTTATATGGACCCTTCACCAATGCTATATTTTATCACAACCTCTAACAAAACTATCGAATAAAGCATCACTTTTTTTCTCATTTCAAGAATAGGCAGACGTGGTCACATTTAGCAGAGCTATGTTAATTTCCAAGTAAAAGGCTAACCTTATAAGAAAATGCTATATTACTTTACCTGACTGGGAGTCGAACTTGAAACAACTACACTGGTGCTTCTAAAATACAAGGTCATTTTATATAATATAATATCAGCCCTGTATTATAATGTCCCACTGTTGGGCACGGGCCTCCTCCACTACTGAGAGGGAATAGGCCTTAGTCCACCACGCTGGCCTAGTGCGGGTTGGTAGACTGATGTTTTCCTTCACCGTTAAAGCAAGCGATAATTCACAAAGAAAAGTCAGAGGTGTGTCCTTGGGATTTGAACCTGCGGACATTCGTCTCGGCAGTCCGTTCCACACCCAACTAGGCTATCGGCGCTTTAAGGTCATTTTGACATTGAATAAATAAATGAAACCATATACTCATACTTATGTTCTAGAAACAAAACTTTACCATAGGCTGTAACCATAGATGTAAAATAAAGAAGTTTAAATAACGAACAAATTTAAAAGTAATTTTAATTTTATATGCTTTAAGGCCACTTCTACTACGTGAAGAGAATTTAACGGAGCGGCAACATCATATTTTCATTCAAAAATACACTTACACGCATATCACTAAACTACAAAATGATACAAAAATCAGAAAATTAAAACCGTCATATTTCGCGAAAGTATTTATTATTCATGAATGATTTTTGTCACAATGTTAGCAAAGATAAAGATGAATATGTAGTTTCATTCAGTAACGCAATGTAAAAATGACCCTGTACACTACTAGTAGAATTGAAATTTTAATCACATCACATTACAATTTACTAAGAATAAAGTAATAATAAGTAATATTTTACAATACGGCGTCACATTTCTATGTAAATATAAAGAACAAACTATAACTATATACAACCATCAAAATAATATCAAGTTGGTATATAGTAGGTCTATCATTAGTATTTCCGCCAAAATTTTTCGTAAAATTAAGTAAATCGGGTATTCTTAGAAAGGTTTGTATAAATTCCTAGTTGAGATACCCATTTACGTAGTCAAGTTTTTAACTAAGGTGGGTTATGAAAAATAAAATGAAAGTTTTATTAAACTTCAAGTTTTATATACCTACATCCCAGCTCTTTGGATAAATATTTAAGTTTTTATAGTCAAACAAGTTCGCCTTTCATGCCGCGCATTTAAAGATATAGAGTAACTACGACGATACATCTTAAATCTTTGTAAAATATATTTAAATTATATACCTAATGGTGTGAAACACAGTACGCAATATATTATAATTGTTTTTTGCGGATGTGCTTACCCCTTCGGATACATAAGCATGATAATATTTTTTATTAGGCATGTAGACCAATATCAATCGAGCAGAATAGTATATTTAGCGTTGAAGTGGAACTTTTGTTTGGATATGTTATCCAACCATTTCTGTAGAAACAGTAGATTAAAGCGTTTCAATTCTCTAATCATAAAGTAAACTAGTCTAAATATTAAATTCAGGACATTAACTTAAATATATTATTTGCATATAGGCATAACGTTGACTAGGTAATATATACTAATATTATAAAGAGGAAAAGTTTGTGAGTATGTTTGTAGGGGTAATCTCTAGAACTACTAAACCGATTTTGACAACTCTTTCACTATTATGAAACTACATCGCACTCTTAATAAAATAATGACCCATTACAAAATTTTCATTTTGTGGGAATCGTCAAACAACCAATTTCTGTTTGCGTCCTTTTAGTTTTTTCTCTTTTTTTTCATGCTATAGGTTTCATTTTTTACCTACCTTTAATAAGCTCAATTTTATAGCAACTTAAAAAAAAAGTTTGCATACAAAAATTAGTTTTCCGACGACTGCCACAAATTAACAATTTTGAAATAGGTCATTATTTTATTAAGAGTGCGACATTACTCCGGAGCTTTGTAGGCTACTTTTGTCTCGGAAAATATTTTTCTCAGAACAACTTTAAATAGCTGTTTAGTAATATTATATTTCTGTTTATAATAAATATATATATAAATATACTAAACAGCTATTTAAAGTTGTTCTGAGAAAAATATTTTTTCCTCAGAACAACTTTAAATAGCTGTTTAGTAAATGTTCTAATAACACAAATATAACTATATACGTCAACTTATACAATTCTCGAACCCTGAGCAAACATGAGAAAAATCTTTAAATCTCAGATAATTGTTTTAAAATCTGGCATTTTGAACTTTCTCTATTAATCGACTTCATATAAAACATTTCGTTTCCGCACAACGCATACGCACTCACATTCCACATTCAAACGTTTTCTTATTGTGATTTGAGTGCGCATTAACAATTCATTAGAGGGCACAGAGGGACCCGCGGCAGCCCTCTCTAGTACATATTTACCTTTTACTCCTCCATAAATTATGAATATCGATGTAGCAAAGCAATATTTGTATAGTTTGGCGGAGGAAATTGGTATGACAATACCTTTTTTATTATCTGATACTTAAATTTTTCTATTAAAACAAATCTAACACTTTTGTAGGTTTGCATCGTTATGAATGAAAATAATGAGAGTACGTACTATGAACTATGAATACAAAATAGAGTCAGAAACGCAACTTGTGCAGCCACACGTCTCCAAATTCATATCCTTAAAGACTATCGCCATACCACACACTCTAGTCTTTTGGTACCCCAAATCCAAAACCCGTTAATTCACGGTAATTTGAATCTACTAGTTTAGTAAGCCATTCCATTATCATAGATCCTGTAAAATCTATTTTTATATACGAGATTAGTATAGATACGGATATCTAAGTACTACAAATTATTCTATTTTCTCTGGTCTTACAAACGCCTACCCACAATCTTTTATGACTAGCGTTATAATTTATATTAAGAGTAAGAATTAACCCTCTCGCTTCACGCAAACGCACCCCTTATTAGTAATAAGAAGTTATATTTTGGAGGTTGTAATAAAGTGTTATTTATTTACACCCAAATGAATTACGAGCAATTGAAGAGAGCGTTTAGCGCGGTTGTAAAGCCACCTTTATTTCTATGGACCAATTATAATTTTATTATGATATATTATGGAAGGTGTGGTTGAGGCTTAAGACTAAAGGAGCTTCATTATGCTTGAGTCTCATTCTTGAACAATTAACTTGTTTAAATACATTGTACATTTTGCGAGTTCACGCTGCCGTAACCAGTAGCCTTTGTATAAACATGAAGAATGAAGCAGTATTGTTGTATTTTATTAAACATATATTCTCTACTTAGAAGTTGAAACTTAAAGCACTTATTTTGTAATGGCTTAATGAGGACGGTATATTATCGGAGGTATGATTGACACACCTTCGATAGTTTTAAAGATAACTCATGGATATGCATTATCATTAACACTTGCAGTTTATTTATCGTAAAACATTAACGTTAAATGACAATAAATATTCAAGCAACGACGTAAAAGTTAAAGCTTTATGCCCTTGAAATGGGATTGAATGTTTTACCTCCATCTCGGCAGTTCTAGGTAAACTATCGCCACTTTAAATACCTATTAATCCTACAGAGAAGACGGCAACATCCATATCTTTATACAATTAAAAGACGTTTTAACTGAGAAAAGATTTAAGTTCATTGAAAATAGAATAGAAGCTTCACTAGTAAATATACAAAGCATTACTTGTATCTTATTTCAAATTCTAACTTAATCAACGTAAAATTATAATATCTTCTTCCCGTTCTCAAACAAAATCTAGCACCGATATTCCTTCATCTTCTTACCTCATGAAGGATACAGGCATGAGTTTCTGCCAAATCATGATGAATATTCTAAGGAAATAATTTAAAATCTGTAACGTGTACTATATCACAACTGCAATAAACATCCTAAACGTACAAATTTCCAAAACAAAATCCAGATGTTTATCCAATAGTACAACGCCTAATTCGACCGACCTATTCATCCGAGATTGGAACAAAAAGTCAACGTCCACACTATTTAAATACAATGGTCGTTCGTTAGGCCACGCGGCAGGCCTCAGGAGTTCGATGCAAGATTTAATTAAATCGCCTCCCCCCGGAGTTGCTGCCGCTCCCCCGTCCTCTTGCCCCTCGCTCGCCGTCGGCAATTTCCTCGAGAGTTGATTTATTGTCGCCTCCGGGTGAGCAGTCTGCGTAACAAACGTCGTGGCAAAGGATTGTGGAATACTCTTTTGTTGCAGATTGTTTGACTTATCGATTGTTCACGGTAGGTGTCTTGAATGGTAAAGTATAGAATATTTGTTCTCCTTATGAAAAAAAATTAAAAATAATATCAGTATTTGCATCTATTCATTTCCTAATAGCAACATATGTTGGAGGTCAATAGGGCGATTCACTTATCTCATCCTTTCCTTTAAATATATGGGTATTAATGTAAGTACATATATCTACATATTACTTCCAATCATAATCTTTAGTGTCGTTGGTGTTCGAAATTCAATTCATTATATTATTTTCTCGTCTATAGAAGGCAAAAAGGTAACCACCATAACGTTATTTAATAGTTAACGCGTTTTGTATATCTCAAATGAACAAAGTTTTTACCCTATTTAATGATTCTGCATTAATCCTCGTAAAAGTAGGTCATTTATTAAATGCTGCACAATAATTATATCCACGTGCATATTTGATAGCAATCGCCGAAGTAGCGATTACGGCCGATATTAATTCTGCAGGATTTACTTCATAACAACTATCTAAATAATTTAACCGACCAGCGGTGAATTTAATGAGAGCTTTATGAAAATTGTTAAATGATAACAGAAACTGAATTCACGTATATACAAAACATTTACGTATTTATAATCTCTATACTAACATTAAATGTGAAAGTTTGAATGTTTGTTACATAATCTCGTCCAAATAAACGCATCTGAATGAAGTTTGCAACTAGGAATAATACACATGCTACTTTTTATCACGATAAAATATATAGCGGGTCTTTTATCCTGGAAAATCTTTTCCACGATAAACGAGCACAAGCTGATAGAAAATATAAATATACGTACATAGGTAATGTGACAAAGTCTAGTATACGTGTACAAACTGATACGCTAGATAGGTCTCTCGTTTACCCAACTAAGTTTGGGTAGATCTTTACTATATCTAATTCTGCCGCCACGCAGCAGCACCAACCATAGTCCACTTTGATGGCTATTACAACCAGTGAAATACTAAATAGACATTATCAATCTTTGACATCTGAATATAAGTATGAAAAAAATTAAGTCCGCTCTAGGTTTACTACTGTGTAACTCTAAACATAAGTAAGACAAAACTTAAGTCCTCTCTAGGTTTACTACTGTGAAGTACAAACAATCGCGTTTACTATCAATAGCTCGCGCTTACTATTGTCTCCATCATATTAAAAATGCGAATGCTAAACTTTTTCATCAATACAAAACTCTTCAGGGAAAGGTACGTCCACAGCGAGGGGAAAAATCGCCGCGTCCTTCCGAACGTGTAAAGTGTATTTCGTTGTCCGGCGAAGGATCGGGTTACTTTTTCACGAGTATATTAAGACGGGATCAGTTGAGCCCGAGGGCGCGCATGTAAGGGGCGCGTATGATTTATGCGACCGGCCGCGTGCCTACAAAATAATTTTGTACAGAAGGCAATAATATTTTGTGTGCAATATTTAACTGAAGTTAAATTTTAACTACTTACATATTGTTGAAATTGTATGATGAGATAAGATCTCTACGACATGATAAGAAAAATCATTATCCGTTTAAATATGCGCTCAGATACTTTTTAATACTGTTATAAAATCTCTATGTTAGGTCAGGTTCTTGTTGCGTCATAAACTCATGTATTTTGTTAGTATGCGTTATAATATTGACATATTATTTATTCTCTAACAACCAAATAATTAGGCTGGCTATATCGGGATGAAAAACATTAACGATAATACGCGCAAATGTTAAACAACTCAACCAAACGAATAAGACAAATTCAAAAGCGTGATATATATTTCAAGTCTTCTGTAAAAAAATAGCTTAGGGTCGTGAGAGCGCGTGTATCGCACAATCTCTCGGACAACGCTTGACACCACGCGATACACATCTATGTGAACACGCCTTATCTTCAAGCAATGCAATTTATACATTGCGTAGCGTTCTTACATAAATCTAGCCTATTTTCAGCTATCACTGTGTGTGTCACAATTTTATCATATGCTAAATTGTTTTGCACGGCATAGTAGCGCGACATTGTAATTTGTACCCAATGTTAGGTAAATATACAGTCTATGAATAAAATATCGAGAAACCTAGAACCTTATCTGGAGGGTCAAAATTACATTGGCCGTGTGTATCATGTATTAGAATTAATAAACATAATATTTTTACTTGGAAATTAAATTCAGTGTATCTCAACTACAAACTAAAATGCAAATCGTTCGTACCATTTCGCAACTATTTATGTATTTCCGTTGTATCATTTATAGCTACCTGTTTTCGTTATACCGTAATGAAAATCTTCTCTTTTCAATATAGCAATATGAATAGATACGTTACTAAGGCGTTCTTCTAATCGCAGCCCCTCATCAAAGAGGCCAAGTTTGAGTCAAAAAGACGTTTCGCACAGAAGTTCGCTTATTAAAGTCAACAAACTCGCGAAGCTACTTTTCATATCAGCCCTTACTAATTAATCGAACAACAAAGTATTAAATTACGAACCGAACCTGGGATCTTATAGCATTAATTAATAGAAAAGTTTATATAAACTTGCTTTGCTTAAAAATAATTAATTTAGATTCGCCTTAATCAGACATGTTCTGGGGTCAGCTTTAATTATTCATTGACACAAAATTTATAAAGAAGTAGCCGTTTGTCCATGCGATTTACACCTTCTAGGAGATGAATTTTCAAACTCCTTTGCTCAATGAAATTACATAAGGATCTAGTTCGTAACATAGCTAGTGATCTAACAATGTGATGTGTGGTTTTTACATAGTTGTGTTATTTGTGTATATATAATAATGGTTAGGTATACATAGTATTAAGGAAATAAAAATTCATTAGAGAATAAATTCTACAACTTTAATATATATACCTGTGAGGGATTTCTTTTACAATTACGACCTTATTGGATTTATTAGCAAATATTTCACAGTAATCTTCTAAACCATTTAGTACTAATTTTAATGACATTTATTTATCCCAAAACAAGTTAATTAAAACCGCTCCAATGACGAATAAATATGACGACGAGATAAGATTAACCGTCCCAGGGGTTTAAGGCTCTCATACCTTACACATAAATCAGTAGGGTTGACAAAGAAATGATAAATACCCAAGCATGCGTGTGAGTTATGTCCCTCGGATGATTTAGTGCGTGGCAGCCCTAGCCCCGGCACGCTTGCGAGTAGTTGCTCAGGGACCATCAACGGGAAACTTATCAAATATTATTTATAAGTTATTGTTTTTTATTTGGTGTGAATTGATTCTATATAGTATAGAATTTTATTCATATTTATAAGTAAATAGTGACTACGGGCCACTATTTATCATGAATAATGGAAATAATCATTCTTATTTAAATGCACAGCAACTAAATAAAACACTTATTTTAACTATTTAGAAATATTTTATTAATTTACAGACATTGTTTCATATTACTTTATCCTTTTACAGTTTCAAATACAGTGACGCAATATTATGTATAATGGCTCTACGAGACTATAGTTGTTAATAATAGTAATAATCGAGTAGTTACTATTCGAATCAGTAAGAAAATTGTTTATACATTATGTGATGTATTTCCTTGTATCATTTAATACAACCAAAACAGCAACCACCGTACACAATGTGTTAAAATGCGCCATAATGGCCCACGTAAGAGTGTCATGTTCCGGTATCAGCCTGTGTATATCCGGTTCCAACAGGCCGGCATAATTGTGACGACTGTCGAGGAGTAATCTCTCTCTCTCTCTCGTCAGTCGACATTGTATTGGACTCCACTCCACTTACCAACACATTGCCGTGCTCGTATTAAAAATATATAAATAAAAAATACATCTTCACAAAGTACTTTAACACTGGTTAAAAATAAATTTATTTACGAACCTAACGTTTCCCAAAACATAAAAACCAACACCGAAGTTTTAAAACCTTACAAAATATATCGGATACATGTTTAAAATGTTTCACATAGTTCGATTGCTATTAAAGGATTGTCGGGTGAAAACGACATTTTATTTCCTTGCTTCATGTCCAGTCACTCCCCCCCCCCCCCCCCCCCGTTTTACGCTTAGAGGCAGGCCGCCCGACCCTCAAGACCTTTGCACATTTGCATAGCTTTGGAGTTTAGGTTTTTTGCATCTACTTCTTATAGGATCAAGGAAGGAAGCGATTTTCTTTAGATTTTTTGCGTCGTAAGTAAAGAAAGGCTGTATACGGACTGTTTTACATTTTTCTTCAAGGTTTCTTAGAGGATAAAAAGGTTGTCTGTCTGGGAGACTGTAAACATTCTCGTCTGGTGTTTTCAATAAAAAAATCTAAATTAGTTTCAAGATTGCACATAAAAAGGAATAGTCTATAGCGAATTTAACCCTATTATTTCTTTTCAAGTAAATTATATTCATTTGTCACTTATTGCCTATTAGAAAATTAATCATGATGGTGGCAAATGACTGCCAATGTTAATCAATAATTAAAACATAACTTAATAACGCCCTTAATTTTCCATAATATGATTCCTTAGTTTATTACTAGTACATTAACATAAGACTTAGTAACTAAGTTATATTACTGACTTCGACGTCGATGCGCTATATCGTCAAATATCTTCTTCGGCGGGTTCAATTCTCTAGAAATAGGTACCTTGAATTGAAATGTTACTCAATTAAACAAAAAGAAATGTATCAAAACCTTATGTATCACTTTTAATCAAAAATACCTCTATAGCCCTGTAATAATTAAGACATATTCTAGCAATAAATGGCTGAAACATTGGACAGCTCTCGGTGGCGTCTGCAATGGTCCGGTGCCCAACTCAGTGAGCTCTTAAGCCTGCTTACGTTTTAATTATTTATTCACACCAGTCCAGTGCAGACATCTGCATATTCATGCATATGTCTACGGATTTTAATGCCTAATGCATGTGTGAACTAAGTATAACTGGTTATATGGAAATAGCTGAAATAATAATTAACCATGTTGGTCGTGGACGGAGTTTGTTTTACTTTGAAGAGGTTGCGAAAAATAGTAATATAGTTTGAAATCTTGCCACCGGATTTTCTACGTTAAGTAACATGTAAAAACGTATCATAGAACATTTTCTATACATTCATTTAAAGGACTTTCGCAAACATAATTTATTTTTGTCAATAATTTTGCAAGAATCAATATCAACCGTAAACCACGCCAAAACTGTTACAAGCAATTGGTACAAGTTATATCCCCGGCGCTGTTTTATATTATGGTAAAACAAGAACAAAATTTAATTATTCATAACAAAAACCTCGCTTCTTGTAATTACTTAATACTTCTTCTTCTACTATCCCTGATCCTCTTCGATATAATTTAGGTACACTTACTACACTTATTGTGTAAACATGTTACAGCCTAATTACTACAAGCAGAACATAAACCTAACAAAAACAACCAATTACAAAACATAACGTACCTACAGTCAAAGACACGTCGTCTGAATTCCCGGTAGCGCTCGGTGCATATCTAAGATAGCTGGCGGGAGGCACGCGCCCCCGGATTCTGTCGCCGGCGTCGCCTCATCAATGCCATTATCATTATTATCGCATTCCTATCGGATTATTGTGTCGCCAAATTACATGATGGCGCTTGATGAATGTATTCAGATATTTAGTTATACATACGTGCTATAATGAAAAGTTTAAAGCGATTGTTTGTGGTGTTTATTGCTACGTATTTATGAAGGTTTCGACCAACTGGACGATGGTTTTTAGCTTCATAGTGTCTGCAATTAATTTTTAGTTACTTACATTTCAGCCTCTAAGTCAGTAATTAAAAAATATATATTTATTGATAATTCAATTTTTGATTAAAAATACACACGATCAACGATAACAACATACAAATACAACTTATGTATTCATCTATGAATGTATGTATTAATAAAAACATGATAACTTAAAGTCACATTACAAGCAATAATAAATACTATAACAAAAATAATAAATACAAAGATCAAAGCATCCGAAATATAATAAACTTAAACTAACATTCCACATCGTGGCATTGTAAGGCGTCCGACACACGATATTAGCGTGATCATGGCGCGACACGCAGGCCGGCTGCGGACGAACTTCGCCATCGGATACTTCGCATTCGCAGCTATCGCTTGTTATTTCGCTTTTGAGTCATAACAGCTTTCTTCCTGAAATATAAGAATGTATAGATTACTTTGTAAAATTTGGAAATATCGGTTTAAATTCTAGGGGAACTGATGGCATATTCGAGTAGGAAAAACAAATTCAAAAGGAATACCTATTTTAAAATAATTCTTTTAGATCTGTCAAATGCGACGAATATAATAAAGTTGATTGAATAGTGGTTTACAATATTTTATTTTCCATTACTTCTTTCCATTATTTTTAGGTATGATATGAAAAACAATATACACGTAAACGAAACGTACACGTTTTCCACTACCATGAAACTTCGAGTACAATTTCATGATCAAAATCACTACACCTTCACTCTTCCAACACACCATAACATACAACAAACTATTAAATGGAGCTGTCAATCCAACACGGCACACCTACCTATACAGTTATGGTGCAATATGATCACCCCGTACACAAATATGCCAGGGTGTTGATCGAAGCGCCATGCTTTGCATTCCGAACACGTGTACCCTTCATATGGTATCGACTCTATGTACATTACATATAGTAGCAAGTAACTATCTATATTGAAATCGCTTACAGGTTGTACCTGTAAATGATTGTGTAAAAGTAATGATACATTTATAAAAGATAATTTTGATCAAATTCTAAATTCAAATTCATTTAAATAAATGAATGCTCAATAAATCAAAACTTCAAATCGCTTGTAGGCCTACGCGTTCATTTTAATTAATTATTTTTCTTTGCACAAATTTAAGTAAATCCTCTGTATTTTTTTTGGAAGAGGAAAACAAATAAAACCACAAAAGTAACCGATATTAAGTTTTGCATTAGTTCAGTTAGTTAAGTGGCTGACTGGACGGATTTTAATGTTTGATAAGAAAATGGTTTCAATATTAATCAATTTACTAAATAATATAATATTGATGGATATAAAACTAACAGAACTGAGTACTTAATATTCGGAAATATTCGTTAATCATAATTTAGGAATACCCTTATAACATTATATTCTCCAGTTAGCCGTACGTAGTTTCCTAATTATCGACGACAGTTGTAATACCCAACTAATGCTGTGTAAACACCTTATATTAATTAGTTGAATGCTGTTCGTTTGACTTTCTTGATTTATAACTCTACATGGTTCTGGGGACTTAGTTTAACGAGGAAAATTTTAAGGCAAAAGTGGATTTTAGATTCGGTAATTTTATAGTATGTATGATTAGGGCCTTACAACTGCTCGGACTTTAGGAACCGTATCAATCAATCTCAGCTTTGAGCACGATTTCAAGTAGACATTTAATGTATTGAACTATTTAAGAAATCAGGTTTAAACTGTCACTTAAGAGATTGTTCTTCGCTGAGTCGGCGCCGCTACGTAAACAAAAGTCAACTATTAAAATATGTCACATATTGTGATTTAAAATATCATTTGAGGTGATGTTAATATGGAATTATTAATCGCGACTATATTATGACGCCAATCTTTGTTTGACAGCTTTTCAGCTGATGTCGAACTTGAGAGTAAAACTGAGTTGCATTCATTAATACGACCTTTAGTTAATTCCATAAAACAGACAATGGTTATGGTAGCTCCTTGACATCTACCATGTAAAAATATCCAGAATATACGAGGTCATTTTAACAATGCGGTACTAAATGAAACCACATATATCTTAAAAATAATACTTTACAATAAGTTACTCACTCCGTAGATTGAAAATAAAAAGGGTAATTTATGAATACAATTAATATCAATAAAAATTAATTTCAATTCTACACAACCTAATGCCTCACTACTACTCTAAAAGAATTTGTCGCAGTTGCAACATCGCATTTCCCGTCAAAAATACACACACGCTATATACGCACTAAACTATAAAATGACCAAAAATTAAAAATTAAAATCGGGATTTTGGCGAAAATATTCGTTAGATATTTTTGGCATCGCTGTTACCAAAAGTAGAGTCGAGTATACGGTTTCATTTATTAAAGCAAATCAAAATGCCCTGTATAAATGACTTTATATTGAAGATACATTTTCTAACTAAAACCAAAAATATACTGGAAATATATTTATAGAAAACTTGTCTTTCTATTATAGAATAATTCATTTGACAAACCTTACAAAAAATGAGTTAACAAAAAGGCATCGCGTGTGAAACATACCGTGACCATCCCAAGAGGATCTCGTCATAAGACGGAAACCCTTGAGAAAGTTGTCGAGTTAGCAAGTTGGCGGATGTATTGGGTATATAAATATCCTGGGCCGCCCCAGCCCTTTCCATGCCACTTAAGACATCCGCCTCGGCCCCTTGTCATGCGCCAAAACATGTATTTTGAATTTCTATTGATTGGAGTATTGTTAGATGTGATGGGGAACATTTATAGTTTGTCATATTCTGTAGGTTCTGAATGCTGCTTCAACTGCACTGCTGATACCCCCGAAATCAAATAATACTCTATATAGGAACATTTTATAATCCTTTGTATTAATAAATACTTACATAAAACTTGATTTCAAATAATTAAGGTATTTTATAGAATTTCAATTATTAATCATTTGAAATACGCCAAACAAGCAAATTGAAGAAGTTTTACCATAATGCATTATCATAAAACAAAATTCACGCATGTGGTGTTATATATAAATATTAGCAGATGATTTAGAACTACGTTAGCCTCCAGGCCTTTATGAGGCAATAAAAATGAAATATCAGGATAATTTCCTGCTATAATTAAATTTGAGCAAATAAAATAATTTTACGTAATTCCATTACATGCACACATTACAGCTGTTATAATTTTTACAGCGTCATAAAATATTGAACAGCCTATTTGAACTTTTATGCTGGACATTAATTTACCATTTAGAGTAAAACTGAATAGCCTGAACAGAATGATACTGGCGGGGGTAGAAAAGAAATTGTAGACCTGAATGGTTTCATAAGGACCCTATTCTCTATGACAGTGTAAACTCGTAACACGGCCGTGTTACGTTATCTTTGTGAAATTAGCGTGGAAAGGTATTCTATTCGCCAATTTCTATTGTCTTAAACGCGACGCGGTGTGCTATGTGCTCGTTACTTATTGTCCAAATATATCGTATAGAGGATAAGGCCCTAGACTGGTATGAGAATATTTAATGATTTATATGTTTACGCGAATATAAGACATCAAAATAAAACCAGTTTTCGGATTTTGTCTCGGTTTTTTATATTTTAATTTACTTCCGGCGTTTCGAAGACTTTGAAGCATTCATGGTCGTCATGCTGACTGAGATATTGATCATTGTCAGTCAGTTACATTTTGTAATTGTAAAAGTTTATTTTTTTTTTTTATGTAAAAATATATTGTTTACCAATAAGTAAAGTGAATCACTCATTTGTAGATAATTTCAACTGCTCTAAAACTCATCCAGTAATCAGAGGTGGAAAGGACGATAAAGTTTGTCGCACCTCCCACAATTATTGATCGTAGAAACGCAACAGCAAAATATAATTTTACGCCTGTTTCGTGAGATAGTCATACCGACCTGGGCCCTTATTCTGTATGACAGCATAAACGTGTAACGCGGCCGTGTCATGTTATCTTCGTGAAATGTGCTTAAAATGGTATTCTGTATGCCAAATTCTATAGTCCTAAACGTGACGCGTTGCGTTACGTGCGTGTTACGCACTATCAAAGTAACGTGTGGCATAGAGAATAAGGGCCCTGGTCGATCCGGAACAATCGTGTGCAAAAAACATCTGCAAGATAGTTGATTGCACTATTGTCTACATATTAGGTACATACTTTAAGTACCTACAAATAGAAAAGTTTCAATATAATAAAATCAAGTTGTATTCCGCATCATTGGGTCTTGTACGGGCGGATATTAATTCTCATTCTTCTAGTTCTGCTATTTACACCCCGAGACCAGACAACCGTTTAATTCAATAAGTTCCTGCGTATCTAGGAACTGAGAAACTAGTTTTTGTGGATGCGTTATTTCTATTTTAAATAAATATATAATAATAGTCTATTACATACAGGGGAGACTGCAGCTTTTAGGCCTCAACTACTAATATTAAGAGAGATTAAGGCCCATCCTCGAGCAAACAGCATTATACATTCTTTTATTTGGCAGCGCGGCGCACGTTTTACAGGAATATGCAAAGATTTACGAATAATTAAAAACATTTTAGGTCTTTTTGATAATTTTAAACTACAAAAATATTTCTTATTAAATTGTCTATCTAAACAGTGTTAGTTGCAAATTTAAGCATTTGTTATGGCCTTAAGTATTTATCCACTAGTACTACGTATGTAAGTGATCAAAGTATTATTTAGTCACGTTTAAGTTCTAGAGATAATTATGTATTCATATAATATTATATATTAATTTTACTGCATTTTACTGGCAGCGTAAGTAATTAGCAGTGACAACGAAGTTCGTCGAATAATAACAAAGTAATTCACATGTTAAGAGAAATGAAAAACTATTTACACCAATTTGTTTAGTTCGGGATCAACCCTAGCAAATCACGATCTACATTTTATATGAAGTCTCACAATACATTATTCATTAAGAAACTAGCTACATAAAAGTATATATTGTGTATGCTGCAAAATAGTTAATCTCTAGCCCAAATATACATAAACCTGATATAACACAAATTAGTAAACCTTTAACGTTCAAAAACCTAAAAAATAAATTATAATTAAAATCAATATTATTAAAATACCGCATCCACGTTAATTTCTTAAACGAGGTGGGGTCCGGTCGGAAAATCGCTACTTACGCTGATTGAACAAGTTTTTCCCATAAGTCGAGGGGAAGTGAACGCTCGCTCTTGTGTGAAATTAGCCAAGAACTCTGACGGGTTGGCCGTCTTCATTGTTCATAACAACGTTCAGCATTCATAATGTTAATTGGATGTGCTTGTAACAGGCATAGTTTTATTGCGTGATCTTTATTATTATTGCTCAAGTTAAATCTTTATGGGGGTAAGAAATTTAATAAATTTATAGCATAGAGTATCACAATAGAAATCAAAACTATTCCAAAATAAACGTTTTTCGACATATTACACTTTAATATCAAAGCTTTTTACTTTTAATAGGGATTTACTAATCATGTTTTTTTTATTAACCGACCAATTTTTTTTATGACCGCACTGCACCTGATAGTAAGTGTATCCAATAGAATGGTTTTTTTATTCAGGCACGACAAAGTGACCCACTGTACCTACTCGATGGTATGTAACGTGGGGTCCAATAGAATGTCGACTGACGAGAGAGAGCCTTTCGACAGTCGACACAATTATGCTAGCATGTTGGAACCAGATATACACAGGCTGAAGCGACGATAGCCTAGTTGGGTGTGGAACGGACTGCCGAGACGAATGTCCGCAGTTTCAAATCCCAAGGGCACACACCTCTGACTTTTCTAAAATCATGTGTGTATTCTTTGTGAATTTATCGTTCGCTTTGACGGTGAAGGAAATCATCGTGAGGAAACCTGCACACCTGAGAATTTTTCTATAGGAATTTCGAAGGTGTGTGAAGTCAGCCAATCCGCACTAGGCCAGCGTGGTGGACTAACGCCTAATCCCTCTCAGTAGTAGAGGAGGCCCGTGCACCAGTGGGCAAGTATATAATACAGGGCTGATATTATTATATATTATTATACACAGGCTGATCTCGGAATGCGACACACTTACGTTGGACACTATCGCGGGTGTAACACCTTGTATACGTTGGTGGCTATTCGGACGGATATAAAATATATCCTACCACCAACAATATAATATGTTATATCTGACTTGCACACCAAAAAGCAATCAAGCGCGAACCAAACACTCGCTATTCTATCTGCAAAAAACCCACCAGTCATTGGCAATCACGGCACAATGACATTTAATTCCGCACATAATGCTGATCCAAAGCTGCAAGGATCAGGACGTTGATGGAACGGCGTCCCTTGGGCGAGTGCTGGGAAACGTTTCTAATCGAGTGCTAGCGATAACTAACTATTTTCTACGATGCTGCGTCATTATTGAAATGATAAGTATATTGAAGTAATTCACGACTGAACGCGGGTAGATGTGATTCTTTCCAGATCAGACATTTATTTATTCTACGACAAAATTTCGAATGCAAAACCTCAACGAATTTATAGTTAAGCATAATGTAATATAGTACTACATATGGGTATATAACCCTTATGCCTTAATATGTTCTGATTAAAGGAATTGAATCAATAGCCAAGAGACAAATCAGTAATTCTAGAACACATCTTTATTTCTATAAAAAGTATCACAATCATTGTGATCACATACCTACTACAAAATATTCACCCTAAATAGCCTCGAAAGTTTTCAAAAGACTCATTGGAGGTAACTCCGTGTACAGAACTTTAACCAACTGTCAACCTTTATTACACAAAGTAGAAAATGAATAAAAAAAAGGTTTGTAACATCTCGACTACATTATAATAAAGATGATCCCGACATCAATTTAGCAATAATAAAGATAACAATCTTAAATAAATAGATCCCTCAGTTGACAAGCCGGACGCGTCCGGTCCGGAGCGGAGGTTACATGTTTGCCCTCCGGTATCTTCCTCTGTTTGCTTAGTACGGCTCTCATTTACCAAGTTAGACGTCCGGCGAAGCCGCTTCTGTCTCATTTGGATAATGCTAAGCAAATACAAGAGATTTTGTCAGTATTACTGCAAGCGGCATGGATAAAATTCATTGTTGTAATGAAGTTAATGCCGTCTATTTTCATTATGAAATAAATTATGTTTTCATCATCTTTGCATTTTGATTTCGCCTGAAACGGACATCTTAATCCATATCTTGGTTAAATCCATAAACGAAATATAATTAATCATATTATCTTTTTTATAAGATGCATGAATCCCGGGTCGGGAAAAGTGGTATTTGCGTTTATCTGCTCAGTATCAGCCCGGAGTCTGGAATTCGTGCCTGATATGACGATAGGCTCACACATCATGGGACGGAACATACTTGGCGAAAAGTGAATGCCCTGGTTCCGCCTCTGCATACCTTTTCGGGGATAAATGCGTGATGTGTGTTTGTTTAAAAAGCTATATTAGGCAATCAGAACAGCAAAACTATTACAATTCTAACATGAAAGTCGACGACAGTATGGTTAGGGGCCGGCGCGGCGCAGACAGCCGCGTGCGCGACAATAAAATTTCACGCGACATAAAGCAAAAACAACCCCCAGCCCATTACCACCGTTATATCTAAACACTAACTTAATTTGAACCACCGTATCAAGCGTTACTCCCCCGTAATAGCCATGTTTACATACAAACAGAGGGGGGCAAGGAAGATCTTACTACATGGAACATAAAATAGGTGTAGTTGTTGATGCGGATGTAAAAAAAACATTGTCGGAAGTTGAGACTGTGAAAAGTTGATATATAATCTATATATGTATTTGTTTCTGTTTTTGTCAGTTCCCATATTTGTTTGTGTTTTATTTTATAAATTAAAACTGCAGAAGAGTACTGATGCATTTCTAAAATAATTACCAAGATAATGAAAATTTGGAGGTCGCCAGTAACTCTGTGTTTTGTGATTATAATTAAGACTTGAGGTACCTATATAATATTTAGGAGAGTTCTTTCAAAATTAATATCAAAGTAAAACAATATTAAAATGTATAATACTGTAAAATAAATATCAAGTTACATACTAAAAAAAAATAAAAACACACCATTGACTACGAAAAAAGAAAATTAATTTGAATAAACTTTACTAAAGAATTTTTCAAATATATAATATGAATCACGGTTTAATGCAAAGTTAAGAATTGAGATAACAGTAGAATTATAATGTTTGCTCTCGTTAGTCAGTAATAAGAGTTTTGTCGATAAAATATTGATGTTGGAGCTCCAGAAATAATGGTCAGAGGGAACCGTTGGCAATTCCTTGTACCTTCCATCATTTTTTCGAACCACTTGTATACATTTGACATAAACAGGAAGCGGTGATGTTTTTGACAGCCATTTAAGCAATTCTCAACCACCTCTTAACACAAAAATAAGTTTATAACTAAGACTGAAATTTTTATATACTTTTTATTACTCAAAAGCTAAAATCCCATTGATTTTTTCGAAACTGAAATTGATTTAAAATAAATTTTTAATAGATTTAAACCTGACTATGATCTCGGTGTCTGCAAGTTTTCGTATACAACTAAATATACTAAAATATTTTTGATACTATTTAATACTAAATATAATACAGGATGCACTTCTAAGAATTTGAAACAAAGGAAAGTTTAGTAAATAAGAAGTGGATATTTCCTGGAATTTTGCTCGACCCATATTTCACTTGCAAACTGGAAACTGTGGAAACTGGGTCGACTATGAACACGTTTAAAAAACCTGTGTTTTTCTCTAGATTCATAGAAACTCATAAGTTGAACATAAGAGTTTCATGGTTCAAATTGTAGGTAGAACTCACCATCTTGGTCTCTCGTGGCTCGCCGGCGAGCCAAGACAGCTACATGACATTTGCGTGTGTCACGGGATTATAACCTTATATACTACATAATAAGGTTATTTTTCCGTCACACGCGTAGCTGTCAATGTTTGGCGGCAAACATTCAGCTACCTGTACATATTTGAAAATAAAATTTTGACAAGTCATGACGGGTTAATAACTAATAATGTCCTTTGTGGCTTAGAGTTCAACTTTCGAAAAAGGCCTTGTCTAAAAACTTCAGTGTTAGAAGATAATTTGATTAAAAATAGTCTAGCTACTGACTACCATTTAATTAACATCTACCTCCATTAATCGGTATGACAGCGCTCTGAGGTCCTGGGTTCAAATCCCAGGTCGGGCTAAGTGATATTTGGGTTTTTTTGCTCAGTATCAGCTTGGAGTCTGAAACTTGTGTCCGATATGGCGATAGGCTCACCCCCTATCACATCATGGGACGGAACATACTTAGGGAAAAGTGGGTGCCTTGGTTGCGCCTCTGTACTTCTTTTAGGGATAAATGCGTGATGATGTTTGTGGGCATTCATTAATTTAAGTTTATTTACCATTCCAATAAGGTACCCATAGCTCTACGTATGTACCAGGAGATCATAACCTAGCAATACAAGATGCGCGCAGAAATACCAATATCTCACACATTGCATAAACTAATCGCAATCCAATTGCGAGAACTATTGTATACGTCAGCCGTCCGTCGGACCGTCGGCCGGTGTCCTCATTAGGTAACCCAATCACCGTGAGTTCACGCCCGCCCCTTGCTGGAATTCATCGTTGCGTTGATCTAACACCAGCAATATCCTAAATTGACTACTATCCTAGTACCTACATTAGCTAACGCATGTGATCGGCTTAATTAAATTTCGGGAGGTGTTTGTTAATGTTTTTGGAATAAATGTTTAAGTTACGTGGAAATATTATTATAGACCATGAATGATAAGCTTTGTTTCATTTAATGTTTTTAAGGAACCATGATGTCAACAGCGGAGTGTAAAGATCCTTAAACCGTGAACGGTTTATTTAGTACAATAGTGCTGTTATATGCAAATAAATAAGTATAAACGAAAAATTCTTTAAGTACATTTCCTGTCACTTTGTCGGATGCAAGATACATGGCAAAATATAGATGAACTAATAACGTCACTGCCTTCCTCATTGGTTTTAAGAGATATACATAATTTTGTGGCTTTTACCGAAAGCTCCGATTTTCCGTTATCGATTTTTCGAAAATATAATCCCAGCTTCGAATTCCGAGTCAGCCAAATTGATTTTGGGCTTTTCTGTTCAACATGAGCCCAGAGGTATTTGTGCCCGACGTAGTGATTGGCTCACCCCCTATCACATGGACACGCTTGAAGAAAAGTGAATGCCCTGGTTGCACCTTTGTCTATCCCATCGGAGATAAAGTCGTAATGTGCGTGTTTATATCTACTTTCTGGGAGTTCAAAATAAAATTAAGGTAATTTTATTTAACACATTATTTCACAAAACTTTAAAGACATAAGGCAAGTTCCACCGTACCGGTGTAGACGTCTCTTAATTATTGAAGGCATGGCGTTGCTCAGTAACTGGGCCGTGTGTGCTGGAGCGCGAAGCGTGAACGACGCGTCTCAACGCGTGTCGCAGCGCCGAGTGTATGTCGCCTTTGTCACTTCAAATATTTCAATCTTATTATGAGTTAAATTCTCACTTATCATCATATTTATATACTAGGTATTGCTGAGGGCGTGTAAATAGCCTTAATCGCTACGAAAGTCCTTAAAACACTGCGTTATATGCGCCACTCTTGTGAATCCAGCAACATCAATTAAAATTGTCTATTATTTCTCATGGGAGAAAATTGCCGGGCAAAAAATAACCTGTGTGTTAATCCAGGATTTTTTACCCGTAGGTCCATGCTGGCCTAGTGCGGATTGACAGACTTCATATACCCTTAAGATTCTTATAGAAAACTTCTCAGGTGTATAGGTATATTCGCGATGTTTTCTTCAACATTACAGCAGGCGATAATTCACAAAGAATACTCACAACACTTTAGAAAAGTCAGACGTGTCCTTGGTTTTGAACCTGCGGACTTTCATCACGGCAAATCGTTCCACCCCTAACTAGGCTATCGCAGTGTTCTAGCTCTACATAAGCGCTTATAATTAGCGTTAGTCTAACTCTCTCACTCATGGTTTACAATACTAGAATTATGTTGTTTACTTCGCATTTTAATCTTAAAATTTTCATGAAAATAATGTTTCACTACTTTTTATTTCAAAATGTAACACCATCATAATAATATGCAACAACATTATGATATTAAATATAACATCAACATCAACATCGTTAATATTTATTTCGCACATAGTACCTTCAAATTTCATAACAACGGTTGAACTAATTATTCCAAACTGGTCATCAATTAGATATTTTATGACAAATGCACGAGAATGTGCCTTCAAAGCGTAGGATTGACAAAGGAGAGGGCGAGATCTCGGAACAAAGAAAAGAGCCGAAACACCCTGAGGGTTGAATAGTTTAAGGTTCGGACCGTGGGGCCGGGCTCGGTGCGGGAAATCGTTACACATTTTCTATATGTATAATTATGTAGGTCAATAATATACCTTTACATAGTACTCAATAGAAAGCAATCTATTTTTTTATCTACATGTCAGTGGTGGTAAATACAATAGAGCCAAAAAATAATGTCGATAAGCGAAAATCATAGCGTCCTTCGATTTTCAACGGAATTATGACAGTCTTACTGGATTCACACCGGCTAATCCAAAAAGGCGAAATTATTCAGAATATTTAATATATATTTTTTTATAATTTCTCACTGTACGGTCACCATACAAGTACATAAAATCTGACATCATCGCTTATCTAAATATCCAACTTCACCAACCAATTCCTATTTAAAATGTTTACCAACCATACCTACAATTCCAGCAAAAAAACACCACGCATTAATATTTTCCAGCACAATACGTGGGGCATCTTGGCCGGGAGGGGGTAATTTGAACAAATGAGAGACGGCTACCGAACCAAATTAGATTGTCGGGCCGTCGCTCGCTCGGCCGGCGCGGCGGGCGCGACTCGCCGACAGATTACAGCACTACGCCGTGGCCTCGGCAATTTGTATCCACTTTATACGGAGATAGTTTGTAGCGTATTCTTTAGTGTAGAAGATTATTTAGAGTAAATACATAAAACATAATCATGGTGAGGCTTAGGATTACTAGCTGTGACTTACGGTCGATATCTTAAAGCGAGGTTTACCTTCTTAAAACTGGCAGTACATTTTATAATTTTAATATGAATGTGTTATATTTAGATAACAGTTGATTTATCGCTACATACATAAAAATTCACTTCCAAAATATATTTTTATAGACGCCTTTAAATTTCATGCGTCCAAATAGCATAGAGGATTTCAATTACACATTAACGGATTACATACTAAACTATAGCTCTATATCAAATAAAACTACATTCATTCGATCACAGAAACACAAAAATCAGCATCATATTTACACAGATACAAACACCAAATCTGTACCAAATATCGTGAAAAAACTTAAAAAATAAATCAAAACCGGGTATCGGCCGAATGTAAATAAATACCCTGTTATCCGGTGTTTAAACAGTGTACCTCCGGCCCCCTCGGTCCTAATCAAAAAATTGAACTTTCAATAAAGGGAATCATTAATTCTGCTTACGGAGGGTTCCGGGTACGTCTAACGAACTCCGCAAAAATCCCGTCGTGTTTTTCCCGGATAATTATTTGAAAGAAACACTAAGACGGTCCATCCACTTGGGATATTGGAAATTGGTCGGCTTACTTAGCAATATTATTTTTGAAAATTCATAAAGAGGTTTAAAATTCCGGCATGTTTTGGAGGTTTTATGACTATACTTCTTAGTATAATTTCTTTCAATAATAACCTTGTAGAAATTATGTATTATAAAAATATATATAAAATACTGTTACTTTTTTACAGTTGCATTTAAAGCGAAGCCAACCTAATTTTGCCGAACAACAAATAATGTTAAAGAAATACAAACTCCTTTTACATTCTAACATCATAAGTTAATAAATAAGATAAAGATAAATTTTTCACGAAATATAAATAATTTGCTATAAACACAATGTCCGACCAATAAATTACATATTAAACACATAAATCGTAACAATCACATCTAAACATAATAATGAAAGACGAAACGACCACAACAAAGCAAAAGTCTCGGATATTGATCGGTTATTTTTCTCAGACGCTATTACAGTAATGCAGCCAATCCCCATCGCAGAGCGGCGAGAATTAATGATGTCCTTTATTGAAGGCACAATTTTTTGATTCGCCCTCTCCGCTACCCTTTGGGGATAAACCTGTGAGACGAATGTTGGACTCTCGCCTCGAACTTGCAATGGTAAATAATAATAAAGTAAGCATTACAATATATTTTCTAATCTTTGGACATAAAAAAATTGTGTTATATCTACTTGTAATTTGTGAGGGTCATTCGCATATATATTAAAATTAATAAAATATTCGTATTTTATCGCGGTTTTATAATTTAATTTTCTCCCATTTCGAAAACTTTGCAGCCTTCGTGGTCACAGGGCTGACCTGCGCAAAGTCTTCCGAATCCGAAAAATAGTTTAATTTTAATGTCTAACATTTACGTAAACATAAGAAATCATCCTTCGTATACTGTAAAGTGCTAGAACACTTTTTTACATGATGATCTCAGGATAGTAACCTAACCTAGCCTAATCGGCTACCGTATGGTCTGCCTTACTATCGTTCTTTTAAAAAATCATTAAAAATCTATTTTGTATAACTTTGAATTCCAACCCATTATTTTTCGTTCATTCTAACCCCATGACAACACCGACACCGCCGACGGCGCAGGAAGCCAACAAAAGCCTTGTTTACACGAACTGGGTGCACATTAAAGCAGAACCGTGCTGTCCCTCGGAGGCATTCTAGGTCGACAATCACTGTTCTCTCGGGAGATAGATGTAAAAAATGACCCTTATCACATTGTCTTAGTGACAAGCGCTGCTCAGTGTTATACACATGAACACCTTGTAAATCAAGTTTCAGAGTGGTGAATTCCTGATGAGCTAGAATGAACAGTCGATAGTCAGAATACTTGCTATCAGGCAAGCAGCTTGCTCGTGCAATTCAGTTGTTTTGATATATTGACATTGATCTGAAATTCTTATCTTGTGCAAAATCTAAGACTTACATTTTTATTGACATGCAATATATACATACTTAAATTACTCTGGATTGGAGTATATTACGATACAAATTATCAATGGGCGACTATACTATATTGTGACTATATTGTTTTGAAATCCAATTCTATGTATGACAATCAGCTCCACAAATATAACCCGTTTATAGTTTATACTGTCTTAAAATGTATCAGAATAGTTACAACTAGTTACAAGCACGTTAAACTACAGCCCGAGCCCTACATGCGATAGTAAATTTGCCAGCAATAGGGCATAATAGTCTCATCAAGGCATGTCAACCTAGTTAGCTCCAACCTGTATGTGTGTAGTGATGTTTACGCATTTGCTCCTGTGTGCAACTGATCGTATCAGTCTCCCACAGAATCATTTAATTAATTGACGGTGACAGGAATTTGGTGTCGCGGACGTTTGAGATTTCACAGCTGAGAACTGATTCTAAAGCCATAGTAAAATTAATAAAAACTGTGCTACTCTTAGATATATTACGAATTTGAAAATATTTGGAAACGTTTAGAAGGGATAGATGTTTGGAAGTTTATTAGAAGGAAACGCTGTGCCGTGACTGAAAGGATTTGGAAGAAACTATCCAGTTGGATAGACCGTTTCCTGGAATAACGTTGGGGTTAACTTTTAACCCAAAAAGTACACAGTTAGAGTTTAGATTCCAATTCCGGGAAATGTCCAATAAATACACAGAAAACCGACAGGTTTTAATAATATTCTAGTCAACTAAAATGAGAAGATGGTTTTCACTAGACCACTAAAGCTATTGTGAGCACGCGGTCCTGATATTAGACGCTGTGTATTCCGCACTACTTGGAAATCTTAACAATTACTGTGAATATGAGGCCATCACGAATCCTGCTAACTATATTTCGATTAGAATAATATTAAATGCGAATGAAGATATTTGGATCATTAGTCGTACTAAATGCATAAACTGCTGAACGGATTTGGATACTATTTGGCGCAGTAATAGACAAAGACTCGAACTAACATCCTTTTACTACCGAAAAAGTTAACAATACGACCTTCATTTCATAAAAATACTGCCCCATGGTCGAAACTAGGAACAAAATCCAATTCTTTATCAGGTAGAATTATAACGTACTGTATACAATAAGCACTAAACAGTAAAGACGACGTACATTTCAATTAGAAAGATGTCGAAAAGCAGTATCTTTGCTTAATCGCGTTAATTGCCGCGCGTAACCGGCCCGACGCCCCCACTGCACTCTTTGCTCCTTGTTTTACTTTCCTGTAAACATGTTAATTTGATCTTTTTAGGGATCTGTTTCTTTAAGGAGAGGAGACTGAGCTTCGACAGCCGTCTGTGTTTTCTTTGAAACGGGTTTTATTTTATTTGGTACGTTGTTGCTCGATGTATAACTTCTATATATACTTCTATATAAATCCTTGTTGGAGGAACAAAGTTAACAACTGTAATTAGAATAAATATACTTAAGCAAATATCAGTTTTTATAAAACTACAAATTAACAAATTATTCTTCATTTTTCAAGACCCTATGTAGGTGGCAAGTACGAATGATTCATAAAAAAATTATGGGTATAGTGCTTTTAAGCACACGACGTACTCGATTCATCATTCATTGCTACGAAAGATCCAAAGATCTTCGTAAATTTCGCATTTAATATTATTCTAATCGAAATATAGTTAGCAAAACACGTGATAGTCATTCCGTTATATGTAAATTAATACGAATATTTCTACAAATTAGGCTTCACATATTATTGATTCACTACTCTCAACCACACCAAACATAATACATTGAACAATACTTAACTTTATTCCATAGCAGTATCAAGCCAGATATAAATAACTACAACGTTCCATTCTTCACTCTTCTGTGGTTTACAGATTTTTGGACTAAATAGTTCTACGTAGAGTTTCCTCATTCAGTTGAAGTCGAGAAGGGTCATGTCCGTTACAATCAATCTCATTTGTGTGCAATTAGCGAGTACGTCTAGCACTCTGTCCGACACAGCGGCAGTGGATCAAAGTTAGATGGCAGAAGTTGCCTGACTATTCTGCATTTAGACACGATGTCGTTCCGATGTGATTTGTGTATTGAATTTCGAAAATTAAACCCGTGTTTTGATTTGATGATTGGTGATTCTAATTGTGAAGTCAGGAAAATGGACCGGTAAAAATGTTCGGGTATAAAAAATGTACTCTCATAAAAACTTAAGATATAAATAAAATAAATTCATGTTTTATGTATTTCATCCAAGCTGAATAACAAATCGTCACAGTATGCAAACGTGTTTTTTTAACTTTATTTTTAAATGTTTATTTATACTATTTTTAAAATTGGAGCAGGTATATTTTTTTGGTTATTATATTACTTCAATTCATCAGGTAAGCTATTATACAACTGTACTCCTCAGACTGTACTCCTTCAAAAAACATCGTTTTCTTTCCGTAAGTAGTTCGGGCATAGATAAGTTAAAGTTTGTGACTGTTACTACTTTAGAAATTTAATCAGTTATTAAAAGTGAATATTATGTTTGTCATATCGAAATAATGGAATACTAAAAACGTATAAAAGGGATATAGAAACTGACCTCTTTAAGTTTTCCAGCTTTAACAATCATGATGCAGAAACTGCCTTAATATCCATCCGAACTATAAATAAAAATAACTATTAAAAATCTTATTCTGGTGTATTTTTTTACAATACACAATAATAATAAAAATCAGGACCAAGTACTTCCAGAATAATCCGTGTGCGCGTAACATGGTGCTCGTTTGATTGGTTGCGGCCGCAGTGTGGCGGCGCGGTGCTCGCTCAGTTTTCTACCCGCGGTTTTCTAATTCGGGCACAAATTCTCTACAATCATTGGACATTCCTAACATATTATTGTAGAAACAACATTTCACACTATATAGAAAATTCGTAAAGATAGTTTTGCCTTGGACTGGAAACCCTAGAATTTGACCTTAGATACCTACTTATGTCCCCTGACCATTTATAAAAACTAAGCCAATACATTGCAACGTACGTAAAACTTGTGTTTCTGTGCTCAAAACTGTGATAATTAATAAAACATATAGAAAATTTACCAGTATTACAAATCGAAGAAACGACGACCTCTGTTGAAATTAAAAGATTTTCATTTGGTACATAAATGTAATAAATCCTCTGTTGATTAAGTTAAGTGTCAATTTAGATAATATGTTATCTTTCTACATATATTATAATTTGATAATAATTCTCTTTGCTGTGATTTCTGACGTTATATTTCAAAACGTCGCCATGTAATCGTGACCAGACTAAATTCTAGTTATAAAATAGACTTAAATTACGATATGAATTATTAAATTTCTTGTCCCTTTGCTTCGTGAATATAGCATGTTAGATCATAGGGTGGATCTGTGAATTAAAGGTCTGGGCAATAACATATTTTTTTTAATAAGCCCAGCGCCTTTTAAAACAGCATTTGAGGATTCTTATTTGGTAAGTAATAATCTGTCATCCAAGAATATCTACATAATGATTTTCTAAGATGTATTTTTGATTCCCAAACTTTTGGCAATACAAGCAGTTCTTATATTTCTCATCAGTGACTTATTTTTTTCTGGAATCACCTGTTGTGTTTATCTATATACCGATTCTGGATCTGGATTCTAAGCATTAGTTAAGAACCCAGATTTTAAAAAGTACCTAGAATACATACATCATCATTAATAATACGTTGCATTAATAGTCTAGGTACCATTCCAACAAAATGAACGTGGTATACAAACCCAGCAGTGCCAATTATGGCAGTCAACATCGCATGATCAGATTTCTGTCAAGTGATGAAGAAGATGAAATCTCTTGCGCTACAGTAAAAACTGAAAATGGCACTCAAACAAAATTGCCCAAAATAGGTAAAAAAAATACTCTTCAATTATTATTGAAGCAACATAACTTACATTCTTATAATATGTCGTTGATTTTATTAGTATTTTATTTCTAATAAATATATCAATAATCTTTTAACTAGAAAATCCAATGGGTACGACTCAAAAATATCGATGCAAAACCATTAAACACATTACTCCAAATCGGAAGCCGAAGAAAAGAAAGAGTAAGTTAAACATATTTTACGGGAAAAATTTACTAAAGTGCAATAAGTTATAATATGTTATAAATCAAACTGAGATATCTAATTCGACTTTATTACTCTAAAATGTTTTTTAACATTTGTATTTTTTTAGTAAAATTAATGGACTGGAAGAAATATCACCGTTTAAACGTAATATATTCGTTCTTAGACGAATTGGAAAGGGACTATCCGGCTATTTGTACCGTGTCCGTTATTGGCAAATCAGTGGAGGGGCGTGATATAAAGGTGATAAAACATTTACTTGTTTATTTAAATACAGTAAAATAAACAAGCAAATGTTTATTTGTACTGTTAATGTAGGTAGAACTTCAAAACTTAACTTCAAACACAGTTATATTTACTACTAGAAAATTCTTGATGGTAATTAAAATATTTACTGCTTCTAAATTTACAATCAGATTACTTTCAACATATCCACATTACAAGATTCTCTCTTGTTGATTATAAAGTATCAAACCTTTTAGAAATCATAAAATTATCCTAAAAGTTTATTTATTTGTAATGCTGTACACTAACAGCACTACATACTACATCAATCAATATTAAAAAAGCAGTAAGGTACACCATTTGATATGTGTGCTAGGTGAACACAGCATTTACCACTAACATATTGAATTAAAATCTAAAACATAATAATAGTAGGTAGGAAAGAAAATTAAGGTACTAAAAATATAAAATCAATGAGTAACGATTGATGATAAAACAGCTGATTGGCTTACTCATAATGTGTTTATAGATGTTAAAGATATCGAACAGTGATGCGCGCAACACCGGCGTTTGGTTGGACGCCTCGATCCACCCGCGGGAATGGATCAGCACCGCAGTAGTCACATACATCGCAGACCGCATCGTCAAGAACTTCCAAAACCTCTCCATATCCATCACTAATAAGGACTGGTAATTTCTTTATAGAAACTTGTCATACAAATTTTTTAATGGTGATAGGATATATTTTATATCCGTCCGGATAGTGACCACCGTCCAGAAAGGTGTTAAAGCCCGCCATAGCGGCCCACGTAAGTGCGTTGCGCTCCGGGATCATCTGTGTATATCCGGTTTCAACAGGCCGGCATAATTGTGTCGAGTGTTGAAGGGTAGTCGCTCGTCAGTCGACTTTCTATTGGACCCCACTCACCTTACCGTCAAGTGCAGTGAAGTCACTTTGTCAAGCGAGTACAAAAAAAAAGAAAAATGGAATTAAAAAGGCAACATTTTTTGCTTTCATAATGTATATTAAGAATTATGTAGTTTTTTTTATCTTTTTACAGTAACATCAACTTGTATATTCCGTCCTGATAGAACTATGAGTCGGTCCAAAAGTATGATATTTTCAATATTCAATGCTGTACCCAGAGCATTGAATATTGAAAATAACATATGTTTATATATTGAGAGGTAGTTTTATAGCAAAACATATTAATGCCAAACTAAATAATTCAAACACTTCAAGTATTTAATAATACCAGATTCATGTACATTTGTAGGCACATAGTTCCCGTACTGAATCCAGACGGATATGAATACACGCACACTCACGATCGTATGTGGAGAAAGAATCGAGCGTGCTACGGCGGCAAGTGTGTCGGGGTCGACCTAAATAGAAATTTCAGGTGAACCGAACTTCTTTTGTATGCTGTGAATAAAATATTCTCGTATTGAGCTCTGATTTTTGTTACTTAGAAATATTTACTAAAATCAATCTTTATTGAAATTGTCTAATAATTTGCACATTACTAGAAATAGAAATTAAGTATTTGCTGTGACAGAACTTTTTCTTCTGCCACGTGGGATATTTATACGTCGTCGTTGTATCACTTTTCAACCGATAACCTGATGATATTATGTATAATTTGTTATATTATCAACCATTGTTTTAGTTACGGTTGGGGCAATAATGGCGAAGAAGGCTCTTCAGAAGAACCTAGCAATGTTTTCTATAGAGGACCTGCGCCTTTTTCAGAACCTGAGACAGCAGCAGTGAGGGTAATATTGATATCTGTGTACTTTTCAACCGCCACATAGCTGTAGTAATTTTGATAAGAAAATTTATTCGTAAAGACTCAAACCATATTTTCAAGTACTTTACGTTCTAAAATTATTCGTTTATTGAAAAGAAAGAATAATTTAATGTTGCAGTAGAGGTACATGTTAAATATATATAAAAAAAATAAAAACAAAGTTATAATTTCATGTGAAACCCGCGACAACCGCGTCTACACACAAAAATACTAAAATAAATTTAGACGATTTAAGAATATTTTATAATATAGCATAAAGATAAAACGTTTTTGAATTTTCAGGATGCGATTCTAGGATCAACAACGTCATTCAAAGCATTCCTATCGTTTCATAGTTACTTCGAGACGATAATATTTCCATGGGGTTACAAGAAGGACCCGTGTCCAGATTATATACGATTATTGGAAGGTGGAACAATTATGGCAAGGGTAACTCCACGTAAGAAACTAAATAAGTAGCATAGCATCACGCCTTTTTCTATCTTCCGAATTAGACAAAGGTGCTAGAAAATAAAAACTAAGTAAACAATAACGAAAAAATGGTTTTGAAAGATAAATAAACGGACAGACAGAAGGACAATAAAGTGATCCTATAAGGCTTCCTTATGAGATAAGGAACCCTAAAATCCAAATTCTGTCTTCCATATTATGTACAATTTCCGTGTAGGTACTAGAAGTCGAGAGTACCTAATAAGTAAAATCGAACTTTCAAAAGTAGTGTCTTCTAGATTGTGAAAACTTATAAAAAACTATGTACCTAATTAAGTAAATATATTCAAAAGAAGAGATAAATTTCACATTATTAAAGTAGTCTATATATAATACTATGATTTTAGGCAATATATGAAAGCAGTGGATTAACATACAAAGTGGGAAGCACCAAAGATCTGACATACTATGCCTGCGGGACGAGCACTGATTGGAGCTACGCCATTGCCAAGATCCCGTTCTCATACATGATAGAACTTAGAAGCAGAAAGCATAGATTTAAACTGCCGAAGGATCAAATAACTACCAACTGCGTCGAAGTTTGGAATGCTGTAAAAAGTCTCATGGATTACGTTGACCACTACTGATTTTTACCGATAATTATAATTCCTGCATTCACCAAATATTTTGCTGTTTTGTAACTTGTTTTTGTAAATAAGTTTATGTAGAATACGAAATAAATCAGACATCATAATTGAACGTGTATTACTCAAAACCGAACAGAACTCCAAACAAGACAAACCAAACTAACTTTTCTTAGGAAAAATGTCACAATTCGAACATTTCTTTGTGTCTACAAACTCGACGAGCGCCTTCACACCATTAAGAGCTTCTCGGCAGCAATCTTGTATTTCATCTTTGGGCAGTAGGAATCGATCCCGCTTGCTCCTCAACTCGACGAGGTAGGAAAATGGGATGCGAGCCGTGCCATAACTCCAATCGATGCTTGTTCCACAAGCGTAGTACATGATGTCTTTGAAGTTGCCAACTTTGTACATACGTCCGTTCGTTTCGTAGATCGCCTGCGAATTGTAGATGGAATAGTATATTTAAAAATAGTTAAACCTATGATATAATAACCTATAATACTTATTTTTGCTACAATATCAACACGGGTAATGTTAATTTCTTTTACTTCTTACAAGCGAACCTTGCTCTAATTAGTCAATTTCAAACATCGATTTTGTCTATTGACATCGTTATAATTTCAATTATATGTGGATAAATTATAATACGTATACTCAAATCGTAAATAATTTATCTGAATTCCATATTGAATACCTTGGCCATGACGGTTCCGCCTTCCAACAAATTAACGTAATCGGGACATGGGTCGGCAGTGTAGCACCATGGAAACGAGATCACTTCGCTGTAAGCGTGGAACGTAAGGAAAATCTTGAACGGCGTCCCTGAATACAAAATCAAATCCTGTAAATACATTAATACTTTGTACCCACCACGTTCAAATAATAACATAGTCTGGACTAAATATTGGATGGAATGTTAAAGGTTTAATCGACTAAAAGCCATCATCAAAACATTCTTTTTTAGTTCAAAATTATACTAAAAATATTTATTAATAAGTACTGGTTTAACTCGGGAACATTCAATAAAAAAATGACGTTTAAAATCATTCGGTATTTACTCGTAATGACTAGGTATTTAGAGATCATTGATCCGGACAAATGCAATGAAGATGCCATTTACCTTAACAGCTGCAGTCTCTGGCTCGGAGAACGCTTCGGTGCCACGATAGTTGATATGATTCGGGTCACCCGACGAACATTCCGCACACCCGGCTCTTCCCCAACAATGTCTGAAAAAATACCAAAATGAAGTAAACAACAACTTAACAATTTTAGGCATTATGCCTTTAATAAAGCCACTCTTAAAAGTTATTGTTATATAATTATTTTATTACAAAAAACATTGTAATCAACACGCTCGTCAAACAGATCATAATAATATTACCTAGTTTTTAATCCCATGTATACTTACTGCCGTGCTAAGGTCAAAAACGGTACTTATCTCAAAAAAAAAACTTATAAGAGTTCAGTTTTACGTACACAACTATATTTACAAAACATGATGATGATGATGATCTCACGGCAGTATAGCCGAGCTAAAAACATCATATTTTTCTTGGAGTGTAATTATTTTGTTAAACTCCCTCGAACTTATGACTAGAGTAAAGTAATGTAACCATCATATTTTACTTGGAGTGATATTTTCTTGTTTAAACTCCGTCGAGCTTATGACTATGTAACCATTATCACCAAAATTCTAGTATCAACACTCTGAGTAAACACTTGCCCGAAATTCCTGTTCAAATCAACTCCCGTGACCACATTGCCAAACCGCGCTCGGTTTTTGCGCCACATACGATCACCAACATGCGAATAGTGATAGCCGTCTGGATTCACCACCGGAGCTAAATACCTTGAACGAACATGTAATGGTTAATAATATGTATTATTGCTAAGAATAGAAAAAATACAATGTAAATTATTCTGGTTTGAATTTAGTAAAATTATACAAAATTGACTATTTGAGGCTAAAGTTAATTCCGTTTAGTAAAGATCGCATCTTTGGTGTGTTTCGTTCGAAAATCTTGAGACTTTTAGGGACTAATAATCTTTAATCTTTAGACTTTTGAATAGATAGTATTACTTTTCTGTGTTGAGGATGTGTTCCAAACACACTTACATTCTAAAAATAAAAACCAGCTTTGCATCATACGTTAAAATCATCAAATAAATTTATTAAAAACAAAATCCTCAAGTTTTCTGGTATGAAAATATTTTTCGTACCAATCTTTATTAGTAAAACTCGGTGGCAGCGTGTCGAAGTTCCTCGCGATGTAATCGGCAATGTAAGTCACTACCGACGTGCTGATCCACTCTCTCGCATGTATCGCGCCGTCTAGCCACACGGCCGTGTTCCGAGCGTCGCTGTTCGATATTTTTAACACCTAAAGCAAGACTTAAGGCTCTTAAGAAGTCATGGGAGGGACACTAATCGAAAATAGTCTCAAGAAGGTTGGTAGTATACAAGACTAATCTTGCATGATTATTAGCTTAAAGGCCTTTATCATAAGTTTCATGTAAATTTTATTCGATGCTATAGTGCTCATTTTATATTTATTTTGTTGGGATCACTAATTAGAGTGTGACTTTTGTACTTACTTTTTGATCGGCTAATACATTTATGTGACGAGTATGATCTACTTAGAAGTCGTGAAACGAGCTCTTAATGAATTTTATTATCAATTTTCTGTTGTGTTACGATGACGTTGCAAAAGCTTTCCAAATATAACAGTTTTACTTGTAACGAATTTTCAAAAAAATGCGTTGTTAATTTAAAGGGATGGCAAGTAAAGAAGTCTAGACGAGTTATTTTCGTCTACAATTTATTATTATATAATTTGTCTGGAAAAAAAACTTGCACGTAAAACCAACTCACCTTTATATCCCTTCCTTCCACAGTCCTTCCAATAACGGACACAGTACACGTAGACGGGTATTGCTTCTCCAAGGAGTCTATAAAGCTGTTTATAACGTTCAAAGGGTAGTAATCTTTCCAATCTATAAGCCGTTCTGGAACAATCATCAACCTTAACATCAGCTGCATTAAAACTATAATTGTATCTCATTGTACAACAATTTTTATTAAAAATAACTTTTTTGTTATTCGATTTTAAATTGATAATATTTATTTTAAAAAAATGTGCTTAGCATATAGTATTCTATCTAGAAAAAATAACATCATCACTATTTATAAACATAATAGTCGTACTAATAGGCGACCGCAGCCGTGTGAGGGCAATGGGACTTCGGTTCCTCTTGGGCGACGCCGGCGCCGTGACGTCAGTGACGGTCACCTCGAACGATATGTCTCTATCATTAAGCAGCTTCTCCACTTGGAACACTCGCTGCCCCTCCACCATAATATTCATGTTTTTGTCGTACTCTTGGCAGATGCTTATGGCTGTGATATTTAATTATTATTAATTTGCAAAACCATCTTTCAATTTGTTTTTGCTCGGGAACCTAGTCCATGGTGAGATACTCTACTGATTGTAAATTAGGAACAACTCTCAGAATTTTAATTTTGTGCCATTCAAAAACTATGTATTTTGTATGAATTATAAATCCCAAAAAAATTAGATAAATATTTTTTTTCTGACTTTTTGTTTTATATCCGCTAAATGGCGGAAGCCATAAGAGAAGAAAAAAATTATCCCTTAGCAGTTATAATAACAATTCCTTCCTTCCTTCCTTTATAATCATCCCTCACTAATTTAATTTCAATTATTTAAAATTTAAATGCGTTACTAAGATAACCCGGAAATTTATACCCAAGTATAACCTCTTACCTAGATTTCAATCGTGTACAATCTGACCCAATATAATCTCTGCGAACAGTATTAGGTCAGCCTGATAAACTACAGAGATAAATCTACCTGAGGAGAAGGAATACCGGCAAACTCTAGCAATCTAAATCTCCAAATTAATTACTCACCGCCTTTGTTGTCTAAATTTTTCAAAAACATCCTTTGTCCGTCTTTTAAACATTTTACGTCCCATATTTGGTATCTTGCCGCTTTACGTGCCACTTTGAACAATTTTATTTATAACGAAAATTTTGAATATTATCTTGGATCGGAAAAGGATTCCCGTGATTTCAACATAAAATTTTGACTTGCTTTTGTCAATTAATTGTCAATCAAACAAATAATTTCTTTCTAGTGATGGAATTGATTAGTTTCCGCAATTCACATTTTATCGATATGAATTATTATTTAATAGAATCGATGAAATGCTAAAAAAATTCCTGCTATAACATGTGTATTTGAATTTTTTTACCATTTCCTGAACATTCCCGTCAGAAAAGTGGATTTATCCCAAATGCAAATCAACTATACCTCTGTCCAACTTTAATATCAGTAGCCATTTGCTGTAGTCATTTCTTTTGTACCCGGACGTCAGAAGCAGGGTGCGGTAACGCGTATTCGCTCGATAATTACATGTAATCAGATATTTTCAGTAAACGGCTCGTCGGCTCTCGCTTCGCCTTTGCACTCCCCTAATGAAACAAAAGGACCTACTACTGGATCTCGAACGATTGAGACTCACATTTGAAATAATAACAAATATTTATTTATTTACCATAATGTTTACAATGCCAGAATATTAAACAATAATGAAATAGTTATGTCTTCATTTAACGGCGATATTTGCACTAGGCTCTAGGCCTGTATCGCGGAGACCAGTGAAAATTGACTAGAAATACTGAAATCAAAATTATGAATTAAAAAAACAAGTGCTTAGGTAATAACAATAATCTACGTTTTATAACCTTTATGATGGTAAAACAACAAGCGAAACATAAATGCAGAGGTCCTTCAGATTTGTGGTAGAACCACATTATCCATATATTTGTTGGCAGTATGAGTACGTCAACTCGACCGAGGTAACTCAACATTGCCAAAAGATGAGCAAGCTGTTTGTTCTGTGGTTAGCAAGACAACAGCCTGTAAAAATTCGTAACACAACCCAGAACTTTAATTTTGTCAATTAGACTGATTAATTATTGCTATCAAAATGTGTACGCCATTATTGCTTAAAAAGTTAAACCATCTGTAGCGCAATGACGAGCCAATTCTCGTCCGCATTAACGTATACGAGTTTTGACAAATGTTCAAAAAACAATTCTTGCTTCGGCTAATTGAGGATTATCTGTCACCATAGTAGATTCACTTAGCATTATAGTACCCATTTTCCATTGTAATGACTTCCAGTGGCGTTCTTCGGTTGAGCGAGGCAGTGCTACGAAGTGACTTGAAGTTCTACCTAGTGTCCCTATTGTCGTTGGACGGTAGCTTGCAATCAAACGAAAGGTTTCTTCGTCTCGTCATTTTACAAAAAAAAAATCCTTTTATAACATCTTTAGTTCGAGAAACAAGCCAATAGTACCAAAGATCTGTCGGTAGCCCGCTAACCAGACGGCGGCGGCCCCAAACTGCGTCCCCCACCCAAGTGTCACCTCGACTTGCTCTTACACGCGTTTATCTTTTTAATTGTACCCCCTCCCCCCTGACTGGCTGTGGGGGGACGTTTGTTACCTACTTAGTGGATTTATCGCGACCTTCGCGCACATACTTTGGAATCTTGTTTAGATTTATATCGCAAATGTTTTGTGACCTTATTACAAAGAAAAATGTACAGATACATACCTAATACAGTATAGGCGCTACAGCTTGCAACTATAAATTTTTTGTGTAGGCATCTTAACTTCCCATTATTTCCATCAAGATAACTGATATACGAAAATAAAAATAATATGAATCTATAGCAAAACTAAATATTTTCGTAAGTTACACATCTGTTAAGGTGTTGGTATAATCATATGCACTATATTTGACAAAAAGAAAAGGTAAAGCGAAATCCACTCTATTTCTCTGCAATATATTCATTGTTTTAGAATTAATTTAAACTATTGTTCGACAATGAACATAAGAAAAAAACATTTAAACCTACACAACATTGTCTGGAATATAACAAATTCCCAGGATTAACAATTCGTTGCTAAGTACAGGGTGGCAGTCAGGGGGGAAGCGACCCCTACTTTGTTTTTCATTAGTCGCTTAAGGACCACGGGTGCGTCATCGGCCTGCTTTACGGATTCCCACCCTGTGCGGAAAATCATCGGTGCTATAGCATCTAATTAAATTCAATAGATGTTTGGAAACATCGGATAATTTTGGTGTAATCAATAAATCCGAGATATATTTTCTTACTTTTCGTAAATTTAGGTGTGCTTCGTGGTTGAGGAATGTTTTTGTCTGTGTAATTGCATAACGTCGAAATAAATTATGCATAATAATATAATAAACATTATCATATAATGTGACGAAAGATTATCTTTATAAAAAAATATTCTTTTAAGATTTTATATAACAAAGTATTAAAGAAAAATATTACGATTGCACTAGCTTTTACTAACAGCTCGCACGTAGGATAAAATATAGCCCATAACATAGCATTCAAACAAATAAAACTTATACAATATACAGGGAATTGATTTATAATATCGATAACACAGATTCTAGAAAATGATTTGTCTCTCTCTAATACTTAAGAACTGAAGTCATTGAAACATTTCATTTTGACATATCTTTTGATCAATCCTCAGACTATATTTAAATTTCAAGTTTACCGAAATTAAAAGTAGCAAAAACCTACAATGGCATAAGCTGAGAAATTGATTATACACAAACAATGAGACACAGGATTCCATAAACTGATAAATATACCATACACAATAAAATGCTATCTGAAATCACTATCAGCACATTCTGTTAAAATTAATCAGAAATAAAAAATACAGAACGTCGCATTTGAACTCCTGGAGCAATAAAAAAACAACCAAAATGTCGACTATGTGCGAATATCCTCTCAAACGAACTCAAAACTATCCTTCACTAATTAATAATAAAATGAGGTACTACATCATAGAAGAACCCGACATCCATTATGAAAGTATAGATGAAGAAGACGAAAATTACGATGACTCAGCACAAAATGTAATACTAAATGAGATAGAAGAAGAACCGGATGCATACGAAAATAGCCCTTGTTACTCAGAAAGTATTGTGGAATCGTATCCTATTTACGACGAAAACGATCGACAACGGTCAGAGAAAATCGTTGTTATACCTCGGAAATTGTTAGTTCCAATTAGAAACCAACGTTTTTTCAGCAAAGGTGAGTTTCTTCTTTTTTAAAGAACTAGCACTATTTATATTGAAGCAGGAATTAATTTTATAAAACAGACTTCCTCAAACTTATTATTATACATACCAGCCCTGTTTCATACTGTCCCACTGCTGGATATAGGCTTTCTCTTCTACTGAGACGCTTTCGGCTGCAATTCATTACGGTGACCTAAATGGGTGGCAAGACTTTACATAAGTTATAAAAAAGTGGAAACTGTGTTGGATTAAGTACCTTAATTTACATTCATTTATTTTTGGTCATAATTTGTTCTGTTTGTTCCAACAAATAAACGAATAAAAATATTTTTTTTTTTCAACAACTTTATTTTTATTTAATACTATCATAACAATAATTTTAAAACATGTGTTTTAGGTAATTTCTCATTGGATAAAAAGATGCTACTTTTATCAGGGCCATGTCATATGAACTGGAATGACTACCATCGGCTGAGCGTTATACATGCTTTCATGGATAATTTGGAACAAGATTTTCCTTCTGTATGTACCACTGTAACGATTGGTCACTCGCTTGAAGGTAGAGAACTCAAGGTAATGTTTAAATAAAAAAAATATTATCACATGTAAGTTTTGAGAAAGCCACGTCATACAGAGTAAGATTTACCCGCATAAATGAGCCGTGCCTATTAATATAGACATATTTTGTAACATAAAAGACGTGAACTAACAGCATTAGATCCTTCGGCTATATTGTAAGCTACAGGTATTCCAAAGGTTATTTCAAAAATATGTATTCGCACACATTCCAGCTGTAAGTAGTTAAAAAATACGAATACTCTACGATAAATATCTGACCGGAGCTACTGTTACTTTTCAAAAAGACAATGAAATTTTCAAGAGAAATTATTATCGCTCACTCGCTTCAAAAACGACATCTCTAGATATATCAGAAGAATAATTATAATTTGTAGGTTTTAAAAATATCAAACAGTGACGCTAGTAATGCGTCGGTATGGTTGGATGCCGGCATCCATGCGCGTGAGTGGATCGCGCCAGCAGTTGCCACATATATCGCTGATCACTTGGCGAGGAACTTCAACAACCTCCCTCAAAGCGTCACCAATAAGGATTGGTAAGCTATTACAAAGGTATGGGTTCCGTGTGCAAAGAGAACTAATGTAATCTTTTCAAGGCCTCTTTAAATTTAGTTTCCGTAAACAAAGGAAATTAACAAAATTCTTATAACCATAACCAATCTATCTATGGAATCTACTTTATAAACCGTTAAAGGTACCTGTGCGAATTTTCATTTATTATTTTGTTTTATCACTACTAATTATTAAAAATAATGACATAGAAAAAAGTTTAGACTGCGGTACCCTTCGTGCGTAAATCCATTTTATTTGTCCTTAAGTGTGAATTTAGAGATGAAGAAAGGTAAACAACAATATTACAATTACCTTTTTGTTTTAAACAGTATAATTACGTGGCTAAAGTATTACTCAGTCCATTCATTAACTCTCTTTTGGATTTCCACTGGGCTGGGTCAGCACGTGATTATAAATGGAATTCATTAACGGGTTTTACTTAATGGTTTTCATTGAAATTTGTCAGTTCTTATTAGCACCACACCGCACGCGTTTAAAGTTAAATTAAAAATAATACATTGAATTAAATAGTGAAAAATTGCATCTTAATGCCTGTACCCTAATTATGTTACAAAAGTTTGTACGCTTGTCGAAAATAATTCTTAAATTCTTTCATAATAGAAAGCAACACCGTTATATCACTAAATAGTAAAAACTCTTTGACTTATATTTTTATCCGGAAAATACTTTAACGCATGCAGCGTTAAGAGCAAATAGTTTTTGAACGGGTAATATCTTCAGGTATTTTCTTCCTGTATTCAATCCAGACGGATATGAATACTCCCACACCAAAGAGCGCATGTGGCGTAAGAACAGAGCGTGGCACGGCGGACAATGTGTGGGCGTTGATCTTAACAGAAACTTCAGGTACTCTTAGAAACTATTAAAAATATAAGTTTATTCAATAACAAAAACTCAGTCACATAATATATTTGACGTTGAAACCTTCTAGTAAGTATAAAAATACTTGTGTCAGAATATTTCGCTCGTCCATGACAATAACATTCTTAAGAATATCCAGTAGTACGTACTATTGATATAAGCACTAAAGATTTAAACCCTACACGTGAAGAATTATAAGTAACTACCAATTAAACCAAATTAACTTGGGCAGCATTGTTGTGACCAAGAAATACCTTTCGTATATAAGCCATAATGTTTTTATTCATAATTTTCTTTAACTCACTGAGAAACATTTTGTAAACAATGTGAATTACGCATCAAATATATTTATTATGGAATTATTGTTATAAACATTCTAATGATTCTAGTTATGGCTGGGGAGGTAAAGGTTCCTCTGATATACCCACCAACGCGTTTTACAGAGGGCCCGAACCGTTTTCCGAACCGGAGTCCTGTGCAGTACGGGTATGTTAAACAATAACTATATATACACTTATAAATGCTATAGAAGCTGTTTAATAATCCAATTCCAAGGTCAACCAGTGAACATCCAGTATGTTTTTTATTGCCATTAAATGACGAGACGAGCATACCGCTCGCCTGATGGTTAGCGATACCACAGCCCATAAACATGTCTAGAGAAGCCGAAATATTTCCAGTTACCATGGAATGGAATGACTCTGTTGGTCAATATTTGAACTATACTATACACACAAGGTTAGATAGGCACTTTGTGACTAGCCAGGATATAAAAAGAGGCACGTATCAAACCACACGCCAATACATAAACAATGACTAAAATGTGAATATAATTTATAACATTCCAGTGAAAATTGAACTCATAAATTATTAGTTTGAATGCGTACGTCAATACAGATGCAGCATCATTTGAGCAATAATGTGCTGTTGATACCAAAATCGTGTCATCGCCATTGAACGCAGAGATTAAACTGCAAACAGGATTTAGTCGTAAATCAATTTCACTGCAACGCTTTTATATCATTCCGTTACATTAATTTAATTTACTATTTACATTACGAGAAATTCACACCAGGGACATAATGATTCGCGTTCAAATTAAAAATATCTCGAACGTGGCATATGTCGGGCTTTTGTCGTTGATTCAATTTCATTGTAAATAGGAAGTTATAAAATGCAAATAAACATTATTTACATTATAAAGACAATTCCAACTAAGTACTTTAGCGACTAGGGTTATTAGTAACTAAGTTTACGTGTTTATATACTAGTTTTTGCCAACTTGGAATTTAGAGATGAAACGGTGACAGAATTATCCGCACTGTAAGGTTTAGTTTAAATTAGTAAGTCATCGCAGCATTATATTACGCAAGAACTTCCAGGTGCGTTTACACGAGCGAAGCTTCTAGCACATACGACTCTTGCGCATGTGCTAGAAGCTACAAAATTTGCAGAAGTTAGCTTGCCGTGACTGTTTCCAACTTTTCTTGGTAATATAAACAAGGCTTAATATAATATCTTTTTAGAAATCGTATTTTATCAGTAAACTAAATATCCTTTATTTCACTATCGTTATTTCCAGGATGTTCTTCTTAATTCTGGAATACGCTTCAAAATATACATCACTCTACATAGTTACGGACAAGTAATCATATTTCCATTTGCATTTAGGGACGAACTGTGTCCTGATTATGTTCGTTTGCTTGAAGGAGCCACTGCTATGTCAAAGGTAACTTTTCATTACAATACTTAGAAGTAGTTTTCAAAAACGTACCAATCCTCACGAAATATTTCATTAATGCATGTTTTTTAACTAGTCGTTCGGTATAAAAAGGCTGATATTTCTAAACTGGAATATCTTGGACAGTTCTTTTATATTAAAATAAAAAATCTGTCTTAATTGAAAACCATTAATTTTAACTAACTTTAGTTTGGTTAATTTTTTGAAAACTATGTCAAATTATTATTGCTGCTTTTTAAAGCTTGGCTGAGTCAATAAAAAACAATAGAATTATTATTAACATATGATACACAACTTATTCTCAGGCTATCTACGAGACTACCGGCAATACATATAAAGTGGGGATTTCGAGAGACGTAATGTATGGCGCAGCAGGAACCAGTAACGATTGGAGTTACGGTGCGGCCGAAATCCCTTACTGCTACCTCATAGAATTGCGAAGTAAACAACACAAATTCAAGCTACCGAGACAAGAGATTGAGGAAACGGGCAAAGAGATTTTGAGCTGCGTCAAGACTTTGATGGAATTTGTGGACAATTACACTGAAAGTAAGATTGGTGAAGAAAAATCTGAAGAAGAAATAACTATTAGTGTATGTATCACTTTGTACGTAGTACATATATCGATGATCACTTTTATTCTAACCTCCTTGATAAATTATTAATAGTTTTAAAAAAAGTCGCTGTCAAGTCAAGAATCTGCCACATTTGTCACAATGTTTATCAAAATTTCAGTGAATGTAAAAATAGTATAATTTTTTTTAAAAAAGTAAATTGAAATAGATTCAAAGTGGCACCTCCTAGACGATCTACGCAAGTATGGGAAGTGAAATTAACTAGAGAAGGACAAAGATATTTCGTAAAAACTCTGGATACTGTAGGAGGTGCGTACAAGAGCTGTTGGCTTATTCGAATTCATTCTACGTGTACATTTTAAACCACGATATCCTGTTATAAATGTAAATGCTAAAATTTGTGATAATGTTTAAATATATTTTGTTGGAAGTAAACTTCAAAAATACTGATCGTATTTAGATGAGATCTTGCATACATATAGACCAAGGCCTGCATTAAAGTAGGAACTTCTCGTTTTCCCAGAAAAATACATTCCGCGACTGTATAAATGTAGTCATTTACAAACCTAACATAAAACTCCTACCTAAAATCTCATTGCGTTATTTCCTAGAGGCATACTCAAGGAAATAACGCAATGATATTCAAAAATATATTTTTCATTATGCCTATAATTTATTTGTTTCAGCCATAAACATTTGGAAAGAAGAACGAAGTACGATGGACATTATGGTAGAAGGTCCACGAACGGCGCAAGTGGCTGGGATGCTGCACGAGCGAGAGATTCCTTATGCCGTCGCGATCGGTGACGTCAGTCTCATGCTTGAAAGGGAACAGGGTGCTATCATGACAAAGAGCATCAGACGGAATTCTGCTAGTTTTCGTAAGTATAAATCAGATTGAACTACTGGTGGTAGATTTCTTGTAAGCGAGAGCCTGACAGCGTAATGACCGCTAGTTTATTTCTACCGACAACATTGTGCCGGGACTTTTATTTTTCTGTTGGAAGATACTGTAGTCACTATAATTACTGAGCATTATGAGGTTCAACATCTTATGTCTCGGATGACGAGCGCAGTCCAATGTCCGTGTTTACGCAGTGCTTTGTAATTAAAAGATCGAGTAATGATCGGCTATGTTATGTAATGAACAGTCATAATGTTTACCATCGGCTAGTAGAAGATTGTGAAAGAAAAAACTAGCTGGTGGGTATCTGACGCTGGCTACCCAAGAACTGGGTTATATAATTTTTCTCTGATAATTAATGAAAACTAATATGGGTCTTTGGCTTGTTCATCAACGTATGCATTAAGTAATTAAGTATAATCAAGGTAAAATATTCATTTTAATTGCACTTATTAACTAATTCACAGGAAATAATTGTTTAACAATTATCAAATGTAACAATAGTGAATGTTAAATGTAGTATTCCAACTTAATTCATGGCAGAAACACGTTTGTCATGGCGAAGGCTTACTGAGTAATAAATTACAGTGTTAAAGTTGCGTGATTAATGTAAATTTTAGGTCGTAACATGGACTGGAAGAACTACCACCGTTTGGACGTGATTTACGCATTCCTGGACAAGTTGGCCAGCGAGTACCCTTACTTGTGCACGGTGATCGTGATCGGCAAGTCTGTTGAGGGACGCGATATTAAGGTAATTGATGAGTGTTAATTCTCAAGTGTAAGATATCGGTGTTGGGTTGGAATTGGGATATTGTTATCGTATTTTGTGACCCAGTTTTGACTTATATTAGAGTGAAAATAGGTTAATAATGTGTATACTTAGGATATCGTGCCCAATAACCATCAATTATACTTTGTAACTGTGCCTATGCTGCTCTCTGACAGTGTATCACAACTTTTAAGCACTTTATTTAAGGTTCCGTCAGAATATGACAGATAACTGATTAATGATTCTTATTCTAACATTAATAATTATTGTATCATATTTTAAAGAATAACATGCAAGAAATGTTTGGATAAAACCCTCAATGCGGGATCTCAGTTCACGTTTGATACAATTTTCCATTACACTTCACGGGCTAAACGCCTGTGCTTCCTTATATAATTGATATAGTGTTTTAGGTAATGTTACATATTTTCTAGTTGCTCAAGATATCAAATGGGAACAACGACAATCTAGGAGTCTGGTTGGATGGTTCGATCCACCCTCGCGAATGGATCAGCACAGCGGTGGTGACGTATATAGCCGACAGGATAGTGAGGACCTTCCATGAGCAGCCCGATAGCGTTACTAATAAAGACTGGTAAGACTTGATAGCATGGTCTGGGATAGGCCTTTGCATGTAAAAACGCAAAGCATCTAAGTGTTGTGCGATCTAAAATCCTCATAGTTAGTGATCAACGATACAATACATGATCTAAATTTTAAGTCAGAATTGAGTGTCTATCACAGAATTATAAATAACTAGCTTACCCGACAGACATCCCGACTTAACTATGAATTTGCAGCGCGCATTCTGTCAATCGCTGACAGTTATATAAAATTAATATTTTCGTTAAGTTTTCTTAAATTTTCTAATTTTCCGCGCAATTTTTTGATTTTTCTTTCATGAGAACCTTCACCTGACAATAACAAACACAACAACAAAAAATAGTGATATTGGTCCAGCCGTTCACGCGTGATGGCGTGACCAAGGGAAATAGGGATTCATTTTTATATATATAGATATGCTCACGGCTTCGTATGCGTTAAAAGTTTTATTTAAAGTGGTTCACTCAATACAAAGATTACCTTTTACAAACAAACCTGTTTATAATCGTAGCATTTATAAATGTGTCAACGGCGTAAACTTATATATACCGTGCCCAAAGGAAAACAAAATGAGCGTATTTTATGTCTCATATCTTCCCGACCAAAACACTCATGCTCACAGCACTAAACACCTTTATAATATCCAGGTACGTACTGCCTGTGTTGAACCCAGACGGGTATGAGTACACGCACACATACGACCGCATGTGGAGAAAGAACCGAGCGCGTTACGGAGAATGTATCGGTGTTGATCTCAACAGGAATTTTAGGTGAGTCAGTTATTTAAATATATATTTTCATTCATATTTTTAACGTATTTTACTATTGTAATAAACATTTTTATAAATGGAATATTGTAACGAAATTTTGTGACTTGAAATAATGAAATTCTTTTGATTTTTTTTATTTATTTATACACTGGCCGTGGCAAATTAAAAAGTCTGTACTCTTTTTATGTCCCAAGACACAAAACTTAGTAAATTGTACATTTTGAGGCTCCCTGAAGTCGTGGGCCGTGGCATTTTGCCCATCACATATGCCACACTTTTGTTCCGCGCCTGTATACGCTCATCTAATATTTCTCATCATTTATCTTCAAATAGACTGTCTATGCCCAACTTACTACCAATTCATACTTTAGTAAAGCCTAAGGTTGCAAACGTATTTATATAAATTGTTTCATGCAGTTACGGATGGGGAGAAAAGGGGGAAGAAGGATCTTCTGAAGATCCAGGCAACATATTCTACAGGGGACCCAAAGCTTTCTCCGAACCAGAAACGGCTGCAGTCAAAGTAAGTAAAAACAAATACAGCCATTAACCAAAATCAAATATAAAGAAAAACTGTCATACAAATTGCCATACATAGCGATATTCTTATATTTATGCCGTAATTGCCATTTTTCCAACTTTCGCATTCGAGTCAATGAATAATCATCATCATCATCATCCACAACTTGTAGAGTCCCACTGCTATGTATAGGTCTCTCTCATATCATGCCATCTTTTTCGGTCCCGAGCCAATCGCATCCAGGTTCGAACCGCGATCCTATTCAATAATATGAAATGTTTTTTCAGCGCACCATTTCGGAGTCTTCGACGAACTTCAAAGTATTCCTATCCTTCCACAGCTACGGTGAGGTGATAATATTTCCATGGGGCTACACGGACGATCCTTGTCCTGACTATGTCGAGTTATTAGAAGGAGGAACAGCCATGGCCAAGGTAAGGTCAATTTAATACATTAAAATAATATAATTCAATTAATTTAGAACTTTTATCTGTTACAGTATATATTATAGGTGTTTTTTCATTTTATAATGACTTTAAATTAAGTTACTTAGAATTACTAACGATTCTCAAAGAGGAAGCCAGAGTCTTAAAAAGCTTATTCCTATCATTTGGTATGCAGTATCTGTAGGCCGTCTAAATTAAACAAGCGATGTTATTTCGAACAGTGACTTAAATACTTAAGATGTACATAATAGATATACTTACTTTATTTTATTCCAGGCAATCCATAGCACAAATGGGCACACGTACAAAGTAGGCAGCACCAAAGACCTGATGTACTACGCGTGCGGCAACAGCGTGGACTGGAGCTACGCAGTCGCCAACATACCTTACTCATACATGGTGGAACTGAGAGGGAAAAAGCACAGGTTCCTCCTTCCAAAGGACGAGATCGTCTCCACAGCGATGGAAGTCATGAGCGGCGTCCTGAGACTCATGGACTTTGTCGACAGAAGATGTACAGGCACCCAGTCATGTGTTTGTCCCAAATAAATTGTATAGTCATAACAATTAAGAATAACGAAGTCATATAAATAAACTATAATTTACAATTTTAATTATTTTGTTTGTTTTAATTAAATTCTGACTCGCCATGAATATTGTGCGTGCAATACCATTGTTTCCAGGTTTAAAATAAGCAAAATAACATTTTAATGATACCTACAGGGAAGGCACGTTTACGATACAATGACCTGTGCCAAATAGCCCGCCGATGCGGTTTCGACTATAATGGATACAATCCAAAACTTTTTACTCCTCATACCGCGCAAATTCGATGCCATCGGCACTTGTGCGCAATATTATTAAAACGACGATTGAAAAATTTCGATAACTTTATTTACATAATTTGCATTATCTTATAATACAGTCAACAATATTTAAACATTACGATTTGAAATTCACTTTACTTTTACTTAACGTAAAAACACCTATCGATCCACATTAATCACTATTACCGAATTCGTATCCAACTTTACACGAACACAATAATGTCTAATTAAAGTCTCAAACACATCGGACGGTAGACTAACCGAATATAAAATTAACCTGTTTCACTAATACGGACGCCATACATCCACCGGTCTCTTCTCCGGCGTGATAAGTGATTTACTGCGAGTTCGGACTCCTTGTTCCGACCATTCAGGAGACGCGGGTCTTTTTTTTCCCGCCCCAGATGTTGTGGATCCTTCCTCGTCTCTGTCTGGACTTGAACTAGAATCCTCTTGAGGAGCCGGCGGTCGCAGCCACCAGTCGTAACCTCCGTACAGTTGGGAATACAGCCACGCGGGTGGAGTGGGCAATAATGGCGAGTTTAAGAATAATTGCGCTGCCAACGCGCTGTGGAATAGACTAGATGGCGCTGGCAGCGGCTGGAGTGGTTTGCGCGTTCGCGTTACTGACGTGAATGCGCCAGGACGGTCGTCAGGCGGCGGACTTATGGACGCTGTGACGGAGATGTCGTCATCTTGCGGTGAACTTGGACGAGAATTGGCCGGGCTTGTCGTGCTGTGTGCTCGCATCGCTATTGGATTCTCTGATGATACATCTATAAAACAATATAAACTTGGATTAAGCAGCTATAATATGCAAGTAATCTAAACAGACGAAATAAGTTTTTAAAAACGGCTTTTGAGAGTTTGAAATATGAATAATAATGTGTCATATTTTGTAGTCCCATGACCATACCTGTTTCGTGTGGGGGTGGTGGCACGTGTGGCGGCTGCGTGTGAGCCGGAGGAAGGACATGAGGTGTGAAGTGCGGATGAGCCGGCAGTATCGGTGGTGGATAGTGTCGAGCCAGTGCTCCCCACTCGCTACCTGGTAACCCAGCTAGTTGATGAGCGATACCTGAGACAAAATACGTTCCATTACGTATGAATTCTAATGACAAATCATCTTGGCCGTTATTCACATCATATTGATAGGTAAGTACACAGTCACTTGAGATTTTAAACATAAAAAACACATCCACCTGATTCACACTACATAACGCTACAAAACAACCATCAATTCCAAAACTTCCATTTATCACTCAACATTCAGTCAAATTACAACAAAGACGTCAATTGTAAATTCAATCAGCACAACAATAGCGCTAAGAGTTATCGCGTAAAACGCTCCACTAACGCTAACGCGATACTTAACGCACTCATCAGAATATTTAAATAATGAGTGCCGACTGCGCCCACCCTACCCCCGCAAAGCTTGTTTCAATTCGCGCCTTATCTTCGCTGCGGCACTCCTCAATTGTTACCTACAAACACCTACTTTGACATCAACGTTGAATTTCGGAATCGTGAAATCAGGACAAAGATGCGAGGAGAGGAATGGGTAATTGAATTTTTGATACAATTATTTTAAGAAGCTTATACACATGACTGCGATTATAAAGACTAGATATGAATTAAAATTATTTTAAAAAACACTTACAAATCAACAGTTCGACTCGTCAGATTTAAAAAAAATAGAGAGAGAATCAAGGTACGAGCATGATTTAAAAACTCCATTATATTATTGCCTAACTTTTGTTCGCGGCTTCAACTGCGTGAAAGTATTTTTCTGGTATATAAGTCCCGCTATATATATATCTTTCCGGAATAAAAAGTAGCCTATATCCATCCTAGGGTCCCAAACTGTCTCCATACGAAAAGTGCTCAAAATCCGTTCGGTAGTCTTGGACTTTATCTAGTTCAAACACAGACAGACGCAGCGGGGCACTTTGTTTTATAATATGTAAGGATGGTTTCGCTAGTGCAAAGCTCTAATATCCTTGGAATACAAATATTATATAAATTTCACAAAATAATTAATAAATCGTCTAGTCTCGTACAACCCTAAAATAGCAACCGTATTGAAAAATATTTATATTTACCGTTGTTCTATTAAAAAGTACACGATTTTTTCCCAAAAAAACGGACATGGGATATTTTTAACAGGTTCAATTTCTTATCAACGCAATCGCATTCACTTTATAAAACAAATAGGAAATGTGTTTTGGCGTCATAATTTCCAGTTGACATTTTTAAGCGCATAAATTAACAAAGTTTGCCGGCGCCGCGACCCCGTATATTCAGCTTAACCCTTTAGCACCCACCTTGGGTAATTCCCACCCGAGCCAACCCAACCCTTTCAGCAATAGAATAAATTACAGGCCGTTTTATGTCGCAGATACCGTTGGTACGAAAATGTAAAACACATTATTTTGAATCCGACCGCTTAGCCTTTATAGGTGTAGTGCTTTATGAGTTCGCTGCAATTAGACAAGAGCTACTTTTTAGGATTAAGCCCGTAATCTTGGCTCCGAGTGCCTCACGGCTTTTACGATAATGATTTGATATCGGATAAGCGCTAGGGTTAAATGGATTTTGCATTATTGTATTGTTACGTGTGAATAATATTATTATTTATCCCTTACTGATTAATGTAATGAATCAGTTCTCAGTTGTAGCTGATCAGTGTAAATTACTCTCCGTTATGACTAACCAATGAAATTGAAACAGACGAAATACTGCTTGGAATAATGTCGAGATAATCTAAGAAAAATAATTAATCGCTAACATAAACTCTACACAAAGATTTGAAATACCGAAAAACCAAGCATATAAAAGAATTTTATAAACAAAGTACTGGCTGATATTCGCCAAGTAATTTTAATAGCTTTTTAAATACACTTCGTCGGCAAGTAGCCAAGCAGACGGTATTCAAAGCTTTCTTCCAGCTAAGAGCATCCGCAGCTCAGACAATATCCGCATGGCGGCCCGGAGCAAAAAATAACTGTGCACTTAATTACCCCACTACGGTATGACTGGAGCCCAATTCTAGGGTTCTGTGTTAAAAAAAAACAATTCTCATTTTTAATATGTATGTTTGGCTGTCTGTGTCATAAGTCATACATAAAATTTGGTCTTGAATTTTATATGAATTAAATACTAATCAAACAATTGTATACTTTGTAGAACAATTTTATAAGTTAATCAATGTGTAAAAATAAGAAGATACATAAAGCTATTGAGATGATTTTATGCAAATCAATTACACAATAGAACTTATATTTTGACAAGTATTAAATGGGCGTTTTGATAAAATAACCACAAACTAATTACACGACGTGTATAAAGTAAATTCTCCACAAACGCTGTATTCCTTTGGGACACTATTTAAAATCTACACTTGCCCCATAACCTAGCCGATCTAATCCGATCCAGAAATTTTACAAACTCTGGTTTCCGATAATGACAATAAAAAATTGCTGTTGGAATCTTAGTTATCTTCTGCAGCATTTTAGTAAGAACGTTAAAAATGTTATAGTCAGCCGAACTTCTCATAGTTTTAATAATATTATGTAAGAGTATTATTAGAAGTTATATGATTTTTGTATTCCCTCGGATGGCGAAACCCACTATAGTGGCCCACGTAAGGTGTCGCATTCCGGAATTAGCTTGTTTATATCCGATTTCAAATAGGCCGGAATAATTAAGTCGACCGGCGATGAAGAATCATATATCTTCATTCGATCTAATCAGTCACTTTGCAATGCCCGTAAAAAATACGTAGAATCTTCTAGAACTTAATACATTGTACGGAACCATCCATGCGTTGGTAGGTAGTTTACGCGATTTTAATAAACGGTACTTATACTTGTTTGATGTATAAGTATTACCAATGCGTTGAATTTTAGTGGTTAATACCAGTAACACTACAAACATAAAGATTGTTTTATGCTACAGAATTATTGGAATAAGTATGTCATTATTGTTTGAATTTTTCGGAAATAGTAACATGTGTTTTATAAACAATCATTCAATACAAAATGATTATTGTATTTGGTAATAATTAAAGTTAACTGTAAACCTAATGTGAAAACATAGGACTGCAATGTTTTTGTTTATTATTAACGTGAGCCATTTACTCTAATTTTAATAAGGCATGTACCCAAGTAGGTAACGTATGTTAAAAACCCCAAGAAACTAAACGATAATAACTTCCAAGATTTTTTCCTTATCTATGACATGAAAAATGGTATGGCATTGTTTCATTTCGTATTCACTGTTCAAAGATTCAAAAGCGAGGGCGATTCCAGACGGTTGGCGATTTGCATTCGTTAAAAATGTTGGAATTCTTTCTGTTCTCTGCACTTGTATCGTGTACCAAGACCAAGATGTTTTTATAGTTTGTTACACATTGTATTCATTTTATAATAATTTATTTACTTTATAGACTTAATGAATAATAACAGTGTGATTTTATTACACATAGTTGTATGATATACTATGAAATATAAAGTTATAGAGATTTTAGATAAACTGGGTCAATTTGACATTGCGTTAATAAATAAATCGACATACTCGTCTCTACCTCTGTTAACATTAAAATAACATTTTATTGTTATTTATTTTGTTCGATACTTACACCTTTTTATTTGACATAAACAGTTCTAGTAACTTATTATAAAGTGTTATTTTCAAGTACATAAACCTGTGGTTTCATTTAGTAAATGTCAAAATAACCCTGTGTACCGTAATTCACCTAAAATGAGATAATTATACTTATTTGGTATATTCATTGTCCCCACAAGTATCACTCTAGGCCTTGAGACTTGATAAACTCAAAGAAAACTATAACTGACCCTGATCTCCTATGCCTTTGGAGGCATATATTATATTAAGAATGTGTTAAAAAACTGAATAAACTAATATTTCAACAATTTTTTCTTTACAATACAATAATATTATTATCATAGATTATCTATCGCAAAAATTACGTTTACCCTACAAAGTATCAAAACCTCCCAATAGTAGTGAATTGGTCGCATCAGAAGGCTTGCGAGTCCGCTACATTGCCCGGGACGAAGGGGTTTTTTCTTCGACTTTGAAAAATCGTACCGAGCCGCGAGAGGGTTGAGCCCAAACATTTTAATGCCATTTGTTAGATTGCGTCTTGCATTTTTCCTGCCTCCGATACAGCGCTAATCCGCGAAGACGGTCGGATTACGCGGATAAAAGTATTTACGTTTTTAGTGTGATTCTGATGTCCCGGGATTAGGGCGGAATTTTTTAACTCGCGAGACCCTTCGCGGTGATTAGAGAAAGGGTTGGAAACACTTTCAAGTAATTATTTTACATTTCGAACATCGGAGCTCGGATGATTTCCCTTTTCTTTTGTTTCTGCGCTTTGGCTTGTTCGATGTTCAGTAATATAATGCTTTTCATCGATATAGATGTGTTTTAAAAGACACTACTTATATTAGTTCCGACGAGGATTTTTTTAACTATATGATATAAAATGGAAAACTTTATTACATTTAATCTGGATTCTCACAATTTTTTTTATACTGACACTGAAATATTAGTATAGTCTCATAGTGAACTGATATGATGATGGTAAAGACCCTACATGTATTATATTAATTTATAATACACATTGCATATTTGGAATCAGCACTCCTATCCCACAGAAGATTGAAATAAAGTAACAGCTTTGTCGCTTTCTATGAGATCAGTAACTTATCGACATTCATATTTTCACCTCATCTAGCACCCCCCCCCCCCTTTCTATCCTTAGCTGAAAATCCTGGTAAATTCTGGGCTTTCTGTTAGTGAAGTGAGTGTTCAATGTTCCAAACAGGCTTGGTCATCACCCTTTACTTAGCAAAGAAGTTTCTGGATAAAGGCTTAACCTTCTACAGAGACTTGAGCCTTATCTATTATTATTGACTATCTTCTATTAGTGTCCACCCAAAATAGAATGGAACAAATCAAACCACGATTTCCGGAACCAGTCACATTGCGCTACCGTCCCAGCGGTGACAGGTGACCCTTACAAATGAGAGTACTAAATTAGAGACAAAACATTTAACTTTAATATTTATTCCAAAATTATTTGTCTAGAATATGTTTTATAAAGGTAACTGTTGAATAGATACCCACTTCTAATCTGTAGAAGAGATGTAAATCTCAACTTTGAGAACAAAATATCAGCTCGTTACCGAATCCAGCACCATTACATAGTCTAACCTACACAAATAGGCTTAAGCCGTGCGTGGATAGTAACGTTAAAGGATGACGTCACAGCCGAGACTTAGCAAGACTGATGTCCTCCGTACATCATAAGGTTAATAAAAGGGCTCGCGAACTAACGACCACGCTTTGTCAACGCGCCTTAACCCGCTCGACGCCATCTTGCGCGCCATTTTGGATTTCAATCTGCTTAGCGCTTAATGAATTTGCTTCTATTGATTTTGTTTAACCCCTTTTTGTTTAGCTTAATTAACCTTTTGGTGTAGAAAGTAGCTGTGACAACAAGGAATGAAGGTTACACGGGATGTTTGTTTTCTAGTTCGAGGGTCAGGTAAAGTTGAAACTACGTTCGTAGTATCTTAAATATGTACATGTGATTAAGCATTATCCGAGTTTTGTTGTACTATATCAATAATTTAACTTTATCTTGTAATTAATGATAGCTTAAGGGACTTTTGTGGCGAATTTATCCAATGAGTTGCTAAAAATAAATTATTTTAATAAAAAATATAAGAAGTGGTTTCCATCGACGATTTCGAATGTATAAGATTAAGGAAACTATCATTGCATCCCTATTAAAATTATAATAATTAAACAAAGCCAACATTGCGTTTTCCATATTCACAGTAATTAAAAAATATGGATGATCGCGAATTCCGTACAAGCTCCAGCAAACGACGTACATCACTAATCAAAACTCCGGTTTAATGGCGCTCGAATCATATGAATTCATTCTCGTACGTTTAAAGGTGCAGTAAAAGCCCGAATCACGTCATACAAAAGCCTGTATGAGGCGGGTGGGGACATTTAAAATTTACAAATGCGTAATTATGCACCCGCATTGTCGCGCGCCGCGGGTGGAAGGGTTATGCCCATCCTCCTTTCTTGCCACCCTCGCTCCCAATCCCGGGCTTCCGGCCCTAATGCTATATTTAATTTTCTCTAAGGCTCCCTCATTAATAATGCGAAGGCTGCGACTTTAAGTGGCGCTCACACGGCGACGTGAGCTCCACGGATGTTAGAAGATAATAATTATGGATAGCGCCGCGAGTTTAACCGTTACTCATGTCACGTCAGTGCTGACAGCTATAAGTTGTTTTGGGAATTAATTAATGACAGAGTACAAATATTACAAATTATTTTTAGTTGAGAATTTAAATAATTATATAGTGTTTTTTGTTTGTTATCTTTACACTAATAGTTTTGAAGTACAATTCAGAATCTAAATAAATAACGCTCTAATAGTAATTTCATCAAAACTTATCTAGGCCACAGGTGTGCCTCCCTAATGCCACATCCATACTTCGAACATCGCGGCCCAAAGTTTTGTATCTATAAGAGCAACGCGTGAACGTGAGTGTGGATAATTTATCATGATTTCGCAAGGGTTATTGGCGCTCGCCGTTAAGAGGGCAACACTTGCTCGAGGCTCGTCACAACAGCCGAGCAGCGCGGAATTTACATATTGAAGTGCCCTCTAAATTGTTTCTAAAGCGGGAACAAAGCGAACTCGCGCGAAAGAAGCCTAGTTGTTAAATCGCGTTATGTGAGCGCGCTCTTAATGAGAATGCCAGGTAACGCGTTCAAATATCGCATTTAGTTGATCCGTGACATGTGGGGGGCTTATATTAGTTAAGTAGAGTGAAAATATTTGTATTCTCGCGTTGTGCCTACGTATGTGGAGTTTTGCTAGTTGCGGCAAAGTTATGTTCCACTTGTCAAAGTTACTCAACTATGAGACATATAGTTAATCATCAATTCAATTTACATACCGCAGTAGTGCTTTAATAAAATACGCATAAAACTAGAATTTAATGCACTTGAATTACACAGAAAAGTCTTCAGCGTCGCCTGTAATCAAACCTCCATTACAAAGAAACAAGTACAAAAGCAGCTGACATTAAGTCGGATTTCTTAGCACGTATGGTGCAAGTGGGCGCCGGCACAAGAGCGCGACGCGTAATTGAGTTACAGCCCTTTGACACCCGCCTTAACGAGGTTTGTGCCACTAGCGGCACCTAGCGCAGACTCCACGAACACGAACCTTACCTTAAATACTATTTGTTACCAGGAAATTTGCTTTTCGCGTTAATTTATTATATATAACGGTAATTACTATTATTACTAGTAATTTTATGGTTGATAATAAATGTTGACGGTTTTTTATCTCTATTACTAATAGTCAGTGAAAAATATGACTATTTAAGCACATTTTTCTTTATCAAATATAATTCTAATAAAACGGCTAGCTTGATAACTGTTTAAGACCCGCAACATTTCTAATTTACTGTAATTAACAACACAATCTAGTTTTAAACTAATCATTTACTTAAATACCTTCTCTTTCCTGAAACAACATTAAATCTAAACCAATTAAAAATATATTATATCAAATATATTCACATCTTAAATATAGATTTCAACGGTTTATGATATAGATACAAGTAACCTATAGCTTCTATATCCTTCTAAAGGCCTTTACCCAGGTTCTTTTATAAAGGTGCAATTATGGGGTGTTTATTACTTAGGTACAAGGAGGCGCCGCCTAGCGACGCCGCGCCGTGGCGACGAGCGACGCGGGGTGTCGGCTCGATATTAGGGCCAATTTTATGCAGGTGCTACGCATATTTTCAATACGACCCGTGTACATATTGTTTCAGGCATTCTTTAAGAGCTTTATGAAGTTAAAGTGAAGTAATGAATCAGCGAAGAATTAGAGAATTACATTTTTAAAACTCCATTTTGTTCAGTCTGAATGTCATGTCGAGTCTGCAGTCAAATTATGTTCATCAAATGTATAGTTTTGAGGAGGAAAATTAAGTGTGAACAGCGTCATAGATCAAAATGTCACGTGTACAACATATTTCGACTCACAATCATGGACACAAAACCGGCTACCTGTTCCTTGCAGGTGTCAAAAGAGGGTTCTAAATTGATAATTAATTGTCACGCAAAACTTCTCGACAAAATTAAATCCCCTTCGGAGGCGCCGCGCCGGACGCGAGTGACAACGGTCCCGGCTGACAATTTAATATCTTTTGGATAGAAACGTCTGGGAAACTCAAAACGAGATGAGGGGCCGATGTGTCGATGTAGTAAAGGTTGCGTGATGCTTATATTTTCCGTAATTCTTTAACCACAGATAGTTTACACACAATCAGCCTTTTATAATTTATACTCTTACACATAAATCTGACCTTTTATTGTGTTAATCTAGGCATGGTCTATAGGCGAGCCAAATTTCATCCAAATCCGTTCAACGGTTTCGGCATATCCTTCTACCAAACATACATACATCATCACAAACTTACATTTATAATACATATCCATGACAGATTAAAATAGGACAGGTCCATCAATTTGAAACATGTTAACATAAAAATTACTTTAAAAACATACCTGATAACTTAAATGGTAAAGATCCCATGAGGGGATCAGGGGCGAATCTCGGCCCAAAATGGAAGGGATGGAAGCCGTGGTGGCGAGTCTTGGACCGCGGCTCCCTGGGCCCGTCCACCGTCACCTTGATCGCCTTCTGGTAGGTGGCGACTTGCGGCGGCGACGTTGCCAGCATTATTGTCAATGTGAATGATTTACCTGGGAACAATAATAACAAACTTTAGTTTCTGATACATGTGGGTAGCTATATCTATTTACTAAAATCAATACTAACCTATACACTTAATTAATAGAAATCGAATAACTGGTAATTTGATGTTTGATGCAATAGCTGTAGCTTTTAATAAAAACTATTAAACAAGAAAGCTGACGTGGTTAAAGATATGAAAATCATCAAAGATACCTAAATTTAAACGAAATACCAAAGTCTAACTCATCTCTTTAAAACCGCTGTTTTATACTACAATACCCCAACGAATACAATTACTAAGGAACATGAGATTTAACAGGATGATGAAAGAAGAGTCGTGCCAAACCGTTGTAATTTAAAAATCCAAAGAATTTTGGTTTCCCCCTTCATAAAATTCAACGTGTTCTATGTCATTCGGAAGCCTTGGTATGCACAAAGAATCTTGCGAGAAATCGCAAGTCGTCAAGTTATTTGGCACCGTCGGTTGATTTGTGGCGCTCGGCCGTGCGCGCCGCGCCGCGTGCCCTCACGACCGACGACAAGCCGACGGCAGACCTACACTTTATAGAAGTGACTGTTTTGTTTTAGGATTTAATAAATAGTCATTTAGTCAGTATAGTTAAGCGGTTAACTATCGTGTCCTAAGTTTTGTAACTAGTATATTTGCCTAAATCATAATGGCCTAAAATCTCTTGAAGTCGCGACCTGCTTAAAGATCTAGGCTTTGCAACTATGTTCGCCTAAACCATGATGGCCTAAGTCTTTTGAAGATTTACGTGGAAGTATAGGTAAAGCTGTGCTATACTGCTCACTGAGTGATTAACTATTTACAATGTAATTAAGCATAATAAAGACATGTGGAAGTAGGAATTTCAATTTCAAGTCTGTTATCTGTGAAAGAGTGGTGACGATCAAAACTGTTGCTAGCATATTTTAAACCTACATAATAATTGAATACCAAATCAAACAAACTAAGAAAACATACAAAACTTCCCTACTGAATACAAATAGATAAGAATTAATCTCCATGTTTCCCTTTCCAAAACTTGATACGCACTTACAGTTACCAACGAAGTGGTCAATTGAAATGATGAGCTCAACCTAACGCGACCACGGTTCAGCCTATCACTTAATAACGTGTTAAAACAACGTTGTGCGACCTAATTCGCCAACGGTACACGTTCCTTCCCCGTCCATTGACGGTTTTGTACTATACGACGAGGTCAAATAGTGTTGGCGTACCGTAATGGACTCGTTGAATTAAGTTTGCTCGTCAATGATTCTGGAAGCGGGCCTCGGCAGGCAGCTGAAATGCCATAGTAACACATCCACCGCAGAACGGCCGCAAACACGGCGGCAACCGTTTGAACAATCGCTGACATATCAACACACATACTAATGGTTAATACCAGTGGTTCATCAGTTGACACTCTAAGCTCGTGCCGCGTTTATAAATCAATCGTATGCGGTAAATTAATTTTGCGTTTTATTATATTTGTGTCTGTCGATACTTCTTATTGCTTTAATGATTGTTGATGACCTGTGTCCGTGTTGAGAAGAATTTTCTTCAACTTTTTATTTTGCATTCAGATCCTTATCTCCACTGATTGATAGTTTTTTAATATTGTGTACTAATTTAAACCATGACAAGAGACTTATCAAAACTCGAGTAACATTTATATTAAGACCAAATAGCAATACGTGTTACTACCTCAAAGGAACAAATATTCGGTTCTAATATGAAACTTAAAGCTGTGAAGTAGGTGGCAATACACCGGCAATAATCTTGTTGGCAAGGTAAAGAGGTGAATGACCGAAAATACACTAATATAAATAAATAAAACCACCGATAATAAACAAAAAACCTAATCCCCTTTAGAGACCCTGCAGAAAATTTGGCAAGCTTGCAAACAACCGTTTACGCCATACAAAATTAGATTACAAATATAGTGGCCAGTCTAGACTAGAAGGTGAGTTTTCGCTTACGTAGAAAGTTATTTTTCAACTTAAAGAAATTATATTCTGAATAAAAGAAACACGCCGAGATAACATTCCGCCACGGCGCACAAAACAAAAGAGAGGCTGCCGTTTTCAGAGTCTGGCTTGAAGCCAAAAGCCGCGGCGGTGGTCCTCCGAGCCATGAAAACGACATAAACACCCACCGTTCCCTCCCCCCTCTCCATCCGAATCACCCCCCACCCGCCGACCCGAAATGAGCGGCCACCCGCTTATTTTCATAAAACCCGCATAAACTCGGCGAGAACTTAACAGAGACCAAGAAATTGTTTTCCGCAGCGAAACGTACGTGGAATGTGAAAGAACTTTCTTGTCTGACACATTTCGTAAATAGGCTATAACTTACTCGTGAGATGTAAATAAAACGGAGATTGTCCAAGGCAGTAAGATATTCTGCCATTATTTTTAAGATCATTGTAAAGAAGTTTATGTGTTTGAAAATTATTTTTATCTGCTCCAGGTTTAATGAGTGAAAGATATAAAATAAATATTTGTTTATTTATTTCTATTACAAATGTTACAAATATAGGTATAAATATTATACCTATAAGGGATTCCATTTATAAGTGCATGGCTGTATTGGTCTAATTATTTGGCAACGCTGCGGATGTGCCATGTGAAATGAAAGGTCACGGGTTCATTCCCGATAACGTGACAAATATTTATACCAACACAACATTTATTGCGGTTCCCTTTGCATAGCACATAGACATCGTGCGGGCCATACTTCATTGTCTATACCCATAAAACAAAATATATATTTAAGTGACTTATGAGTGTTTCTGTGATATATTTTTGTATATATCTACCATAATAGTTAGATACATAAATATATTCAAAAAAAATATGGAAGGATATTCTTAATGTACGAAAAAATATTATCCCACTACTATGACCATTTATAGTATTAACTATAGAAAACGGTATATATAGCTAAAGAATATTAATAAAACACATATATAAAATATTTTAGAATTTTATGGTCTAGACATACGACTAAGGAGCAAGTTTTCCGACTACGTTATTGATTCAGAAATTTAAGTAATAAATAATTAATTGGTGCGTACCTACTATGCTTAAAATTGAAAATAAATCTGAAAAACGAAAAGGATCCTCATAAAACATTTAGATATTCATAAAAAATAATATATTTCTAGCATCCCTTCAGAATTGCACCGAAGCGTGTCGGTGCTGAGCGTGGCGGAACTCTAGGAGCCACACATTTTAAAAGCAACGGAATGTCGTGGCAAAATATTATTTAAAATATTATGTAGAGTCCGTTTTGACATAAATGTGGATTGACTAAAATAAATTGTGATATTGGGAAGTTTGATTATTTTGACTGTAACGTGTGCAGAAAATTAATATCACTAAGGTAAATATTATCACGCCTATAGACAACACAAATTTTAGAATCAGGCTTAGCAAGTTAAATCGCAAGTCTTACATTTCAGCTCCAAAATCGAATTATGTTGAATTAAAAGTCTTACCATACAGACAGAGGAAAATCGATACAAGGCACACTTATCAAAACTAATACAACATGAAAAAAATACCTAATATAGCTAACCTATATCAAATTGCGATGTAGTCCTTTTTTCTTCAATAAAAAATAAACAATAAAATAAAGTACTGCTTAATATTTAATGTAGATATCAGATTATGATATTTTTGGCTCTCCGCGTGCTCAGACATTCCTAGCTCGCCGCCTATAACATATTGCACACAGTGTGCACGTGCGACAAACTTCATAAAATATTTGATATTGATCGCGAAGGGGACTCTCATTGTTCATAAATAAATACTTTACTACCCCGACTTAAGATACATTTTCCAAAGATATCTCTGACACGTCATCTATATTATACTTTTCTAAAAAATTTGATAGATAGAGTTTAAATTTACAACTTTGTGAATTTAAACTCTATTGAACCTATTGTAATAATTATTTTACTAATAGAAGACTAACTTTTTCTAAATGTTCGTCTATTAAATCATTATTTTTAGGAAAATGTATTGTCATAAAATAAAAATGACACGTTAAAGTTATAATATAATAATAGCTTAAAGAAACTAGCCTGGTATCAGGACCGTCAACGGCCATGAACACCAATGGGGGCAGAGGACTCGTGGAAGTTTCCGATCTAAGAAATATTAACAAATAGAAGTCTTGGAATACGAAGCAACTCCTTTGAGTTTTTACGGGGCACTGGCACTATGCTGTAGATAGAGTTGAGCCTTTTATGCTATAGACAAAACTTGGTTCATGAAACACATTTTTTTTTCGCAATAGAAAAAAATACTTATTTCCATATTGATTACGCTTAATTATGTTAAATATTACAGATTATGGTCAGACACTGATCCAGTTAATGAAAAAGTGAATTGAAAACTAGTGCTGCCATCTATCCTTGGCAGTTGGCACTATTTATAAATTTGAAAAATAAGCTGTGGTTAGTAAATTATAAAAGTGCAGATAAACCTCTTGTCTAGGTAAATCAAATTATAAATAACTAAAATAATTCAGTAAAATGTCAAGTATCACCGACACTATGTAGGTACTAGAATAAATACCTTAACCATATTACATTGATATGAAATGAAATAATTTATTTGAACCTGTAAAATGCTGTGCATTATTTAGATTCCGTCAATATTAACTCTACCACCAGTTCGGAAAGCAGTTCTCACCAGAGAAGAACGGGCAAGAAACTCTGGTGTTGCTCTATTCAAAATCAGTTTAAGGTATATTTAAACTACAGTAAATGATACACAGAAAAGTGTTTTTTTTTTTTATTGCTGTTTAGAACAGTTGTAAGCGGCGATAGCCTAGTTGGGTGTGGAACGGGCTGCCAAGACCAATGTCCGCAGATTCAAAAATCATGTGTGTATTCTTTGTGAATTTATCGTTCGCTTTAACGGTGAAGGAAAACATCGTGAGGAAACCTGCACATCTGAGAAGTTCTCTGTAGGAATTTCGAAGGTGTGTGAAGTCTACCAATCCGCACTAGGCCAGCGTGGGGGACTAAGGCCTAATCCTTCTCAGTAGTAGAGGAGGTCCGTGCTCAGCAGTGGGCAAGTATATAATACGGGGCTGATATTATTATTATTAGAACAGTTCATTTATATGCTCACAAAATATTCCGAAACACAAATCGATACTAAATAAATATAAAAAGCCACGTTATCAAACTTGAAAAACAGAATTGTTCCCGGCAATTTCCCGAGCGCCTCAGATTAAAAATCAGCTTTATAACGTCATAAAGTAGGCGAGAGCCGCGTTAAGATAAGAGTTCGCATCTCCCGCCTAAATAAAAAATGAGCCACAATCGTAATGGCAGAGAGCTTCTTTGATCTCGGTTTCACGGATTACCGGGGATCTTCGGCTTAGACACCGGCAATTTGGATATAAAATATACCTTATGCCGACCGAAACACATTAGAGATATTAGCGAATTGACTCCATATAAGGATTAACTAGAATAAACGACAGTCGACTCTGAAAGCACTTTTGCACACATCGACATAAGAAAAGCAATATAATTTTTACCCCTCGACCAATAAAACGCGCCTAATACAAGCGAGACACCGTAAAATCCAAGTTTATTGAAGCGTCTCAAAAGAACAAGAGGAAAAGTCAAAAGCGAGCACAATTAAAAACCTCCCGAGGGACGCACCTCAAGCCGAGCGGTCAATATTACTCGGCAAGACCCTCAATTTTCACCACTCTCCCCATCGCTAATAACAATAATTAGGAATGAGTGGTTCAATAATTAAAAACGGAAAAGAGAACAACGCTAAAGAGACCGACCAAACGCAAAGAAATTGCTCCGTCTCGCTCCTTCATTAAGATGATGAATAAAAGCCTTTCAGTCGAGCACTCGTCTCTATTTCATTTGGCATTTTTAGTTATGCTGATTCATATTCAAATAAAATTTAAATGCTTCTAATTATATTTTGTTTTATGACTCTATCAGAAATTACTAAATTAAACAATATTTTATGTGAGAAATTTATTTATTTAAGTACTACAATTTGTTTTCTAACTACAATGTATAAATACTTTAGTTATATCATAATTTATATACGTATGAATGAAAACAAAATTTACTATTGTCTTTAAAATAACAACGATTATTCTTTTAATAATTACCATCCAAAGGAAAATTTCCATTAAATTAATGTTTAAATGTATCCTTGCCATACTTAAAAAGTACTTTATAAGTACCCAAATTCCCTGTTCCAAATTCAAAATCACAAACAGCATAAATAATAAGCACATTACCACATACATTCATAAAAAACATCTGCACATCCATAATAATCTCCGAAACATACTGGCAGGTTGTAAAATAACAGGGCAAATTTAAAATCATTAGTTTGCGAGGGCGGACGCAGTGCATCAAAGGCGCCCTCTCGGGTTAATAAGGAAAGGTGAGGCGGAGATCTTTTTCACCGCGGCTCTATACAAAAATAATTCCTCTTTCCTGCGAGGGTGAATGAGGTGTGTATTGTGTTGCCAGCGCGCTCCTCTTGGGCCGTTTGAACAACAATGTTTGGTTAGAGCTTGTCACCTTTATAGTTTCACTTTTTCATAACTACTTATGTACTTTTGTGTGATAGTTCTATGTAATTGTTGTGCCAGAAAATGCGTTAAAATGATCTGAATTAAGCTTAGAAATAAATATTTTAACATTATATGAAAGAAAATTTTTAATGATGCATTATATTTGATAATAATAAAATGACAACAAAAAATTGTGATAATTTTACTTATTTATAACAGTTAGTAATAGATAGGCAAGTTGATCATTCAATCAAGAAAATTGTAAAATAAGAACACTAGAAAAATAATATCTACGCAGAACACAAAACAAAAATATCTGATTTACACTGATATCAAAACTTTATTGCAAAATAATAAAATTCAAGTCACAACACCAGAATGTCTCGAGATCCTTAAAATCGCCTTACACACGAGGCAATTAAAGATCGAATGGGGAGACGGGGGACAAACGAGCCGTGAGTATTTTTTATCGCAGAACGTGGGGTCAATCAATCGATTAGCAGATGTCGTTCCTTGACTATTGGCGCGGTAAATTGGGCTCTTATTGCAACACCCGGGGGTATAATAAGGTGACTGCCTTAAAATCATCCTAAAATGTACGAGTATTGAAAAAAGATTTGTTATGTATGTGTGTATAATATGCGTATAAAGTAATAGTCATTTTTCTTGATACTATCTTGTCTTGTCTATGTAGCGGGCGATTCCAGATACTACTCATAGATCAAGTAATGGTTTGTTTTTATATTCGGAAGTATATCTAGTTCTTTTGGCACTTAACTTTTATCTCATAGGATAATAATTATGCGAAATATATTAAACTCGTATATATAGGAACATATACACTCTGTCATACCTTTTACGATTATATGATGTTGGAAATATGAAACGTTATTATTTTAATAAAGTTATAAAACTATCCACAAATATTACACTATCATGCTCTCAGTCACACTCGATATATCATCGAAATCATTTAAATAATAAAGTAAATAACAATAATTAAAATGTGAAGATGTTTTGAATTAATTAATATCTAATATAATATCTTATAAAACAGTCCGTTCCCCCACTAGCTGACACGGGCCGAAGCAAAAAGTGGTTGGGGCACTCTCATTAAATTTTTCGCTTATTAAAAATTCCCCGCTCCTCGTCCCTTAACGTTAGAAATGCAACTTTTTATCCCGGAACGAAACAAAAGTTATGTTCTGTAGGGCACCGATCCCCTTAGTCTTTTTACTCGATAATTTGAGTGAGATTTTCTCGCAATTTAAGATAAACAAAGAGAGCGCTTACCCTTAATTGGAAAGCAGAGCGTTATTCAGGAAGGAACGTGACAAATAGACACCTCTTAACTTCTTTTCCACTTTCCCGCCGCTCAGGGCTATATTGGTTTTTTTCGTGTACACGCTAGCCGAAAGCTTTTGTTTGTTTGAGGAATTTTTAATGAGGCTCCTTCTTCGGGAAACAAATCTACATTATTTACTTTTGCACGTGTCAATCAACGAGAGCTGTGATAAAATTACACAATATTATTAGGATTAACGGCGGCGTGAGCTCAGTTCTAGTTAACTCACGGCAAACTTATCCATAACGTTAATAACTTGCGGGCTCGTTGTCGGGGAGATTTGTTCTGTAAGGTTTGCCGCAGCCAAATTCGATGTAGAATCGATGCTCCATTTTGCATTTATTGTTTTATCATTTTAATTTGAATGTTTCCTAAACGTAAAATAATGACTTAGAAATATGAATGATTATTACAATCGGCGATCCGACATAACCAGTAAGAAATTAGGACCATTGACTTAACGTATGAGGCACGGGGGTTCACACCGCCAAATTTCTTACTCTTAGCTGCGACTTCGAAGCCAGGACCTCAACGCGGTAGACGTAATTGTACCGCGTACACATTACAACTACGCCACCGAGACAGTCAAATATATGTCATAATTGTAACCTATAAACGTATCAATATATTCTTGACACGAGTTGATGGCTACACACGTAAATATCGAATTATTGACACGCACATCGACTGTTAACATCACTACGATGACACAATTGACGCGCGCCGACGTCGGTTAAGTTGATATTTTCTTACAAGTTAAACCCATCTCCCCTGTCTCCCCCACCCGCTTCGTTAGCTCCCCTGCACTATTTGAATATGAGATGCGAGACAAGTTTACAGTTGGATGTTCCTTGTGCGATGTTTGCGACCCCAAAGTTTAAGTTTCGTGGCATTCGTAGTTCATTTGTATCGATTGAAACATACAATTATAGTAATGCAAGTTCAGTTTATAGCATCAGTGCACGTTACTGCGTGAGTAATTAAATAGAAAATTGCAGAATAAACTATATGCCAAAATCTTTCTGAATCTAATAGCTAAACATTGCATAGAAGTATTCTTATTTCTCATATAGGAAACATAATATTATCTGTGACCTCACTAAATGATTCATTGTCAGGGGAAATAGCGGGTACATTACTGATCTAATTTATTATGCCGGCAGTTTTACTAATGGCAGAAAAATCAACAGCAAAGCCATTTCCCGACGGTTTTCTGTTAAACAATAGCACTACTAATATAGAGTATTTTGCATGTACTACATACTTCAATATGTACATGCAAATGCAGAACCTTACATAGTATTTAAATTTATTTTGACAATGATTAAGCCTAAAAATTACATTAATGTAGGCAAAGTTGCCAACATGTCGGTTACTATTATCTCATAGAATCACACCTATAGATGCAATGACATTTTACAAAAAACATTTAGTAAAGACGTTGATATTTTTATCTGATTTCGCAATGGTTTTCACAACAATTAGGTGAGTATAATATTTGTATTAGGAAATACATTTTTCCTTTTTCCTTAGTACTAGGAAATTTATTTCCGCATGCAATTATAAAACCTGACCTGCCTCAAGTTGTATAACCCGGCACGTAGGTCAAAGACTTGTAAAGCGATCACTTACGATGAAGATCCACAAGTGCGTAAGCCGGCGATTAAAGCAAATTTAAAAGTGTACACCGCACTTGATTAAGGGTAATTTTACGATTCACTTCAATGATTAACGTGTTCATTGTGGACGATGCTTAATAGATTATGAAGCTAATACCCTAAAATCATATTTTAAACGTGTTCTATTGTTTTTTCTTTATATCGATTACAGTAAAGTTCTAGTGCAATCTAAATAATTTGTTTACTTCTAACTGGAATTGCATCCCTCGACGATCGCTAGGATCATGTCGGCATGCCTTATTCGATGCACATAGGTACACTGACATACCTACAAACGCGACTTATCGTAATAAGCTGTCACTGCCGATATTTTATCATGTGCAATGGACGCTTACCAGTCGGAAACGAAATATGGTAGAAAATAGAGATGACAGATCCATACTCTATCTTACGCAATTTCTGCCAGCTTACCTTTACAAGCAAGTCAAATAAGTATTACAAGTAAATATAAAAGCGTAGACATGCCTTTATAAAAATCATTAAACTCTTCGCTACTCATCAACTCTAATTATAGTACTGATAATTGTTGCTAACATACATTGGCCATCACCTAACCGCCATTTTTAATAAATAATCTCATTTTTTCTATTTAAAAATAGACCAATCAGAACATGTTTACAAATTTGACATGTTTGACATGTTTACAAATGAGTTATTTTGATTGGTTCATTCTCAGAATCGGATTGAAGATTGAGATCGGGATCGTTTATTGAAAACCGCTGTTAGGGCCAAAATCTCATAAATACTTTCAAGACATGAACTACGACTATTTTTTTAAATATAATATTAGGTGACTAAGTACACATAAAATTTTATAACTACTCAATTATATCTTTATATTATTGTACTACAATATAACCCTTGCAATGGGTTATACACACAACACCATAATTTATATGGCATTAGCCGCCACACATTCTTGTTTGTATACATAATTAGCGAAACAATGTCAGGTATGATAATAATTAGTGTTAACAGCCCAACGGCCGATAATCTGTATGTAATGTATGCACAGCAGGCGGTCTAATCGGCCACTAATCGCCGATCGCATTCAGAATCACCACAAGTGTTAGACGTCGCGACACGGACGCTATGGAGGGTTCACCGCGCAATTTATATCACACAGAGCTGGTATTTTTGAATACTCATTAAACAAAAGAAACAATATAACTTATACCACAGGCCAAGCTAATAAATATTGCTAATCAGTGTTATAACTAATTATTGTGTTGCCAATTTCTTCCTTGCCCAATTTTTTTAAATTTTACCCAAAACACTGTTTATACTATCTAATTTAATCTTAGATTAAAAATGGTTATTGAAAAGGCAGTGATAGAAAATTTTCTGTAAATTATTTTAAGTAGTTTACCCGTATTTTTTATATTTTGTTATAGTAGATAAGATTTTGTTAAATGTACCATACTTTTAATACGCAAAAATGTTAACTATAAATGTAGGTTCCACTTACGTTCGACATAATATACATTTAAAACAAATTAAGTTGCTCCTTCGTTCCCATTTTATTTTTATTTATTTGGGATGACAAACAATAGTACATTATAAATTTGTTTGCTTATACTTATATGTTAATATGGTTAAATTAATAATAATATCCACAAATTACAATTAGTGTTTACAGTAATGCCATGACTTATTAATAAAATAAGATTTTTATTTAAATATTTATGACTACACAGCATATACAAATAATAAACAAAAATCGAATACTATCTAAACATTCCCAAAGTAGCCCCTCAAAACAGGAAAAGTAAATTTTTCATATCGTATACAAAACAACATATATGTTTACGATAATGTAGACATGTACTCATAAAAAATCCCCCTCAGTCAGTGAGCACTCAAAAACAAAGCCCCGGGCGCGTTCGCGTCTGAATATTTCAACAGGTCTTCGCTTTGTCGGAATATTAAGTCAATGGGGGTAATTGATCTGTTAAGGCCCCACTGTACCAAATCTATTCCTTAAATCTTTAAACAGCTTAGATGATGTATAATGTATAGATAAAATCAAATCACAACGCGAAGGTATCTTCAATATCAATTTGATTTTAAGTTGCTTTTATCTTAACATAATCATTATTTGTGAATAGATATATGTACTTAACGTATTGTTTTATCGTCTTATAACCTATCTTACTAAATATATTATTTCATTCTGGAGTATTTTAGGATACGTGAAAAAAAATAATGACTACTTTTATAAATTAACAGGCAACTCTTATAAATAAAGAGGTGTACTATCCGTCAATTATAGAATATTTCATTTTCTATTCCAGAAAAAATAGTAAGCATCACGAGAATAGAGCCGGAATCTGAACTTACTTAGTGTAACTACTAGTAGTTGCCTTCAGCTACATTTATAAAATGTTTATAAGTTATAAAATAAAATTACAATTATGGTTTAAACATTACAATATTTAAAATCACCAGATACTACAGAATAAATACCCAAACAAAAGAAAACTATTAAAACATTCTGGCTAATTAGAATGATATAATGAAAAGTGGATGCCCTGGTTGCACGTCTGTCTACTCCTTTGGGAGAAAAAGGATGATTGTACCACTATTAGTATCTATTCATCAATTACATTCTCGTACCCGGTAAATAGGAAAAGGACCCTATTATATGGGACGTACCATTACTGATGCAATATTACACCTCTACCTACCCCTAAAAAGGGAAAAGGGTGATACTATACTAGTCACAAAATAAACTCACCCCTTCCACTTCTCCCGACGAACCTAAGGTCGTTGAACTTGGCGACCTGGTTCTTCATAACTGCCGTGCAGTTCCTCAGCTCGGCGGAGCAGTTCTCGTCGTTGCCGGCGCGCACGGTGACCAGCGTGCCGTCGCCGACGTCGCCCAGCGCCACCACCTTGAACGCCACCGGCAACGTCTTGTTGGACCGCCAGTGCGGAGGCAGTACTGTGCAAACCTTAAATTAATGGGAAGTAATATTTATTCAGTTTTGACCCTTTTGAACACAAATATACATAATGAAACGGTTATATATTAATGTAGGTAAATAGCATTCAGCTCTTGTCAGTGAAAGTGTGGGTAAGATTTTAAATAAAAATCGTCAATGATTGTTTTCAAATGTTTCAACAGCTAAAGTCTTTGACTCTAATCTTAATTTAGGCTATGGTTGTAAAGTACTATGTCTTGAAAGTGGGCTTTCAAAGTTTTGAAAGGAAACACAAATCAGCACAAAATAAATTGCTATTTAAATATATATATGGAATAAAGGAATGATTTTAGTTCTTACCACATGAGGACTGCCAGTCTTCACCAACTCTCCAGGGTGATCAGCCAGCAATCCCTCCAAGGTCCTCTCAGCAAGAAGTTCCGCCGTGAGCGGCTGACTCGGCAGACCGCTACCACCATAACTCGAAGACGGCGCCTCGTGGCCCAGCCCGTTCGTTGTCGAACTCACTTCACTCGATAAATGCATCGTCCGAGTCTTATTTCACTTTCACAATAACTTATAACATTACTTAATCAAGTCAAAAATGTTCACAGTGTGTCACATAATCTTGTTGGCGAAAATTCGTTTTAGATTTGTTAAGAAGTTATATTTTCGTAAACTAAGTCCTTGTTTTATGTGACAAACCATTATGATGATATCTGAAACAAAACGTAATTCTTTAAGTATTCAAAACTAGCTATTTGCTAAAGTATAACGTTTCCTTGAATAAATCGAAAAAAAAACAGAAATAGTTTAATTTTATTGTTTCCCAAAGCGCAATTGACTATCGACAAAATGATCCACAATAGTTGAGGCCAACCCTAGAAAAATAAAGATGAGTTTTGCACCCATAGTTCTATTAAATATTGACTCGACTTTGTACCTTAGGGATACTACATTTTTATCATAATTGGGCCAAAATCTTTGAACTTTGAGCTTGCTTACTGACAATGTAGTGAAGGCATCAAAGTGTACGCGTAGAGCACGCACAATCGGAACGAGGGCGGACGGAAACGGGGTGCCAAATCAACTGTGTACGACAAAATATTCCAGTACGCAGTCAATATTGACTTTGCTATTCCATTATTGGATCTTGAATTAAATATTTTGACTGTAATTGTTATTGCTGGAGATATGTTATTCATTTTAAATATGTTATTTGAACGAAATTTACGAACTTAGACGCATCGTTTTTTATTGGATACGATCTTAACTAGATCTTAACTTAATTAGGCCGATAGATATGCTGTATCACTAACAGAGAAAATATAAAACAATTTGTTTTTTACCTCTATTACCCCTTTCTTATTTTTTAATTATGTTTTAGCAACACTTATATTCGCATTGACAAACAATGAATATGAATACTGTGAGAACACACAGTGCGCTCGAAAGCATAGTCTCAGGAAGTTCATAGTTTTATTTGTTTTTTTTTTTTTTTGTAAAATTGAATCTCAATATTATCCAATTACAGTGCCCCGATACTTACGTACTGCGAAGGCTGACATGCCTATTAACTAAGTAACAGGCTTATTACCACAGCATCGCTCTGTACTTAGGTCAATAACATTCGTGAACATAAGTTTAAACTACACTTAATATACCATGATAGTATTTTCCGTCTCTTAACTATTTCAAAATAGTTGCAGTTTCACAATCATTGTACATATCTGATATAATTTGTCCAATAAGTATCGGAATTTTGCAACAGACTATAATAAAAATGGCACGTCATACATTTGGTTGCTAAGCACGGTTGGTTAGCCGTCGCGTTTGCGAGCGTCCTTTGATCTCTGATACTACTCAATTTCTTAGAACGATTCTTGACATGGCTTGTATGTGACGACTTTCCCTGTTTAATCTCGGTCCAATTTATTAGTGTTATTATTATATTACTAGTTGTGCACGCGGCTTCGTCCGCGTAGAAATCAGTGTGTCACAAATTTCTTCTCGCGTAAATCCCGACCCACGAGATTTTTTACAACCACGCGACCTCTTCAACATCAATCGTCATATTTCAGTAAATTTACATAAAACCGTAATGTACTAACCTAAACCTTCCTCAAGAATTGTACTATCTTTTAATAAAAATCGTACAAAAATCCGTTCAGTAGATGTTGAGAAAATCGATCACATATATACAGACAGCTTTTGAGGAGTTAGTTTTATAATATGTATAGATTATGACGTAAGTAAAATGTGCCAACACTAAACACGTTTCAATTGATCTTAAATTATAATGACCCTATTTCAGGGAACAGGTATTAAGATAAAAATTAAATAGAAACGCGAAGATGGTGATTGGCTGCTGATAAATTATGTTAGCAAAAATAGAGTTAGCGTAATTAAGTTGGGTCCGTTTTATAGCCCTTATATCGCTATTTACAGAGTATGGGGTTGTGAAACCAGTGCGGTCTGGAGTTCCAACGTCATGCCAGTCAATCAAATGTAAGTATTAAACTCTAAAAGTCCACCTAAGCTACCTAGGATAGGAATTTGTGCCCAATGTGGCTCGACTACCACACCGTAAATGCACAAGTTCATGCTCGTTTACCTTCCCATACATAGCAACGTAAACTTACGGTACAATAATTGAAATGCAAGTTTTAATTAGACTTGTAACCAACCTTGCCACATTAAGGCCTTAATCCACCTATAGAGTTAACATCCCATAAATAATTATGACTTGTTTTTATCTACACTTCGGAATATCTTGCCGGTATCGGTCCCCGGGTCCCTAAGGCGTACAAATACCCCGTTATACGTTCGCGAAACGCGATATGTCGATTGGGATGTAAAACTTAATTCCGACAAGGGTTGCTCCCCGACAACATGTCTTTTACTGCCTTTCGCTTTGTTTGCTTTGATTTCACTCGTAAAGGCCTTGTTGATAGCAAACGCGTATATTTTTAATATCCGCGAAATGGTTTGAGAAATTAAAAAGTCTTGTTGCTATAGAATATAAAATATATGGAATCTGGGAATGAAATTAGAGATAGGACGATATTGTATATGCGCAAGTAATGTCAGTCATTTATCATTAATAATGAAATTTATAACAATATTGTAACAAGCTGTGGAGCGTTATATATCAATAACGAAAGGATAACCTTTTTATATCCCCAAATGTAGAGTGCGCATAACTATTTTATTATCAAATAAACACCCTTTATTAAAATCGTATGTACAGTGAGAATTGTAATACTATTAACTGAAAAATTATCTAAAGGTCAGTCACATTAAAACAAAACCATTAACCGTCGTTAAAAACACTCGTCCAGCCGAGATTCCGTGGATTTACCCCATGAATAGGATAGCAATAAAATCTTAGCGTAAAAACATGCATAAAGGGCCAAAGGTCGTAAATAATAAAGCATGTGCCGCGTAGGGGTACCGTACCCTGCAAGTGGGTAGCGTTACCCCACACTGCCACAAAGGAACCCGAACGGGGTAAAGATACATTACACCGACCGTTTCTGTTTCAATGCTCCCTGTTAACATTCGGGTAATGTTTTTGAAAAAAGAAACCCTCACGGTCTGCAGGTTTTGAAAAAACTTTTGTTTTGAAGTGAGCTTGACAATTTTGATATGTGAATGTTAAATGTGTTCGTGCCTCTTAAATTTCTTAATGTGTAGTCAAATATATTTTAATGGTTTTATTTAAGAATAGTTCCAAGGTTTTAATTAAAATATCATTGAGAATTTTTAGAGTTAGCTTATTGAGTTTTTAGTCATGAATGTCTTATGACCTCTTTGCTCAACAAACTTGGAATATGAAGCGTGAGGTTTTGAATTCATTTCTGATCTTTAAAATATATATATATATATATATATATATATATATATATATATATATATATATATATATATATATATATATATATATATATATATATATATATTATTTTCCGATTTATAGAACACTCCTTAATTGAAGTAAGGGTATAGGTACTAATTGTACATACAGCTTCAAAGATGTGAACTTTTCTTTTACGTTGTTATTTTCTGAAGCTCTGTAATATAAAACCTTAAATAAAGTATATCTAAAACATTTCTCAACAATACAACACATATTAGTGAACAATTGTCACATATCGAGAATTCCCAAACGTTTTCCGCACGCTTACACGAAACACTTACAAATCGTAATTTCCAACACGAATTTCAGGAATCTCGTAATAGGACACATCTGTGTGAATAATAAAACGCCCTCACTAACATGTATTATCGGCCCAATTTTAAAGAGATGAAGGGAATCAATAGAAGTCCGAGGGACATTCCTGAGGGCGGTCCCTAGAGACGGAGACACGGACATGGATAATGATCGTCCTACCAGCGACGGTTACAAATGGGTTAGCAAATGTAATATCCGACGGCGTCCAGCCCCAGGCTTGGATATTCAAATGGACGCGCTGAGGAACGACATTTGGACGCTTCCTGATTGTAACGCGTTATGAATATGTTTAATGATGATCAAGAAAATTCAGTCTTCATGCACTTTATGACGTCTTTAGTCCTTTATTCGGTGTTTTAAATACTATATTTAATAATCAGGAAATAAAACAAGTTCTACTAATAATTGCATGATCTTTCAGAATAAGAACAAAATAATTCTCAAGCAATTATATATATCATACTACATGCACAAAACTGCAATGCGTCCCAAAGATTTTGTATTCTTATCTCACCAAATATTGCGTAATACCCTGGACTGATATTGCTAACAATAAACAACAGCGGGCACAATCAAGCAGTTAAATAAGAATCGCGTGGAATGCGCGGAGCGGCGGGGCGTCGATGTCGTTTATTACAACCGCCGACCCTGAGGGTGTCACACGATGCCAAGTGCAAAGCCGAGGCGGTATTGTTTATACTGGGGCTACATTCATGTCAACGCTCATTATTGCAATAAGGCGTGTATATACAAGTTTGATCCACGGTAACTAATAGTAACAGGTCGGTCTGGAAATCTTTAGGATAGACCTATTTTCAGTAGTTGACTATTTGCGGGTGTTGATGACATTAAAAACTGTTTATGGACCTTCTAAAAATCTTTGTTTTGTTGCCTCTCTCTAAAGCAACGCATCGATGATTTCTCTTGTAGTGTGGTTGTAACGGGTGGCGATAACTACTAAGCATCAGACGTCTCAAGGGTCCGCCAGCACCCACTACTATTAAAAAAACTTACTTAGGAGTTGTGGAGACCACTAGCGTTTCGTCAAATAATTGTATAAGCCTACCAAATACAAAAGTGAGACTCGTAATCTATGCTCCGAAATAAATTGTATAAAACGAGTGCAGTCTACATTATTTGCTTAATACAATAACCGACAAATAAAATTTACTTGAAAAGTCTAAAACTAGCCCTTAATAATCCGTACCTATAAATCGTCTAGATTAATCCCTAATCAATGATATTAGGTGATAGGTAATTAGTGAGGTAGGCGTATGGCTTTGTTGTAAAAGAAATACAAAAATTGGTTTCCAGGATCGATTGCTACATTATAAATGTTTGTGCAATTATCTGATGATGAATCTCAGAAAGAATGTTGTAACCTCTTGACACTCATATATTACATGAATATTTTTAAAGAGCTAGAACATTAAGTGTGTATATTGGATTGTGATTTCGAATTAATTTCCATTCTCAATAAGATCATAGATATTTATTATAAATCAAACCAGCTGTGAATCGAAGCACTACTGCTGCGGATTAACTGCCACTTCAAACAAACTAACAAACTATAAAATGTTACATATAATTGATTACTACAAATATTTTGTCACTAAATGTTATTAAGGAATTGATATTTTTATTTTATTCATATTTTACTTAGATTAGTTTAATGAATTATTTCGGTAAGAAATAAATTACTCGATGAAAATTCTAACTGTTCTTATCGCTGCTTGTGGTTACTCTACATTGAATAATATATTTTCATTATGAATCCGTAACACGCACTCCACTGTTTAAATAATTAATGATGGTTATATCTCAGAACTGACGAAAGTTTACATCAGTAATCCATGATATACTTGAATATACTTTTGAATTTTCACATACACGAATATACGATTGAAGATGTCTGTAGTTCGTTTTCGCTACCTCTGCACCACATTTTCCATTTTTGTTATCTGTGTGTATCTGTTTCACTTTGAAGGATATTGTCGCGCGTGTAACTACTAGACATCAGGATTATTGGCTGCTCCTCTCGTCATTCAGTTATATAAAAAGGTATTCTTCGACATTCATCATAAAGGTATACAGAGTCATTTTTGTTTCACAATTGCGTTACTAAATTAAACTGAATATATATGTTTATCTTTGCTAACATTGTGCCAGAAATCATCTATGAATAGCAAATATTTTTGCCAACAATATTTCTATGCTACGATCATTTTTACTTTAGTGTGTATGTAAGTTTGATACCGCTCCGACAAATTGTTTCTGTAAAGGCTTTAAAGTATGTAAAATTAAAATTACTTTTTATTAACATTTATTTTATTCGAAACTTTTTTTTTCACATTTAGGTTAGAATAACTTATGGTAAAGAGTTGTTTTTAAAAAGATAAGCATATGGTTTCGTTTATGAACACAATGTCAAAATGCCCCTGTATATATTTGTATGGACAACGACCACCATACACAAAATGAACAACTTGCCGTAGTGGCTCACGTGTACCGCGTTCTGGGATCAGTTTGTGTATGTTCGGTTTCAAACAGACCTACAAAATTGTGTCGATGGGCCAGTAATAATCATTTCTAGTCAGTCGGTCAGATACAGAAAGGTTTTTTTCCTTGCCTGTTAAAAAAATATCCACAGGTTTTTTTTTTAATATAGTTTCGAATAGCGCATACATCCACGGATTTAAAATATTAGCATATCACAGTCTATTCTTAAGTTCCCCAGATAGGAATGTAGAATCTCATAGTTCTCCGTTCGCATTTATTATTTATGTCTCATACCAATAGAAGCCACAAATATAGGCAACGTGTACGACGAAAACTCTGCCATTTGATAGCGTAATCTGAATCTTTTATCCTATAAATACTTTGACAATTTCGTAAAATATTCATATTCAAATAAGGGAAAAATAAGAATTAATTTTCTAATAATATATTGTTACATATCTAGATATACATAAAATAAACAAACGAAATGGTGTAAAATTCAATTACATTCCCAGTTTTTTTTGTAATTAATATCGAAAGAAACAATTCTGCAGATAATTAAGGGAACATAACATTTGCTTCTAAAACATGCAAATAACTGACTATCAACTAAAGATATTCTATTAAATATATTCTATCTACGCTGCCTGTCAGCAATTAACGTCTAGAACATATTATAAAAAAATATATAATATAAAAAAATTATAGGTTAAAATCTCTTTTTTTTTAATCCCTACCGTGGCTCTCGTATCAGTTTTGTGCCACCTATATATAGTACGTGCACATTCCCTATATTAATTAACGTTTCTAGGAATGTCTCGGATATTTAATATACTTACTATAATTGGTTGATAGAATTCACTAAATGATATTCGCCTCGGTAATCACAAATTATTTTGTAGATTATAGCAATCTGGATGCTATTGCTAACTATAGAACTTGAATCTTACATCTAATCTGACTTATTATAAATCTATAATTATTATAAGTAAACATTTTTGGATGTTTGTTAGCGCAGAAACCTTTGAACGGGTTTAAATGAAATGTGGCACATGTTTAGACCATGCCCTGGATTAAGACATAGTCTAGTTTGCTGTATATAAAATAATTTCGATATTTTTTTTTTGTAATAGATATCGCAGACGCCTTACAAACGGCATCATGGGTCGCTACAAGAGTTTTAAAGATATTTGTAGTGGGAAAGGCTTTTCAAAAGAGTGAAGCTGTGAGCAACACCTAAAATTATATATGCTAAGTAGCATATAGTCAGTAGTAGTGTTAAACATAAAATATTAAATTAGGGCGCGATCCTCTTGATGAAATAAAGTCAGATATTAAACAAAGATATAAAATTCTAAGGTGCTTTTAAAAACATCGTCGGTTGATAACTATCTAAGCATGTATTGTATCTTTTATACAATGTAGAACTGACTCTATAACTAAGATAAGCTTGAACATCGATCGCTGCTCACCCTGATAAAAGTAAAGGGGTTCATTGGCATTTATAATCTCTCGCCCCTTTAGCAGTCATATTATTTGCATTAGCAAGAGTTATTAGCAATGCGATTATGTCATAATAATGAATTAGAAAAACAGTAGTAAAAATTAATATTGAATTAATTTTTATATTCTCAGCAGACGTGGCTGTAACAAAGTTACTTTTAAAAACACATGTCCTATCAGATCGTATAAAATACGTTCTTGAAGAATTATTAGGAGTGAAAGCTATCGCTTTGGAAGATAAATTTCATATGTATATACTATCTCACTTACAACTATTATTTTTTTTTGTGGGAGAAAATAATTCTACCTGCCGTGTGTGACGGAAATTTTTTTATTTCCTTGTCCTATTTTTTATGATGTTATTTTACCGAAATATTTGACCACAAAAGTAATGTTTCCAAACTGAAAAAATTACATTTCGCTAACTTTAAATGCGATCTAATAAAGTTAAATAAATAAAATCAAATAGCCAAGGGAATTATGATAGTTATACAACTCTTTGGTTTTTTTTTTTGTTTTAGATCAACGCCCCACAATATTATGACTAAAATATTTCGATACGATCTTTAAAAAATATGTTTTTTTTTTTAAGTACAAGAAATCTTTAAAAAGAAATTCCTCGAAAGATAACAACAAATTTTAGAGACAAACATAAAATAATATTTATATGGATTTAAATAAGATTTTTTTCTACAATTGCTATGCTGTAAATATTCCATAGTACAGCTTATAGTCGAACGTATATTTATAAAATAAGTGATAGATTATTTATATCAATACTGAACAATTTATTTATGACATTTACTATTAAAAAAACGCGAAAAAAATTACGCAACTACAGTTTTTTTATTATGTCATAAGATATTAACTAATAATGCAAACAGTTTTGTTTATTTTTTAAATCCACGCGAAGCAAAAGTCACAAAAACATTCTTCCTAATTGCGGCACTTTAACGTTACGTTAACCCTGTAGTAGGCACGTATAAAATTACAGATACCAAGTTGAGTGTGGGTTACATTATAATGGGTGTTCACGCGTACTTTTTAACAAGTTTCCGCCAGGTATCCCGGGGAGATAATTGCATTACTGTGTTTCTGATGGGATAGAGATGTGTACGATGTACATGTGTGGATTTTAGTGTATTTTTTTTATTTTAGAGTTGTTATTTTAATGTTGTTTAATACTAACTAAAGCTTGAGGAATGTAATGTATACAATGTATAATATTAAGTGTTGTTTGTTTAACCGTTTTTTCTTGATTGAATAGGTACTTTTAAAAATGTATGATATTTCTATTATAATAAAAACCAACCCTTAAAGGCAAAGTACAAAATAATTTACTTAGTAGTTTACTACTTAGTATATTTATATGAGAACCTTAAGGCCTACAAAATTGAAGTAAACATTACAAGCCTGCTTTCACAGACTATTTATCACAACAAAACTTTACAACAAATAAAATAATAACATCGATATATCACGAGTTGAACATAAACAAAACTTTAATTAATCCAATCAGACTGACGGCCGTGTGAGGCGCAACCGTGTGTTATCACTACGTGTTATCTGGCAAGTTTAATCGCGCGCCGTAGTGTGCTCCCAGGCTAATGAGCCTGCGGTTTTCGCGAAAACAACAAGTGAGCGCGCCCGCCCGCCCTACGCCTCCACTAACTTCACTCCAACTTTACTAATTAATTTCCAACGTAACACCGGCTCATGTTAAAAACTAGTACTAAACCTTTGCATTAAAAAAATAAAACGTCGTACCATAAAAAGTCTTAAAACACACACAAAAGCACAAAGTCGGCACAGAATAAAAAAAGTTTCGCCGTACAACCGCGGAAAGGCGCGCGCGTTCGCCACCGAAACGTGGTCGACATTAAAACCTTAGCGGGAAAGAAACGGTCCCCTTATTACGTCTCGAAAGAAATTCTCTCGCACACAAGGGTACGGCGAAAGAAGTCCACGCAGACAGGCGCGCTGCAACGCGACGGGGGGACGCGTCCCTGTGTGCGTGTCCTACAAATAAGTATTAAAAGAGATAGTTAGGTGTGGAGCACGGTATGTACACCGCCATATGTCGCCACGGGTCGGCATGGTTTTGTAAGGGACTAGAGGAAAATTTTTGATTTTTTTAAGATTAAAAGTCTGATATGTAGGTTCATTTTTATGGCAAAATCATTACTTTATTTTTGTTTATAAAAATTAATATAATTTATCAGTATTTTTTTTTGTCATTAAAGTATTTAAATTCAAGCTTCAAAGATACGCTAGGAGGAAAAAAATCCATCTGTAAAATATTTTTCCCTTAAGTTAAATCGATCCTCAACCAAGAAGCATTTATTAATCTCCGAAGTTAATTAGAATGGATTCAAAATATGTTTCATAAAACTGCCAATAGATGGTGCTTTTAACAGATACTTGTGTAGATTATACATCTTAAATTTTATACAAAACTAAGATAAAACCAAACTATGTAGCATTCATAAAAGTTTATTCTACTCTTTATGTTTATAGATATACTTAAAGTAGGTCATAAATCCTACAATAAATTCTAAGCCTTATTCATTATTCTCAAAGGAATATTATGTCTTAAAAGGAAAATGGGCTACATAGGACCAGAAACAAGTATTGGAATACTGTGAAATCTCTAATAAAAGCGAGTTAACTGGACTTAAGCTACGTCAATCCACATAATCATAGTACTGAAGATAATAATCCTTTCTAAATGTCTAGAATAGTCTTTGTAATTTTTATCGAAGTCTTTAAAACATAAAATTATATTCCAAATTCAATTTCGACGCTAGTCGATGGGAATGAATGCTAATGTACGACCAAATAATTTACGCAGAAAACTCGATATCTCATAGATACGCCATATTCATTCTCCGAGACATTGCCAGCGAACCGCTAACAAAAATTCAAAATGTGACTCCATATTTCGTCTGGAATATAAATAACATCTTAATCATGCATAATAACAAGTGCTCGTCAGACAAGCGCCGCACGAAGACCTCAGAGCGCCCTCGAGCCGGCCGACAATGGAAATTTTATATCGTCGTAAAATTTAACTGAGCACTTTAATAACTAAAGCCCAAAGCCGATATAGCGTCGTATCGTTGACAAAAGGATGAGCCTCCGCTTTCGGCCCACAGGCTTAGTGCACGCACACTAGTGCGGCTAGAGTACGGTGAGCACACACACAACTCGTCTACGTGAAAGTAACCCACACGCCCACCCGCCAAACACGCCCAACGTCTTGGGTTTTCTTATAAACCACGTTGTGTTCTACGTCCCTGTCTGGTGCACGCGCACCGTCGCGGGCTCTCTGTCTCGCGCCATCACGAGCCTCACATAAAGCGGCGCCACATTCCCGCCTTTTTTCCCACTCCATTTTGACAGCTCGCGGCTCCATATCTGGCCGGAAGGTAAGACAGCGTTCACAAACTTATCTTGTGTATTTTTCCTTTTTTTATTCATAGAGTTTTCTTTACCTGAGAGCTCGGCTATCTGAAACTACATTCGTATCTAAAAGAACTCTCAAAGGCATTTTGTTTTTCATTACATTATTATATTATAGACTAATAAGATTAGATATTGTTATTGTAACTATGTAAGAAAATCGTAAACGAAATCAATATGAAACTATCCTTAACATAAATAATAATACCCTATTGACGTATTCAAATAAAGCGATATTCGACAACGTCCACATGTAAAATGTCGCCTACTTAACTCATAATTAAAATATATCATTATAAAGTAAATTAATAACACATGATTAAACAATGTCAGAGAAAAAATATTTCAAAAATACACTCTTTTAAATAGGAAAATATATCTGGTGTTTGCAGTGTGTTCATCGTCTTACCGACTAAGTGGCTCAAGACGCGTTAGCGGGCGCGGGTGCGGGCGCGGGCGCGAGCGCGGTGGGCGGGGCTGCGGACCTGCGGCGCTCCGCTATCGGCACACCGAAACACACATTTTTCCCGCCGCAAACCTCGCGCCGAGGGTTAGCCGCGACCCGCAGACCTCGTTCGGGGGGAAAGAAAGAAAAGACACACGTCTCTCGCTCGTACGCGCATGCGCTACGGCGACGTCGTAGCGCGCCAACTTTGACAGTTTTCAGTGTTTAGGCGGTCGGTAGAGACGGTAGCGATGCATGAATTTGTTCTTTAAATTGGTACGGTCTTATTAGTTTACAATAATTGCATTGGGAAATCATTTTAATGCTTAAATTAAGTATAAATTTCCATTAAGAAAAATTGTATGTAAGATCTCTATCTGATAAAAAAAGATCAGATATTTTCCTCAATGAACGAAACTATAGCTATGCAAAAAAAATATTGCAGTTGTATCTAAGATTAAAAATATAAATACAATCATCTAGTAATAGTGATATTTTCACTTTTTGTCTTTTAAAATTCATAAATCACTCTAAATCAATTAAAATAACTTATCACCTTAGGTACATTACAAACCGAACTAGTCGGCCACGTTTTTCGTCTTAACTTGAGAGGCGTCACCGCAATGTGCTCGTAACAGCGACCCGAAACTTACATCGCATGTGGCCACAGTGAGGCCACAGGGCCACGGCCTGTGCGGTGGGACCTCCGGCCATATCAAAACAAAACGGGCCAGCCGTAGCGAGCTAATCACGCGGTCGCGGCCGCACACAATTTTCAGGTTAGCCGCTCGGCAATTCACAGTTTAGTTTGGCGTGTGACGTCACTAACCCTCTTGGAAGTTGGCTGTGATCGCATTGTTTTAGTATCTTGATCGAATTAGTTTTGGTATGAATTAATCCGGCTTATGTATACGCAACTATGTATGTGGTGATACAATTCTCTTTTCTGTAGTACACAATACTTTTAAATAAAACTAGAATACGTATCTTTATGTCAGTCTAACTCGCATCGGCGTGAACCAAAAACCATGTTGTTGACTGCCAAATGATACCACAGATAATACTGTTGTAAGCTGAAACAAAAAATGTATCAAACACATTATCGGTCAGCTTTTTTAATTAAAATTCCAGATCGTAAATACTAAAGCTACTTTTTCAATGAATGAGCCAGCTCGACGCAACTGATGCCGTTGTCTAACAAAAAGGTACATTGAAAACGCACCTGCAATTCCTCTATTTCCATAGGTACTTATTGGCGATTGTGATCGACCACCATCAGATCAACCTATTCTCAATTTTCTACTTTCTCGGAGACGGTAAATCTGCGAAAAAATCAACAACTTTGTTTATTAGTATGAGTATGGAAATAATTCTTTCGTTTATGATAAAAATACTCGTATTAGTCTGTAGTCTCATTGCCTATTTTTTAACTAAACATGATACTACGGTATATTAGATATGGTAATCAGACTACAACATTTTTGGATAGCATTACATTTTCATGTCACTTCACAAAGCTATCTTGATGCTACGGGTTACGGCGCGGCGAGTCCGTAGCAATGACTACGCTATTCTTATTTATAGATACTGACCATTATTAATATATTTCTTCAGTTTCATATGAAATAAAACTTATTTATTTCTATTATTTAAGGCGTATAATACTAAACTTAATAATATGGACAATAGTCTAATATAGTTCTAAACTTAGTGCGCATCTCAACTCATATTATGTATGTGCCATGATTAGGAAATAAATAAAAATAAAATAATAATAATAAATAAATAATAGATATATTTTTATTTTTTTTTGCTTCATTTTTTTAAAACGTAAACTATTTTACTGCCAAATATTTCATAACCCAGCACAACTTTGATTCTATGTTAATACAAGTTGTACGAGTACAAGCAAACGAACGGTGCACCGACATCACTGAATAAATAACTTGACACTTGTTCGCAAATAAACAATTTAAAATGTCAAGAATCGGGAAAGGGCACGCGACCCAACCCTTTTCCTTGCCGACATTATGTTTTCTGACAACCAATTTTAGACTTGTTTGGATTGCCGACAAGTGTACGTACACAATTTATATGTATATTTCGTGATTGCGATAGATTATGTAGGGATATAATATTATGCCTTTTCAAAATAAAGCAGTTCTTCAGCAAGCTTTTTTTTAAGTAAAAAAGCATAATATATTTTTTATAGTGGATTGCAACCATGGTTCACAAGTTGAAATAAAACTATTATACATTTTTTTTGTCTTTTAATATTTTTGGTTTTTCGTCGATACAAAAATTATAATATAAAAAACCAATAAATTGTTAAAATAGTTTTATTTCAATGTCTAACATTCACGTAAACATAAGAAATCATTAAGCATCGTTTACAAGGTAAAGTATTAAAAGTTTTAAGAACTCTGAACCAGTGAACTTATATTTTTACACTCCTTATCCAAGGCGCGTCATGCGAGTTAAGCAGCTTTCTTTTATACAGCTAGTATAGTATAGCGGTATCTCTAATAAGCAACTGTATTTATTTTTATTTTTTTTATTTTGGCACGACAAAGTGACTGCACTGCGCGATCCCGTCAAAATAAAGTATCAAATGGCAACAGATGGCTATCTCATGCCATTCGACACAATCGTGACGGTCTACTAAGAATATTCTTCTTCACGCTACGGCGGAAGCACCTAGGATTAAAGGAAGGAGGAAACACATACCCAGGCAAACTATTCCAACGCCTGATGGTACGGTAAAGAAGAGTTGGCAAATTTATGGGTTCGGGTCGTGATGGTTTAACCATCAAGTTGTGGCTTCGTATGCCAGCACGCGTGGTTCTGCTGAGGAAAAGAGGGGAGGGGGTTAAATTGAAAAATTCGTCAGAGCATACGTCATGATGGAGAAGGTAGAACACGCTTAGAGAAGTGACATCCCAACGCAACTGTAGCGACTCCAAGTCGTTAGTCACAAGTGCATCATTCCCTATACTGGTGGTCCGCCTATCTATGATAAAGAAAAATTCTAACAATCGCCAATATTAATATTAGATACCATTTTCATTCGCTTCATTGAATTTCATTTCCCATCATTAAATCCTTCCAACGTCCTACACTCATTATAAGCTTAGCTAACTGAAGCAAGAGCATCGTATCTAGAATGTATTGATATATTAGTGGAACCACTTATGATAATAAAAGTGTTGGTAGGTAGCGTGTAGCGTCGCTAAGCTAGTTATAATCGAATGCGAGTGCGAGCTGCAGCTGTGTCTGAGAAACGGCCGCACGTGATGGGATGAGACGCTGGACGGCTTTTGTATCGATATTATGACTTATTTCAAAGACCATTTGAAAGTGTTTTGCCTGTATACTTGAATGAGCCTTACCTGAAAGTATTATTATTTTTATTGCTTTATGATGAAACGAGCTTGCCCTTCGACTTATAGTAGGCGATACGACTCCCCATAAACAGCAGAAACACCATCCAACACCTTGATTTACAAAGGGTTGTCTTGTATTCCGCTGCGTTTTCCATCCTGAGACATGACATGTTAAGTCGTATTATGTCCAGTAGGTTTACTGGTTACAATGTCCTTCAGACCGGAGCACAACTGTGATTACACACTGCTACTTGGCGGCAGAAATAGATATTACGTTGGTACCTACGTGGGTTGACTGTCACATAATATAACAGACCTACCACCAGTATGACAAAGAACTAACGTTCAATGTTTGTAAAAGGTTTTTGTTACAAAATCACAATTCGGTCGGTAGAAATTTCACTATTAAAACTATTTTAGTATATTTTCCGATAATGACTTAAATTTTATTTAATTAATAAAATTGACACTCATAAAATTGGCAGAAAATATCAACAGAGAATTAAACTCTCACTAGCGCTTTATAAAATAATCACCAATATAATAAATACCAGAAAGTACAATAAAAAATAGTCCTTATTTATTAAACAACATTAAAAAACTACAATCATAAATACCTACAGCAATACAATTGATTTTAATAGCTCACTACAATGCCCTGTGTTTTCTCACTAATCACTGAAAAATAAACAATTGTCGATATATCATTACCGGAAGGGTCCCAACCCTTGCCTCCGCCATATGCCGCGCAGCGAGCGCGGCCCTTAAATTACAGAACTTCCCGCTCATAATAGAGAGATATGCCTTTAATATCTGCCGGATACTGGCTCTGCTTCTTGTTTACTTTTTGGCTTCGTTCTTATATTAGAGATTGTTTGCACGACATTAAAGTTTGATAGTGGACTATCGATTCTTTTGTTAGTTCAATTAGAAAAGTTAATATAACGAAGAGTTATGATTTTAAAATTAATTCATAAAAGCGTGTTTAGTAGTTAAAAAAAGGGCACTGTCTTGAAAGAGAAAAGTATAAAGTATTTAATTATACTTACTATTAGCACCATAGTCCAAAATTTAAGGAAACCTATTGACTATCCATCTACACTTATCATTATCATCAATTGCCATACGACTGTAAAAGTCTGCATGTAGCAAATATCGCCCAACCAGTTGACTTCAATCCACTGACCTATCTGGCTTCCATACACCCCCCGGTTGTATAGCGGAACGTAAATATAGAACCTTCTCGCTAAAATTAATACATCCAATGCAATCGATTCTGGCTATAAAAATAACAATAAAAACTCAAAATTGTCAATAAAAATCAGCCCCTGTCAATAATGGTACGTGCAATTCCAATCAGAATGGCGCGACGGTTGCGAAACGCACCTGCTGACTATCACGGGAGGAACACGTGCCCAGCTGAGTGGCTACTTAACGTAAGTGACCCCGCTTGCCCAATCCCAACTGTGCCCTCGGAGACACTCCAATAGCCGGCAATTTCACGAGGCCCGCGCGCCAGCTGCGACCGACGCGCCAAAAAATAACATTCCCCAAAAATACATTTGCGAAAGAAAGGCATATTAGTCTCAGCGGAGCAATAATCGAAGCCAATCGGCCCACCGAACGCTCCGACACGACACTTTTTTTTATTTATACCATTACTTCAGTGCGGTGATATCGTAAAATATATTTTTATGGACACGTGTAGACACCTTCTGATTTTATAATATTGCTATTCTGATTTGTTACTTAGGGAGCGATTTGTAATATTTTACCAGCTAAGTATATATAGTGTAAACCCATAAAAGCATTCGCGAGTAATAGAGCAAAAACAATTGTCTACGAATTATTACTACCTAAGTCACAACTATGCCTGTACTAACAATGTACTATAAAATTACTTCCCATATAAACAAAATAAAATCTTCTGACTAATAAAAATTTAATTTATGTTCAGAAAATAAATTAAGTGCTAAAACAGTAGTATTACAGCTCCGACAACCATGCGTACTTATAAGTAATGCTTTGAAATAACTTCTGCAAGGGCAAAGTATTTTGAAATGCATAATGTTATTGCATGTTTTCTCTGAAATTTCTATAAAGATTATTACAAAGGGCCGCGTATTATGGGGTATTTTTGGACCAAATTTGGCATTAGTCGTGTAGATTAGATTTCAAGAGGCGACAAGTCAGCGGGCGTGTCGCGCTGTCACGAACAATTCGCGGCCCCAAGACATGTTGCACTTCATTCGCTAAATAATAATGCAGACTTTGAAACATATATGTGTTTTGTAATGATTCTGTACATTTTTTAAAAAAAATGCAGTGATTTTGATTGTAATTAACAACGCAGATTTTTAAATATATAAAATATTTCGGTTATGAACATGTCTATTGTCATTCGATGTTTTTTACTTACATTTGTAATAAAGTCTATAATTTTAGAATATAAAAATAAGATTAATTGTAATGTTGGTTGATCGATTGATTCGAAAATATATAAAAAGGTAGATTGTTTTCGATGGTAAGTAGTCGGTTTTATATTATTCTCTGCACACTTAGATTCAGTCTTTAGAGAGTTGTCAATCGACTAATAAGTGAAACAGTAAGCTTGTGAGATACTGATTAAAAATAGTGATTTAATATCTACATTAAACAATTAACAAACAAAAACTGAAATTAAATACTTGGAGAGTTTAATTTCATGACATGTTGATATCCTCATAACCAAAGTTGATACTTCTAAATGAATATACTATAACTCATGTATATTAGTTGTGATCTACTGGTGTGTCTTCGTTAATTAAGAAATTAAAATTTGACATTAGTTTTTTTTTTATGTTATAGGTTTTAGTGTAACCATGAAAGGAATGGAGAATAGATTAACTAATAATCTCAGAAAATTAAGTTTTATTGTATCTATAAAAGAACAAAACGATCATACAGCCAATACCTGTCTTTTTTATTGATCTGCTGTAATGACGGCCTAAATGTACGACTCACCTACCGCTAACCGTATGTGACAAAGACCAATTAGAATTCTACAATAAAACAGCTACTTACCGCACGATCACTTTATCTCAATAATCTGTTTATTGAAACTTACCAATAAAAGCTTAAACCATTTTAACATGTTTAAATTTAATTATACTCGTTCACTTGTTACTAAATAGGTAGGTGATAACCTATCTGTAAACATTCCACAAATATAGAATATTATAAGCTAGGTTTAACAAGGCCCAAAAGCCTGCACTACAATCGATCGTGCGCTGTTTAACCAATTTATCTCGCCATTTCCCCCGTATTTTTTCAATACGCGTTCGAGATCATTTAACATTTTTATGTGTAATCCCGCTCGGTGGCGATAAGACAAGGAGATTTTTGCGCGCCTCTCACTTTATTTTATCGGCTACGTTTTACTGCAAGTTCAAAACAGATTAAATCTAACAGCGGGGCGTCATCCGGATACGTTCGCCATTTATTGGCTTGTATTTTGGTTTTATAAGATTTGTTGTGTGGCACTTGGGTTGGAGAACTGGTGTTGTAATATAATTTATTTTTAATATGTTCAAATCCTAAAGGCACACACCTCTGACTTTTCTAAAAAAATATGTGTGTATTCTTTGTGAATTATCGCTTGCTTTAACGGTGAATGAAAACATCGTGAGGAAACCTGCATACCTGAGAACTTCTCTATAAGAATTTCGAGAGTGTGTGAAGTCTACCAATTGGCACTAGGCCAGCGTGGTGCCCAACAGTGGGACAGTATATAATACAGGGCTAATATTATTATGTGCAAAGAAATTATGCCATACCACTAGTACATATAAAAACACGGAAACAATTGATATGTATCAAACCATTTTGTTTGGGGGTGCTCTGGTGTAGTGTGTGTGCTAAGAGTCCGGGTTCACACAATAAAGACACTCTTTCACATAAAACCAATATTTATTATTAGCACTAGTAACACTACAGTCTACAGTTTATAATTACTAAGAAGTTGCACTTGTTTACCTCTATACCTTACTCGCTCTGACGCATTTATACGCACTGTTCTTCCTTCACTACTCGCTCTGATTTACATGGTTGCTTTGGATTCCCGAACTGACGAGGCAAGATTCCCCAACCCTTATACATATGGGTCGGAGAATCTTGACATCGCGATGTACAAAATTAAAGAAATTGTACAGCGCCATCTATTGCCCTAATTTATGACTACTGTACGTCATTACTTATTACAACGCCATCTTTTAGTTTTCGATGGATTAAATTGTCTATTTTATTAATTGATCTTTGAACATGCCGCCCACCAAGACCATTTAGTGACGAAATGGTCTTCACAATTCAAATGTTGGACTCCGCCCACCATGGCAATATAAATGTACTACATTACATTTGTACTTATCAATGAGCGAATATAAACAAGTATGACAATATCCTAAATAAACTTAACTTAATGACAACTAAATTAGCATTGATTTGGTAACAAATACAGAAAACCTTAACTAATACTTATTATCTAATTACAAATAATTCTAACTTAGTAATAACAGTCACTCATTAGCAGGTAAAATACATAGTTTGGACGTAGGTCGTTTGATGATTGACGACTTGGTGCGTAATGTAACCACACGAGTAATTTGATCTTGCCCTGGGTGTTTTTCTAGTATTCGACCTAACAACCATCGACTAGGTGGTAAGTCGTCTTCCTTAATTAGTACTATATCTCCTATGTTTGGTTCTGGGACTTTGTTAGTCCATTTATATCTGTGTAAGAGATTTGTTAAATATTCATTACTCCAACGTCGCCAAAAGCTTTGATACATTTTTGAAGTAACTGCCATCTACTAAGTGAATTGATCTTCGAACTTTCATAATTAGGATCAGGCACTGCAACTAATGGTTCGCCTATTAGAAAATGTCCTGGTGTTAATGGAAGAGGTTCAATCACGTCGGTGTTGTCCATGACCGTTATTGGTCTAGAGTTTAAACAAGCTTCTATTTGGTTAAGCAGTGTGGTCATTTCTTCAAACGTGAGCATTGAATCACCAATAACTCGCTTGAGGTGAAATTTTGTCGATTTTATGCCCGCTTCCCAAAGACCTCCAAAGTTGGGCGCGTGAGGCGGGATAAAGTGCCATTCTGTGCCATGGGTTGCTAATTCCGCAGCAGCCGACTTGTGAGCTGCCTTAACTAATTGTTTAAGTTCCTTGAAGGCACCTACGAACGTTGTGCCATTATCACTCCATAAATGGGAACAATGACCGCGCCTGGACACGAACCTTCTGAAGGCTGCTAAAAATGCTTGAGTACTCATGTCGCTAACTAATTCTAAGTGTATAGCACGTGTGGACATACATACAAATAGACAAATATAACCTTTGTAGGAATGATTTCCTCTTCCTTTACTTGTTCTTATATTGATGGGTCCCGCGTAGTCTACTCCGCTGTTACTAAATGCTCTAGCTGGAGTACAACGAACTGATGGTAAAGATCCCATAAACTGCGTTCGAATTTTTGCATTTTGTCGGACACACTTTACACACTTATTTATGTGTTGCTTGACAATACTTTTGCTTTTATAATCCAATAAGCTGTCCTTAAATAATTTAATGTTAGTTGAATACCTCCATGTAACGTAGCCTTATGCGCATCTGCCACTATCAAATTTGTCAAATGTGAGTTGTGAGGTAAAATTATAGGGTGTTTCGTTTGTTCATCTAATTGTGACTTTTCTAACCTTCCTGTAGCTCTGATTAATCCCTTTTCATCGAGATAGGGACCTAATGCACTTATCTTGCTTCCTTTTAACTTGAACTCTTTATTGTTCTTTTGCAGTTGCGTATATTCTTCCCAAAATTCCTGCTTCTGAACTTTTGTATGCAACACAATAACGCTTCGTCTATCTCGGTTTTGCTTAAGTCTAATTTATTGTATTCTTTTCTTTTATAAAACCGTCGACAGTATGCTATGACTCGTATCAACCTCTGTAATGATGAATATCGTTGTATAATGCTATCATCTTCAGTTTTATTAAGATGTACCTTTATAGCTTCTTCCAGATCAACTTTTAGATCGTTTGGTCTTTTGTATATTATCATCTTTTCTTTAAGAAATGAAGGACCTGAAAACCAAAGCGTATTCTCTGGTAACGAGGCCGGTTGAACTCCTCTTGAAGCACAATCTGCAGGATTTTCTTTGGATGACACATGATACCATTGAGACGAGTCTAGTGTTGTTAATATCTCGGAGACTCGATTTGCTACGAAGGTCTTCCATCTACTGGGGTGGCTACTTAGCCATGCAAGAACTACTGTTGAATCAGTCCATGCCCTTATCTTATTCTTCTTTATTCTTAGTATTTCAGCTGCTTCGGCTAACAATTTTGCTAGCAGTACTGCACCACATAGCTCTAAGCGTGGAATGCTAACTTGCTTGATCGGCGCAACTCTTGTTCTGGATGTTAACAATGAGACATGTATCTTGCCATCATCATCTACTATTCTTACATAAATCACAGCAGCATACGCTAATTTTGATGCGTCACAAAATCCATGGAGTTCTATGTCAGCAGTATCTTTCTTTATATGTAACCATCGTGGAATACGAACTTCAGATAATTTTGGTAACTGACTTCGATAATCGTCCCAACTTTCTTTTAAATCTGCTGAAATGGGTTCGTCCCAATCGACACCTGCCAACCATAACTTTTGAATAAAGATTTTTGCAACTATCACACTCGGTGCAATCCATCCCAGTGGGTCATATAACCGGGCGATTGTAGACATAATTGACCTTTTGTTTCTGGTTCACTCTTCTTGGGTAAATTCACAGAATATCTAAAATTATCTTCGCAACGGTCCCATGTAAGACCTAATATTTTCGTAATGTCGTCTATTTTAATTTCTTTACTGAACTTTTCTGTGTTCTTTTTCTATGTTGTCTTTCTGCCCATATAACTCTTGTTTATTACTTTGTGTTAGGAAGTATGACAATAATTCTTCATTGTTACTGTTCCATTTTGTAGCTGAAATCCACCTCTTAAAAGTAAATCGTTCATCTCTTTATAAAGTGAGGCTCCTTCCTTAGTGTCAAAACATCCAGTCATTAAGTCATCCATGTAGAATGATTCTTTTACTTGTGGTGCGGCTATTGGGTAATCCTTTGCTTCATCATCACTTAATTGTTGTAATGCCCTAACCGCTAAGTAAGGTGCTGAAGCAGTACCAAATGTGACTGTCATTAATTCAAATTCCTTAATTTTATTTTCAGGATTATCGCGCCACACAATGCGTTGAAATTTAGCATCTTGTTCTGCTATCCGAACTTGACGATACATTTTGACAATGTCCGCCACCATAACAATTGGATAGATTCTCCATCGAAAAACTAAATGTCTTAAATCTGGCTGCAATTTAGGACCTACCATTAAACAATCGTTTAATGAAACCCCTCGCTTATTCTTGCTGGAAGCATTAAATACTACTCGAACCTTTGAGGTTGATTTATCCATTCGTACAACAGCATGATGGGGTAAATATACTGCTTCGTGTGCCTTTTCGTCCTTTTCTTCAACTGTTCGCATGTGCCCTAGTTGTAAATATTCGTTAATCACTTTCTTATAACTGGCCTTGAGTTCCAAGTCTTTCGAGAGTCTTTTTTCCAATGATTTGAACTTAGCTATTGCTATCTCCAATGATCCATTGTTTTGACATTGGGCAAAATCTTCTCGGAAGGGTAAATTTACAATATATCGCCCTTCCGGTGTTCTATTTGTTGTCCTTTTGAAAATCTCTTCACAGGCTTGTTCTTCTTCTGACCATGTTGATCTTGGTAATTGTTCCTCTAATTCCCAAAATTTCTTTAAAATGTCTTCTTCTGCTCTAGTATGCAATACTGAAATAACGTTCGAAATTTCTTTATCTTCGCTTGACCTCTCATTGACAGTGCCTGATATTATCCATCCGAGCTTCGTACTTTGAGCAATAAAGTTTCCGTTTGGACTCCTCTTCATGCCTTCTTTTAGTATGTGGCTGTACATATTGGCTCCAAACAACATATCAATTTTGTTCGGAATGTTGAACTCCGGATCTGCCAAACATAAACCATTTATTTCTATCCAATCAAATGGCTCTATTTTCCCTTTCAGGCAGATATGACGTAATATTTTTCAACACGTAGGCTTCAATTTGCAGTTCAAAGTTCGTGTCGACTCTTGATCTTATTGTGATTGTAACCATGTATCTCGATTTCATACAGTGTTCTCCTCCCAAACCCGTAATAATACCATTTGCAGGGTTTTTCTTTAGACGTAATAATTGAACTGCTGCTTCCGTTATAAAACAAGCTTGTGACCCTTGATCAACCAAAGCTCTTAGTGTTGAATGATTTCCTAATCCTGACTCGGCATGCACTAACGCTGTGGCTAATAAAACTTGTCTGGGCCTGAAGGTCTTGCGAGTCGCATAGCACGAAACTATTGGAGACTTTGCTGTATCAGATTCATTTTTCTTTGCTCTGATGTATCAGTTGGTGAATGCAGTAGAGAATGGTGCCTTTTGTTACATATTTTACAACGAGCTGGGTTTCTACAGGTGTATGCACTGTGATTACTGCCCAAACAATTAAAACATATAGATTTTTTACTGACGAAATCGCGTCGTACTGCATAATCCTCGTTTGCAAACTTTTTACAAAAGCAAAGTTTGTGCTTGTCATTGCAGAATTCGCATAACCTATTTGTGGCTATTAATACTTTCGTATGTGGACGGTTGGAGTCAGCAGTTGCATGTTGCGTTTGTACTTTCTTAAATTCTATATTTTCGAATGCACGAAAACGACTTTCCATAAATTCTTTTAACTGATCTAATGTAGGTAAATCGTTCGATTGATCATCAGCGGTTTTCAGTTCCCATTGCTTACGCGTTTCAGTATCTAACTTAAACGATATTAGGTGAATGATCATGATATCCCATGTGGTTACATCAACACCAATATTTTTTAATGCGTCCAAACAGTCATTGGTGGTGTCTAATAAATCTTTTATAGCAGACGCCGATTCAGCATTCATTCGCTTTTGGCTGAATAACCGTTTGAGAATGCAATTGGCTAAATATTTTTTGTTGTTATAACGCTTTTCTAATAACGACCAACAACGACTGTAATTGGCGCTCGTAACAGGAGTGTTTCTTAAAAGCTTTTCTGCTTCGCCTACTAAATGCGTTTTTAAATAGTGTAACTTTTGTACATCATCTAAACTATTATCATTGTGTACTAATGAAGTAAATAAATCACGAAATGTTGTCCATTCAGAATAATTACCAGAAAAGGTTGGAATCTTAATTTTCGATAACTTTGCTGCTGAATTTGTGTTCGACTGATTGCCTTTATTATTGTTACTGGTTGGTTGTTCCACCTTTTCTGATAAATTGGATGCTAACAAAGACTTATAAATAAAGTAATTTTCCTCACAATTTTCGTAAATGTTTTTGCGTAACATAAATTGACTTTTCTATTTCTTCTAATTTCGAGTTTTCATACAATTTGAGGTTATTTGCTTTAAAAGTTTGCCAGTCTATTTCTAAATTGTTAATTCTTGTTTCTACGTATTCTTTTGTGATACGATCTTTAGGACTCTTTTTGAAATTAATTAAACCTCTATTAATAGAATTATGTATGTTAACTTGTGCATTGACGAGCCCTTGCATTGTTACAACTATTAAATTAACTACTTAATTAACAAATAAATAAAATAATAAATATTAATAAATACTGCTCTGCTCTGCTCGGTTGCTTGTACTTGATGGCTCCAATGAAGTTGCTGGACCCGCTGCTGCACGTAGCGCTGCGACCCGCAACGTATGGTGACTGGTGAACTGACAGTAGAGGACACTGAACTTTTGCTTTTGTAGAAGTCACTGAACTTTGCTTGGTAAACTAAACTTTGCTTGGTAGAGGTCACTGAACTTTTGCTTGGTAGACGTCACTGAACTTTTGCTTGGTAGACGTCACTGAACTTTTGCTTGGTAGACGTCACTGAACTTTTGCTTGGTAGAGGTCACTGAACTTTTGCTTGGTAGAGGTCACTGAACTTTTTGCTTGGTAGAGGTCACTGAACTTTTGCTTGGTAGAGGTCACTGAACTTTTGCTTGGTAGAGGTCACTAAACTTTGTATCGTAGAAGTCCCTGACCTTTTACTTGATAGAGGTCACTGAACTCTATCCGGCTCGAAGGACCAATGTTTGGGGGTGCTCTGGTGTAGTGTGTGTGCTAAGAGTCCGGGTTCACACAATAAAGACACTCTTTCACATAAAACCAATATTTATTATTAGCACTAGTAACACTACAGTCTACAGTTTATAATTACTAAGAAGTTGCACTTGTTTACCTCTATACCTTACTCGCTCTGACGCATTTATACGCACTGTTCTTCCTTCACTACTCGCTCTGATTTACATGGTTGCTTTGGATTCCCGAACTGACGAGGCAAGATTCCCCAACCCTTATACATATGGGTCGGAGAATCTTGACATCGCGATGTACAAAATTAAAGAAATTGTACAGCGCCATCTATTGCCCTAATTTATGACTACTGTACGTCATTACTTATTACAACGCCATCTTTTAGTTTTCGATGGATTAAATTGTCTATTTTATTAATTGATCTTTGAACACATTTACTTTCTGCATAGGAAAACATTTACCTAGAATTAGTGCCATTGATTACAAGCTAAGATGATCGAATTGAAACTGCCCTTTATTTTTCCGACGTACAAAACCCAAGCTCAAAACCAATTTGTGTCTACTTACTTTTTCTTTAAGTGCAGGTTGGCCATATCCTCATGTGTACGAGACACACTCACGCTTTTTATCTCGGAAGGGGCAGGCAGAGATGCAACTGGTGCACCTACTTTTCGCCGTGTGGATTCTGTTCCATGATGTGAAAGGGGGCGAGTCTGTCGCCATATAATATAAGGCTGTTTCCACACTATTCCATATAATTGCAGGCGATATATTCAACAGAAGACTAATCCACGTTATTTGGAGTTGGGACACGTAACTTTATAAAACTAAATAAAGCAGCGGTGAACTGCACCATCGTCCATATAGCACAGCCTAACTAATCTATAGAATGTATAGTTATAGCACATGACAGCAATTAACTTGATGCCTGAACTCCCAAGTCGATAATATATAGAATATTAATATATTCCATATTTTGTCAGCATTAGTTCTTTCACCGCACCAACATCTTCAAAATTAAAGATAATTTACGACAACCCCAAAGAACTTCACGACTACGCGTTAGTTTGGTCGGCGCGTGTAATGAATCGTACAAAACGTCAGTTTTACTACACGAGCAGCGCATCTACGCAGTGATTTTTAAATTATGCAACATTTGTATGGAAATACAGGACACCCCAGCCCCGAGTCGACTTCTTAAAAATACATCCCGTGTTATTTGTTGGCTGTTTTTGACGCGCAATCGTGATTCGATTGCTTTTTCATGTAGATCGTATTGTTTATTTTTAAATTTATAAGTAAGGTATAAGTCAAGGATATGGGGCTTTCAAATGTTTCCATTTGTTTATTCGTACTTACCTACAAATTTTATTTCGAAGAAAACTATTAGAATTGTAAAAAATATCAGTGAATTTACTTAATATACTTACTTACCAACCTATGTCTACGCTATTATAATAACAAAGGCATAAACTACAAGTGATTAATCTTTATCGGAATACCTAAGACTTACAGTATAGGTACTATTTTAGAATAAAAAGTATTAATTGTAAATACTTAACTGGATCTACTTGTGAACCATATTTGCTTCGTTCCGGAAGATAGGTCCGTCTGAGGGTCAGTCAATTGAAATTAAACATTATCAGTCTTACTTAAAATAAATTCGAAAAGCTATGCTTAGTAAAAACACAAATTTACTCGATCAGCTCTAAGTCAAAACCCGCCATCTAGCCTCTGTATAAGGTTTAAACTAGAAAACCGGTGATGTTTTTGACAACTAAGTAAGTACTACTTGAGCAATTCTTAACCACCTCTTAGCGCTAAAACAAGTTTATAAGTAAGTAAGACTGTTTAAGTCAAAGTATAATATGTCATTATGTCTTCTAGAAGTAAATAGAACCTACAATATTTTTACGTAAGTATAAAAACAAGGCGATAGTCACTTGGTAACGTTCAAACCTTAATTACTAACCATTTTAAAAATGCCTATTCAATTTTGAAAAAGAGGGTGCGAAAACACCAGCTTGTTTATATCATATTTTTCGTCTGATAGACTTTATTACTTCGATATGTACCTAACCTCGGGTCTGCCGTTACAAAATTTCAAACCTCTGTGCAAAACTTAGTAGTGTAAATCCCACTCTATATTCCTCTACATAAAGTTGGCTCTGCCATGCACTATTATTAATTTTAGAAGAGATCGTCATTCATGCTGGGCTAACCTTATATTCTTGGAAGAATGGTTGGTAAATTTTCAATACTCACTTTATTAGGTCGGGTCGGAAGAGGGTGAGTGAACGGCCTTTATTAGATTTTGTTGAAACGTGAGTAGGTGCGGCAAAATGCATCGTCTGGGTCCGACACCTTGATATTGAATACTGAAAAAGGTACCTATTGTGCATTTCTAAATAAACATTTTATTTTTAATTTAAATATTTATTATACCTTCATTTAATTTTTACCAAAGAAGTCGATTTACTTATATAGCTTGCTAGCTTGACACTCAAATTATACAGATATAGCATCTCTACCTTATCACTAAGATAATATTAAGTAAATAACATTATTTTATATGATATTTAAGTATTAAATATACTTACATAATTGCAATATATTATTCGGAATTTCTAAAGCTGTACAACCTTTGTATTATTATGTACTCAAACAATATGATTTTATAATTTTAATTATTCACCAAATTATAAGTTAATCACGCTAGCGGAAATGTTTTACAAAATTTATTGTACAGCGCCCTCTATAAAGTAACCATTAAACCTTTTCAGACACAGAAACTTTCGCTGTCAATAAGTAAAAACTACATATCTTATTCAACAGATAGCGTTATAATAAAAATGCAACACTACATCAATATACTAATTGGAACTAAATATTTCATATAAAATATTACATGCTTAGCCAGAGATAACATGATAAATAGCAAGAAAATAGTCACATTAAATATTGAATTTTAGGAAGCCGTATTTCAAGTTGACAGTAATCGACTAAAAATGGAGGGTGCAATCAACGTACTCAGCGTAACACTATTATGTTTGAAAATTGCAACACTCAGTACTTCAAAAAAGTTAGGTTATCACAAGTTATGTGTGATGTGTCAAATTTATATATGAAAAATACATTAATGCTTTATTTTGTTACATTATTTTGACTATACACTGAGTGTACATCGAATAATGTCTGTTGTTATAGAAACGACGCTTGGGGATATTACAGTAGATTTGTACCTCGAACAACGACCTGTGACATGTTTAAACTTTCTGAAACTATGCAAAATGAAATATTACAATTTCAACCTTTTCCACACGATACGCAGTGGGTTTATAGCTCAAACTGGAGACCCCACGGGTGAAGGCTCTGGCGGGCAGTCTGTTTTTGGTCTACTGGAAGGCCCCAGCAAAAGATTTTTCTCGGGAGAGAAAATGCCAAAAATTCGTCACACGGACGCCGGCTTATTGTCAATGGTGTGCACTGGAGACATGATGGTCGGCTCGCAGTTCTTCTTCACTCTTGCACCGGATTTAGACTCTCTAAACGGAATACATTGTGTTATTGGTGAAGTAACTGAGGGCCAGGAAGTGCTAAGAAAACTCAACGACGTTATTTGTGACGAGTCTCATCGTCCTTACCGAGATGTAAGGATAACACACACAGTTGTTCTAGAAGACCCATTCAATGATCCGCCAGGCCTGAGAGCACCATCCAGATCTCCCTCACCTAGTGCTGAACGACTGAAAGGTGGCAGAATCGCGCCTGATGAAGAAATAGATGAAACAAAAGGTAAAAGTATTGCTGAAGTGCAAGAAATGCTAGAAGAAAAAGAGGCCAAAGCTCGGGCAACAATTTTAGAAATCATAGGTGACTTACCAGATGCAAATATAGCCCCTCCAGAAAATGTCCTCTTTGTGTGTAAACTAAATCCAGTCACAACTGATGAGGATTTAGAAATCATCTTTAGTAGATTTGGAAAAATTGTCAGCTGTGAAGTAATAAGAGATAAAAAGACTGGTGATTCCTTACAATATGCCTTTATAGAGTTTTCTGATAAAAAGTCCTGTGAAGAAGCTTATTTTAAAATGGATAATGTGTTGATAGATGATAGAAGAATACATGTTGACTTTTCACAATCTGTATCTAAAATAAAATGGCTAGGAAAAGGCAGAGGAGTCAAACACTTAGACGATAATGAAATTCTAGCTAACCATATTGACAATCAGAAATCCAAAAGGTCTTTTAGTTCAGAAAGGGGTCATAGAAATGGAAGAGACCATGAAAATAACAGTGGTAATCGCAGTAACAGGAGAGGAAACAGAAGTAGAGATAGGACTTCTGATAGAGAAAAAAGGCATGATAGGCAGCACAGAAATGAAAAAGATTCTGAAAAGAGACATAGAAGTAGAAGTAAAAGTAGATCTAAATTAAGTAGACATAGAAATGAAATTGATAGTAGGCACAAACATAACTCTCGATATTCGGAGCAAAACAATGACAGGGGACCTGATTTACATAGAGATTATAAAGACTCTTCTAAATCCAGGGTATCACCCTCAAGAATAAGCAAAGTTAGACCATCTTCCAATAGAGAGAAGGAAGATTCAAGGCATACAAGTAGAGAAAATAATGAAAGAAAGGAAAAAAACCAACATAGAAAACACAGATCAGAAAAAGACATGGTTAATAATGATAAATATAAGAAAAAAGAATTACACAAGAAAGAGAAATACACAATGAATGAGGATAAAGGCAGTGAGCCACGTACACCATCACCTATAGCAAATAAGAAAAGTAAAAGTAGAAAAAATGATAAAACTAAACATGTAAAGAATAGTCACAATAATAAAAAGAAGCGTAAACATTCAACTTCAACCTCAGATAGTGAGTCATCTTTTTCCAGTTCATCCAGTAGCGATACAACTTCATCTAGCGAAAGAGATAAAAAGAAAAACAAGACTAAAATAAGAAAAAGACGATATTCATCGTCAAGTACCAGTAGCAGTAGTAGTGACTCAAGTTCTTCTTCCAGCACCACTACATCATCAAGTAGTTATTCTAGCTCAACCACTGAGAGTGAAAGAGATAAAAAGAAAAGACGCAAAATGACTGCAAAGAAAACCAAACCTAAAAAGAAGTTATAGGGCATGTTAATTGTATTTAGTTATAAAATACATTGTATTTGTTTTCTCCTTTTGTTTACTTTGAATTATCATAAGTACCTTATTAGATGTAAGTTATAGTACAATTATTATTTTGTAGTTCAGTTAAATTTGTTGCTTAAATCCTGATAAATGTCAATGCTAGTGTACTTTCTTACCATTCATAACAATAAACTATTTAATCAATAGTGTATAAGTGGCGACTGTCTTATGATCAAAGAAGTATTGCATTCACTAACAAATTATATTCTCATGTTATGGACATTATTTGGCAGTATTTGCTAAGATTTTATGGATGTTATCATTGTCATTGAATCTCAATCATATTTGTTATGCATTCAATACAGAGTTTAAGCAATAATGTCTCAAATGTTATTTGTTCTAATGAAATGGAAAATCTTGTATAAAATTAATAATTGCGCCTATTTTGATTTAGTAGGAATGTATTTATTAATGATGTCATAAAAATCAATGCAATTAGCTTATAATGTTTGTCACAGGATAATATTTTTTATTTAATGTATTTTTACACTAAAATAAATAATATCAAAATTTATCTTCGAAATAAAACTAATATTCGGATTTTATCGTGTTTTTTTGTATTGTATTTTTGTCCCGAACCAAAAACCATGCAAACTACAGCTTTTATGGTCACGAGGCGGACTCTAATATAAAAGATAAAATCCGAAAACTAATTTTGTTTCGATGTCTAACATTTGCATAAACATAAGAAATTAATGTTTTGTTTAATTTTTGTTAATGCAATTATTGTAATAAACTTTTATTACATTAAACATACATTGTGTATGAATGATTAAAACAAGTTTTTCGTTTCGAATATATTAATATACAATTAATTATTATTAATTATTATAACATAATAATTAATCTTAATAATATTGTAATGCGAAAGTTTGAGAAAATGGTTGTTTGGTTGTTTGATGCAAGTGGGCGCAGAAACCGCTAAACCGATTTAGATAAAATTAGGCACATTGACAGACCATATCCTACATTACAATGCAGGCTAGGTATTTTTATCCATACTATTTGCCTCCATAAAATATATTTCAATTTTTAATCTTATTTGTTTATAGGTGGTGTTGTGTTCGCAGATATGGCGCTATTAGATCTCTACAATAATTTAGTATGCTAGCATAGTATTAGTAGCAGCATTCTAATTTTTTATTCCGGCATAGGCTTCACGCTAGTAAAGTTGCCGGCAACATCTAGTTTATAATATTAATAATACTTTTATACCTCTGTAATATATCTTGCAGGAATAGGTACTTGGATCATTTACTGTACTTACCTACACTGTTACATTTTTTTTTAATTCTTATCGACCGTATTTCAATAATAATATGTAAATACCTACCCGATAAAGTTATTGATAAGTAAATATTTTATAATATTTGTCTAATTAGATGTACTTATTGTAAATGCCTACAACGAATATACCTACACAATATAGAGGTAATGACTGTGCAATCTAGTCTACTTTTACGATATTATGTGAACGCGATGGTATAGTTATGTTGCATAGTAGGTACGACCACCGCACTATGGTCCCGGGTTTAAAACCGGGGTCGGACAAAGCCATAGAATATTTTTTATCTTTATTTAAGGAAGATATTATATTCCAACCCGTTCTTGTCTAAATAGGTCGGGGAAATGTCTTTTACATTTCAAAAAAGAAACAAATTAAGTAGTAAAATATTGTTTTCAGGTACTTTTTTTTCTCATTTGCGATTTTATATATTATAATTCTCTTTGATTTGCGATTCTTTATTGAAACATAATGAACTGAATGAAAGCGGTCTACATCGAAAGAACGTCGAAACGTCAATCCGAAACGAAGAAACTCAGAAGAAACGACGAACTTCGGATTTAACTCTACTACCGAATTACTTCGGATCCGTCACCGTTCTGTAGCTTACCTTGTTGATAGGATCAATTTTCCGCTTTTTTTTTAAGAAATCAGTTGTACTTTATACTCCCAGACGGTTTTAAAAGTATAAATACCTATATAAGTTATAAGTTCTTACAAATTCCATGTCTGAAATATTGCGATGAACGGATCAAATCCGTCATCGGATCTGAACACTTTGTAGTAACAAAACGTGCGAGCCGTCATCCGGAACTACGAGTTTCGTTTTTCAAAATATAAGTATCCTCTGATGATGAAAAGTAAATTACGTAAGACAAGAACGTCCGATAAAGGTTATGGTCAAACGCCGATCCGGCTTCACAAACTGGCAAAACCTGAGTAATTCGCAGTATGGTGATGCTGTAGGTATGATGGGATTGGAAGGGCATTGTTCTATATGAGCTTTTACCGCCGCGCCGGGTAGAACCATCGGTTCGGATCTCTACTGCAAACAACCAATGAGATTGAAACAAGAAGTTGAGGAAAAGCGGCTGGAATTGATCAATAGAAAGGTTCTGTCTTCCATCACAATAGCGCTAGACCACACACATCTTTAACACTCAACAAAAATTAAGAGCTTGGCTGGGAGATGTTATTGCGTCCACCATATAGCCCTGACTTTGCATCTACAGATTTCCAGCTGTTTTTGGTCTCTTCAGAATTCTTTAGGTTAACATCAAGAGAGGAGAGTCAAAACTTCCTGTAGTCTAAAAATTTCTACAGCAACGGGATCAAGGCACTTCCTATAAGATAGCAGAAAGTCATCAAACAAAATGGCACATAATATCATATATTATAAATAAATATAAATATTTTTTTCCCAACCTAATATAATGAATACCCACAGATTCTGTTTATTACTCAGGTACTTTATATAATTACCTACTTAACTGATGTGTTCGTTCTAAGGTTTACCTATTTCGTTTTTGCAATGTGACCACTACGTTTATCGCACCCTTGGTCAAATTTGTAGCACTGACTACATACTTTCAAGCTTCGATTCCCAAAGCGAACACTTTCTATTGGTTTTAAGGGCTCGATTAAAAGATTCATACTTCCCAGACGACGTTAGATAGGCAACCGAGCGTAAAAACTATTCTCATTCCTTGCTGTGACAAACCTGAACAAGTACATGAGATCAGCAAAACATAACATAGATTATGATGCGCTGATCTCATGGTGAGTTAGAATAAGAGCAGGTGGCGGAGGAAGAACTAACGAACATTTGTAGGAAATTTGCTCTCTCTTCCTCCCCAAAGCAAACGTCGTTGTGTATTGGTTTCATACATATACGGTGCACGAGTTACTGAAGAGAATGTGCAGACTTACGAATAACTGCTTAAAGAATACATAATTAAGTCTTTTCGAAAATTTTAACAAAATTGCAAATTAAAATGATATTATATACTTTCGGAAGAGATGCACGTTATCAACAATTTTAGTGGCATTTTCATTATGAAACAATACCCACTTTATAAGGAAATTAAAACAATCATACAAAAGATAACATATTGCAGAAATATGATGCTTAATGATTAAGTACTTATTTTTACGCGAATGTTAAAAATCAAAATATGCTTATTTCGATATCATGCTTAATAAACACACAAAAGTAGGAAATGTACATACAAAGATACCTACTATGTAGTAGGTACATACCTACGTATGCCCAATACATGCATGTGGGTATAATATAGAATACCTATCTGGTATTCTATATTCCAAATTTATAAAAATAAGTAAGTATGTGCTGCGGTTTATAAAAAAAAGTATGTAAGTACGTAATCAGGATCTCTTATTTTGAAAAACATATTTTAATGATGATTTCGGCACATGATAATTAAAACATTATTATACAAATACTTGTCCGTAAGTAAACAACTATTTAAATATCTAAAACTGTTATTTTAAGACTTGAATTCTATCATCCCACTCAAGAATATTTTGAACAATGAAGCTTATAGAGGCTTTGTATCGCTGTTTGCAGATATTTATAACAGAAGAAAAGGCTTACATAGATAGGTACTTATTTATTGAAACTCAACGCCTACATTCAAGATATAACTTGGATTTTATTTATAAATATCTAGGGTTTACGGGTTACAGAGTTATGAAATAAAAGGAAACCATAAAACATGTCAGCATTAGTTCGTACCTAGCCAGCATCTATTTACAGGACGCTTTGCCTCCCGAGAACGTTCTATTCCGTGGGCCTTTTGTGTCGGCTAAAGTGACTGAACGAGAAGATGGGTCTCGTTTAAGTGCTTCATTGTGTACCTTCGGTCAAGGCATGTACAGTCTGACGAATAATACATAACGTGTGCGGGATTTTAAAACATTCAGAACTTTATAACACAATGTTTGGGTATTATCAATTTTTAAAGAATTTCTGATAAACACAACATTATGTTGATCCCTTCGTACATATACAGCTGTAGTTTTTAAAATTAAAGAACGCCTATTACATGCCAACTAAGTAATATAAGTTTTAATATTTAAATTAAATCATCAATAAACTGATGTAACACGTCATAAACTTTCTTACATACCTTACCTAAATAGCATAGCTACAAATAAACAGAACCTAAGTAAATAGGCGTGTAATCACCATGTGTGGGGATCAAATTAACGGAAAACAACCGGTTATGATTGAGTGGAAACAGAAATCAAAAAGCTAAACATGTTTAATGTAATGTGATTAATAAGCGCCGACGCCAATGCCGTCGCGCCTCATCTTCCACACAATAAGACTCATTTTATGAAGGGCTTGTTTAGCTTACCATCCTCGGACGTCAGCAATCGGGGTCGAATCGAGGAACGTCCGTAAAATAGATAAAACTGACCTACATACTCGAGAATTATGTTTACCGTATGTAGTTAATGGATGGATGTATTAGAAGTAGCAGTAAATATCGAAATATTTTGTCATAAACACAAAAAATATGGTTTTTCTGGTTCGCAGTACCTAAATACCTATAATAGTTAGGTACCTACTACCGCAATGTTTTTATAATTATAAGTAATAATTATATTTATACTTAAGTCATTCTACGATGAGCGAATTTACTCCAGGAACCCTGGTTAATGTGAATAACGGACGAAACCAAAGAAAAAAAACAACCACAGAAAGACAGTAATAATGAATGCATGGGATTTTCCCAAGACGCGAATCTTATATGGCCCAAAAAGTGCTCATTGTTGTACGACATAACAGTCTAATCCCAAAACAAGGAAAAGAAACGAAAATATTGCGCGAAGAGTGCTGGACGGAAGGTCTAGGCCGGAAATTATTCCGGTGTAAAAGCATAACTATATTATGTTTAATCCTTGCAGACATAAATGAATTATGAAGGCATTACCATTTTACATTTTAATATAAAACAAAAAGTAACTTGTGTTGATTGTGGTAGTTCGACCCTGTGCAGTACACTGCGCATGTCGCGAATTTATCGACAGGAGCAATGGGTTTTCTCTCCAGCTTGGACTCAGCTAAACGACACTTGCTCCCTGCGTGCGGCCAGCTCACAGTCGCACACCAAGTACCTCTCGCTGTTTTTTAAAGTTTATTAGTTTTTCTAATTAAAATCATTTGGAAGGTCTAATACTTAAAAATGATATTATTTTCTTTAACCGCTTTATCAGCGGTTTTGCTCGTTAGTGCGGTGCCGACACCTTCTAACAACAAAGGTAAGCCTTCGCTTGGTCTTAATTTTCTTGAAAGCTTATAAATAGATGTGTGGTTGTTTTTTATTATGTAATAGAGGTGTATAGAGGTATACAGAGGCGTTGCATGTTGTTTTGGTACGATCTATCGATCGTGCAGGGGACCGGGCTGCGTTCTATATTTAGCAACAGGTGCCCCGAGTCCCGTCTGCGCCGATTTGTGGCGTAGTTTCTTTCACCAAGCATCAACTGTGACCTTTCACACACAATGACCTATAAATAAATAGTTATTGATTAGTTTTATAATTTTTTAATATTTGCCTCGGGATAAAAGCCATCTTCGAGCTGAATCGGATGTCTTCCTTTTCAGGTACCTATTGGTTTATCAAGCGCATTTAATACCAGTTTTATCTTAATTTAAGACGACTACTCGTTTTCTTTGAAATTGGTACTTAGTAGCCATAGTCGGTTATATTCGACACATGGAGATACCTATCAATTTGTCGTCTATTTTTCCAAGCGCACATCTTTGTCTTTTGCAGTTGTATCAAAATATCTACTTAGTCAGACACTGATATGTCAAAGCATTGACAAATTTATTCTTTATCGCTAAGGGGTACCTTATATTCACTATACTACAGGTCTACTTACAATCTTAGAATTAGATATGAAAATGCTGGACTATTAAAAACAGTTTTTTTTTTATATTTACTGGTTTCGGTTACTTCGTACATAATAAAGGACATTCAATTATTGGGTCATGCAGGCATAGTAGGTATAAGAGCAGTACTTACTACAAATCAAAACACAATAGGTGGCAAGGACGATGTTATATCCGGCTGTTGATGAAAATAAGCGAGGATAAATCCGAAAAATCGTTGCCAATTGTAACATTTTACTAAGTATATACTAATAACTTAAAGATAATTGGCAATAATAATTATTTTTAATGCCATTATAAAAGAAAAGAATAATAGAAGGTTGTAGGTATTCGATAGAATAAAGCATCTTTATTTTCTGGATTTAAGTACCTACCTTATATTATTTTTAATTGGTCTGCGCCATAAAATAGTTAGGGCACTATGAGATGAAAAATTAACAACCTGTTTAGTATTTTGATACTTAACTACGATGGACTATCCTTAAAAAATATGTTTTTAGGTAATTACCTAGTTATAGTCTCTTTATTTTAATTACATGGTATAGAGAGTCGATTCTGAGGAGTCGATTTTTGAGATGGGACAGTAAGGGCAATTACCTTAACCACTTTACTACCTACGAGAAAACAGTTTTAGGAGACTTTCCATCATTTATGAAGTCATTAAGATCTGAACTTCCAGATTTTGAAAAAAAATTATAGTTAGCAAGAAAAATGGCAATGAATGCAAACACTTTTTTAATGCCACTAGATCCTGCTGCTTATAAAGACCAAAAGACTCAATAAGATCATTAGAGGTTTAAGTACCTTCTTATATCGTCAGAAATCGCAAAAAAATTGTAACATACATTTTGCAAGAAATATGATTTCAATTCGCTCTTACAAAATTACAAAACTTAGTATAACCCGGTATATTATATAAAGGGATTTTATATAGGTGGAGTAAAAGGATTCTAAAAAAACACACACACCACGATAACAAATAGATGAAAATGATTAAGTATGTAATATTCCTGGGTAGTTGATTAGAAACATGCATGCATTAGTCATCGCAGCAGAAAATACAACGAGATTATTTTAGTAGCACTACCAAGATTAGCCCGCACAGACTGCTCGGCGCGACGGGACTTACAATGCCTCTGTATTGAACGAGAGCTTCTAGGAAAACGTACCTACCATTTATAGTGTGACATATAACCTACACCTAAGTAGATATATAATTTTTTTTTATGAAATTTTAGGAAAAGAAAATTACAAAATTAGGTTCTTAATTGCAATTAAGAAAGTAGGCATACCGCAAAATATTCGTGTTAGGGTCAAGTATTTAAGAGTACCCCACAAGAAAATTTGTGAATGTTTAAACCTTATATCGCTATTTTTATTTTGTATCTTGGAAAATTACTACTTCGTCTTTTCCCTAATCCAAACCTCCGTCTATACCCATCACGTTAACGAGATAAATTATATTATTATGTTCTTATAAACTCTATTTAAACATCCCTATTTTTACAAATTGTTTTCTCATTTTACTATTCAATTAATTTTCTTTAGTACCTACCTACGGTACAAAATGACTCTTCGATGAAAATTGGCACAGAGGCATATATTGAACGCAAAACAACTGCAACCTACATTATTTTATTTTTATGTTGATCGAAATCTAGTGAAATTATTATTAGGCCATTTAATAGGCAGAATTATTAAAATTGTTTTTAAGAATTCAAATAGAAAATACGTAAGTACCTACATAGACGATCTTAAGAAAATCTAATGGTTTGGAAACCCTACTATAAGATCTCATTACACATTGTCGGCGTATCTCAAAGAATCGTAAATAATAAGAGAGTCTAGATCCACCTAATTTCCATCTAAGTTTTACTATTGACGTATATAGTACATATATATCGATATCGTTCTACATTATATTATGTTTTTCTTTCACGGACTGACTGCTGCATAAAATATTTCCTAATCGCATGCAAATCGAGAATTTAAGGAAAACGATTGCCAAAGAATAAATAAAGGGAAACATCGGCCTAATAATTTCACTAGCGAATTCTCAGCCCGTTTTACTTTCGGACATGCCGTATGATGAAACAGTAATAAAATAATAACAATATAGTTAATAACGCATTAAGCAATACGTATCGTTTTAGATGGCGGCAATATCGGCGAACTACCAGAGAATTGGGACCAAACCAAAGACGACACTCAGTCTCTTTTCTTGAACAAGAGTGATAAAAATGATTTGGAACCATACCCGCTCGCTCTTAGCGAAGAAGGTATTTGAACGATATGTTTTTAAATCTTTTATTTTTATCAATACCACATTTATGATATTTAATTTCAGGCAATTCGGAAGGGTATGAACAAGGCGTAGAACAACGATTCGACTCTCCTCAGGCAAATGGCGAATTGGATAATCTTATAATGCGACCTGAGTTGTATGGGGAGCCACCGGCTATGGAAGGCTTGTCAGCTGGTTACGATTCCCGTCGACGCAAACGAGGAAGTGGGACAAAGGTCGGAGGAGCCGGCGCAGCAACTAAAGTCGCTACTAAATCTGGTTCCGGCAAGAAAAACTTAAAGTTAGTGTTATTTTTACCACGCCTACATACGTAGTTAACAAACATATTAGTACTCACGAAAATACTATTTAACATTGTATTTTTAGGCCTGAAGATCATGACGCTCTCTCGCCTTTAGAGCTGATGACTCACGATCACGACGCCCCACGACGCAAACGCGGCAGCGGCACAAAAGTAGGCGGAGCTGCCGCCTCCGCTAAAACGGCCACTAAAAACTCTGGTGGCAACAAAAAGAACTACAGGTTGATATAAAATTAGACACATTACATTAGCGACATTATCTATATCAATGCATATTTACAAATTGATTTCCCACAGGCCTATTTCTGAACGCCGTAAACGTGATTCCGGCTTAAGCGCAGCAGACGTACGGGCTCTTCTGAACTTGTGGGAAACTCAGGAACGACGAAAGCAGGAGTGGAACGCAAACCAGTGGGCGGCCGACCGTTACTATGGACGTATGAATACCGATGATGAACAACCCGAAATAGACGAAAATGGTGATATTTGGTTCAACGAGCCTGTGTTAACAAATGTTGCTATTGCACCACGAGACCGCGACTACCCCCATCATTCCTATTTCTCTGAGCAGAACCGCATGGCCATGAGTCGTGGATATCCCGAAATTTATCCAGTACAACCTAACGAATTGGTTCAGCGATATGAAGAGGCGCGCCGCAAGAGACAGTACACTAATAAAATGAAGCGCTTTATGGTGGCGAGGAAGCGCTCCGATGGCATGATGCATCAGAACAACTACAGACCCCGCGACGACTTGTACACGCTCGCTGAGTTACTGCGCTCGGCACCACGCGTGCAGGAGCAGGATATTCCTGTATATCGACGACTTATACTGTAAAGCTTTTAACTGATGATTGGTGTCCATTCGGTACCCTTTACTAACGATAACATCTTCGTTTTCTACTGAACCGGTCGAGTCTTTCACGTGGCAATACAATCGCATAACAACTTTTACAGTATATCTATGAGACTTCACTCCTCATTGTTGGATGGACGCCTTTATCGCATTTGGGGCGGGAGATTGTCGTGCATTTAATTCGCACCTTGTAGCGGATACCTACCAAATTAGGAATAGGGATCATAGTATTAAATCAAGGTCAGATATTATTAAACTTTTTAGTTTACTCTATATATTATTAAACCTGGCCTAAACGAAATAGTCTGTACTGTAAGTAACGGAATCTAACACTATAGTTTAGTTAGTTTTAATTTTAGAATGTTTAGTTTTAAAATCATGTTTGAATTTTCTTCTTTCTACCTCAGTTTGCTGCATATCTTTAACAACTTTTAAAAATCTACCTTCAAAATATTATAATCGAAATATTAATGAAATAGGTGTGTTTATCTAGGTTATAATAATAATGTTAATAAATTATTCTTCTTTCATTGAGCGCATGTGAGTTTGCTGCAACCAGCCGGCAGCAACGACTATTGGTAACAATATTCAAAATTTTATTCGTGAGATTAAATTTCTCGTTTTAAAATTATACCTACAACTAGTAAACATGTGTAAATGGTAAACTTGATGTATTAAATTAGTATTATCTTATTATTATGTGTTTTATTGATAAATAATACAATTTACATGATATACTTACTTACCTAATTTATGTAGGTAGGAATCCAAGAAACTTTTCCCCATGAAAAAAAGAAAAAATACCCAATACATATATTTTATATTGATTTGCCATAGACCACCTTCTGCGTAGACCGCAATTTATTTAAACTACCTCAACAACAACGCCATTTATAAGGTCTAATTATATTCTATCTTTCAAGTGGACCCAACAAATTTTATTGTAATCGTTTAGATGGTTTTGTAGGTTCACGAATACAAAAAAAGATTGTAATACTTACAAAAATATCATCCGAATATCCATATTTTCCTGCCAATTACCGTATATTTTCCACAATTATTATGTCATACAAATCTCGTCGTGACAATTACGACCACATCAAGTAAGAAATCAACCAAATCGTCGAGCCATTCTCAAGTAATGCTCTTACATACACGCGGCAATAGATTTTTATTTATATAGAAACAATAAGTATTATATATTTTTATGTCTATATGAAACCTCTTAGACAATATCAAACCTTTAATCATTTAACTAATAGATAAAAAAAAGCCGTCAAAATCTTGATGGATATAAATAATTACAATAAGCAAATATTTATCTGCTACTTCTAAGTTAAATGAAATATTTAAATTAGTAAGATAATATGAATGAGGAGGCCCCACACAATTCAGTGGATGAAATCGACTCCGACGAAAAACTAGTGAACGAAGCTGGGGTGACTACTGGCAATTCCCTTGAACACGCTGAACTGGATGGCAGCCAAACCTCGCCGCGGTCGACGTATGAATCGCTTTTTTGGTTGTTAAGTTACACTAAAATGTTTACGTACCGTTTAGCTAAAGATTTGTTTATAACTCTATTGGGCTATATTTATTCTGGTCAAGTATTGCCGAATCACATTGTGGATTTAATGAACGTTCAAAGTAACCTCGAACGCACAAATGAACCACATACAGTCACTTATAGCAGGTACAACTTAATCAAACGCTCTTGTAGTAACTCAGCAGCCGGACGCTCAACACCAAACATTTCGTTAGTTACAGAACGCAACAAGACCGCACCTTACAGTTATCCTTGAGCAAGTACCTCAACGCCTTTAAGTCCTATGTTCTTTGCAGCGAAGATGACATCGGATTGCAATGTGGCCCTGCAAGAGATTTACCATTCCATTCTCTTGACAAAGAACCAATGTTTATTATCGTGGATTCTAGCTGCGTCAGCAACCCAAGCTCGAAAGAAATTCTGATTGATCAGAGACCCACAGCTGGAGATACAATATTAAAAAAATATTTCAACAAAAATACCATTCCGATAGATGTGCCATCAACAAGTAAAGGATACACAAATGATACTTTGTCTTCGAAACTTAAGGAATCTGAGTCTAAGGAAGAATTACAAATGATGGACATAAATCTGCAGAGTGATAATGACATTCAAATAGACGACACCGATAACGAGTCGATAGTGATTTCTTACCTTAGGAACAAAGATTTGTTTTTAGATTACGAAGGTACGATATTATCAACCAAGAAAAAGTCATCCCTATTTGAAAGTGTACCTAAAATGGAAACAATCATAGAGGGTGAACAGTTCTCTACTTTTCGCAAAAAATCATCCCAAACCGACCTAAATACGGAAAATCAAAGTCAAGAAGAGGAAAAACACGAATAATTTTCAGAAGCATGTTGTATTTTTTGAAAAACCTATTTTTTAATAGCTTGGTACTTTGTATACTTTATACGATAAGTAACTACCTATAGATGTCATTAAAATAATATTTTATGGCTAATTTTATTTTTCTTTTATTTTTTTTATTTTTAACGTTCTTATTTACCTAAAAACATTACTAACGAAATTTTACTAAAGAGTACTTAAAAATTTACGTCTCTATTTGTGTTACATCTGTATCTTATTGTATTTATTTTACTTTTTACGCAGAATTGTCGGAGAGTTCATTAGATGCTCATATACCCTCATATCCTGGATCTCCGAGGTCACTGCACTTCGGATCAGATGTTTCTTTAGAATCTCTTGATGAAACTGATAGTAGATTAAAACACGCAGTAAATTTTCTCCACCAAGACACTGATTTTATGATGGCTGCTGAAATTGGCGACGACAGGATGCTCGAAATACTCATAAGGTTTTTAAAAAACACATAATAATTAAATAATAATATGCACCTAATATTCCTTACCAATAGTTCTGATTACTTTTCAATATAATCATTAATTCCTATAGTTACATATTCAAATTCAGGTAGTGGGTATCCATTTAATATTTTAAATTACTTGAACCCGTGATGTTTTTACTGCTTCCATGGCGTGGTTGTAAAGCATGAGTAGTATGACTTCCGCTTTAAGGTCTCGTGTTCATAAAGTTGGGTAGAGACTTTCGAGAGACTTTCCTGCCCTCACCACTACAACTCCTGTAAGCTAAGATCAGCAGTGGCACGCATTTTATGACACCGAGCAGTGAAGGTCGAGTCTCAGGGAAAACTAATTTGTCATTATCCCGCAACGAAACTAATCAAATAAAAAGATAGGGAGGAATTGGAAATATTAATTGTCCACGTCTCTCCATAGCAAAGCGGAAGACAAAATAGTGAACAAAGGAGTCATTTTAAACTCAAGGATAGGGATGTTTACGACTAGATAAGCCAGTTATAAAACACCACGAATAAAACGTAGAGTTGGGTAGAGTGATTTTGAGTTTTTCTGTTGATATTTAACGATAACTGCCTCGGTGGCGTAGTTGTATTGCACGTCCGGTACAATAGCGCTCTGAGGTCCTGGGTTCGAATCCCGGGTCGGGCAAAGTGATATTTGGGTTTTTCTGCTCAGTATAAGCCCGGAGTCTGGTATTTGTGCCCGATATGGCGATAGGCTCGCCCCCTATCACATCATGGGACGCGGAACATACTTGGCGAAAAGTGGGTGCCCTAGTTGCGCCTCTGCATACCCCTTCGGGGATAAAATGCGTGATGTTATGTTATTTAACGATAAAACTCAAATCACTCTACCCACTCTAGCTCGTAGTTCAGTATTTATGTCCGATTTGACGATAACCTGAGCCTCTATCACATCATGAGTCGGAAACACATGGCGTAAAATGACACACTGGAATTATGTGTGTGTTATATCTCGTCCAAATCCCTTAAGCGGTTTTTGCGTTTACTTCGATCAAACTTCCAAATATTTTCACACTTTCGCATTTATAAAATTAGGAGGAAACAGTAGATATATTAAGATTATGAATTAAGTACGTACAAACTTTTGCTCGTATAAAATTTTAGTTTTGGGATAACAAAATCGTAATTATTTCGGTGGTACATGTTGCTTCATATTAGATAAAGAATGTTTGCGATCCGATAAGTCGATTCGGGTCGGAAATATCGTCAGGACTCAGAAGGTTTTGCAGGTCATGCAGCAGTAGACTGTGGATGATATCAGTACATTTATAATGTACAATACCAGATCTTGATCTGGGCCACAAGGCAACAAGATACATAATCTTAAAAATGACTCACATTCTTAGATAATTTAATATTAAGATTAAAACTGTTAAATGTGGTGTCATACTTAACTTCAAAATTTGTCCCAGTCGCAATTTCGCAATCTCACCTAAATCCCTTCTTAGAAATGCATAATACTTGTAGATTAGTATATTTAGTCTACTTGCGCTACATTTGCTATCACTACATTGACAATTCTCTATCTAATTCCCGGAAATTATCTGCTTTATCGATGACGTATCGAGTTAGCTATATCTACTAGTCATGATGATTTATATTTTTTAGCAAACAAGTAAATCGACATCAAATAGATCACCTAGGCCGAAATGCATTGCATTTAGCCGTGTGTTCTAATAACGAGCGTGCTATGGTGCTGCTGCTGGAAGCCGGTGTTAACCCTAATGTGAAAGATAACCTTGGCATGACACCTCTTTCTCTGTGCTTGATGAGGAGGTAATATTATATTTTGAATGAATAGTCAACGTAAAAATTTTACTTCCAATAATATATTGTGCGTTCATAAGGGACGGTAATCGCTAGCCATCGGACTTGATTCCGCTTTTACCCTAGTTTATTTTTCGTATATACGTTTTAAAACTAACCGAGTTCTCATTGACGTATCAAGACATGATATTATGATTCTCTTAAGATTATGTAATAAGTATATACGAGTCAGTCTGAGTAAGTAACATAGCTGTTGTCGTTTATCTTTGCGCAGAACAGCTGCGTGAAAATATAGTTTTGTACCGATTTAAAAGACATTGAAGCCAGTGTACTTTTATACTGGTATTATTAACAAATATCTCAGGTAATAAGAGCGCAGAACAGTGACCTGCAGTAGGTACATACCTACATATTTAATTTATAATTGTCTCCTGGGTGACGTTGTTAGTGGTAGATGCAACTACAAGCGAGACAAATTGTCTCGTCGATCCGATGTAAATACGTACTTATAAAACACGTTGCTTTACTTAACTTCAACCTTACAATTATTACAGGCCGTCTCTCACCGTGATAAAGCTTTTATTTGACTATGGTGCAAAAATATTACCGCGCTCTAACCCGATGGACACTGGTCTATTTCTTCGTAAGTACTTCACATATTTTGTAATAACGTCACTACACGAAGCATGTTCCCATTTTTACGAAATTTAGGTGGCAAAAAAAGCAACTATGATTCAGACTCATTATTACGTCCGACCATGACTTCATTTAAAACACGCGGAATATGCGTTTAGAAAATCAATTCGTTAAAAAAAAACACTTTCTTAAAAATTGCATATTTTTTTATAAACATGCTTATTTTATTTAGAATTCGTGATGATGTGTAATCCAACGGAGGAAGAAGAAGAAATACTGCGATATCTTGTAGAGGAGGGCGGTTTAGTTACGGACGCAGAAGCCCCCGGCGGAAGACAACCTTTGCATTTCGCAGCTATGAGCAATAATTGCCGCCTTATCAACATACTTATGGACCTTGGAGCTGATTTATTTTTTACTAACCATAGAAATGAAACAGCGAGAGAAGTAGCCACTACTTTTAAATGCAGGGAGGCGCTAGCTTTGTTAGAAAAGCTGGAAGGCAATCACATTCAAAATAAAAATGAATGTAGTAGCACTTCGTTAGAGACAAACTACCCAAACTAAACTTAACTCCAAAATACCCACTGGAACTAATTAACACCTTTAGTAGGTATCTTATAAAATATAATAACCTTATACTAATGTAGGATACCAATTAATGCTGTATCTACTTGCCCTGTACTCTATAGAATTATATGTCGAAACGTGTAAGTGGGATTCATTTGTGCAAGCTATTGGCTATTGACTGTTGATTTTGAATAAAACAAAGTAGGTACGAGTTAACTTGCGGATTAAAACGGTGCCTATTTTATTTTGATAAAATATATTCGAGGCTTATAAAAAAGTAAGTAAATATGTACAGTTTCTATTTACTTTTAGTATAATATTATAATATCTATAATACATAGTTTTATTGCTAATCGCGTATGTGCAAGGAATCATGGTATTTTAAATATTTTTCAACATGTGGTTGAACATTACACTATCAAAACAAAAGTACTATACGATTTATATTTTATGGATAAATTTTACACTGAAATTTTTAGAATAAAATACTTTATTATTTTTTAAAGTTACAAAATACGAATGTATTGAACAATGGTACTATTATAGCCAGACACAACCCTATCGCGGTGTGACATTTGTTCTACAGTTTCAAAGATGGCGGCCTTGTCGCAGTTGCTTTTCTCTGCCAAACAATACTAAGAAAATTGAGATAACCAACTATTTTTACCAATTTATAAAGAAAATTAGGCATATTTGACAAATAAAATTAATTTAATTTGTCTAGTCATATTGATAATGTGATAATAAGTGTACCGATGGCTTCCAATGTGCAAGACTTGCCTGTGCAGCAGACTTTTGTGGAGGAGATTGATTACAGTGAAATAAGAGAATTAGCGGTAAATATTTGTGAATAAGCGCTTTTATTATATATTCGGCTTGTAAGAAAGTGTAACATTCTGATGAAAATGACAGGTGGTGGGCAAAGGGGCGTTCGGTGTGGTATGGAAGGGCTTGTGGCGAAATACATTTGTAGCGGTAAAGCACATAAATTCTGAGGCTGAAAAACGAGAATTCAGTATAGAAGTACGGCAGCTATCCCGAGTGTGTCATCCAAACATCGTGAGACTGTATGGGGCCTGCACTAAAGGCGCTCATGTATGTCTGGTTATGGAGTACGCGGAGGGCGGGTCGCTGTACAATGTTCTCCACAATCGCCCCAAGCCCAAGTACACAGCAGCACATGCCATGAGTTGGGCTCGACAGTGTGCTGAGGTATTTACAAATTTCACTAATAACATGATAAATGAATGAGTGTTTATCCTTATAAGTAGTAAACATAAGCTTTTGTTATGGTCTATAGAGCTATTGACCTATGTTAGTGATGATGCAGTTATTGCTGCCAAATTTAGTCAACCATTTCAGATATTAAAGATGTAAGAATCAACATATTATTCTATTTTTCTTTTGTTATTTTAAGCAAAAAATCAGATTTGACTGTAAACAGTGGCTAGTATATAAATGTAAAAGGTTGACATATTTGTTTTTCATGGTTGAAATTGTGTCACTTAGTTACTCTTGTATAATCATAAAGTATAAAAATATATCAACAAAGGATGAATATATATTATGGTTAATTTTCAGGGTGTAGCATACCTTCATGCGATGAAACCAAAACCACTAATACACAGGGATTTAAAACCTCCTAATCTACTACTAGTTGGTGGTGGACAGAGATTGAAAATATGTGATTTTGGTACAGCGGCAGACAAAGCCACATACATGACTAACAACAAAGGCAGTGCTGCATGGATGGCTCCAGAGGTTTGAAACTTTTATATTCTGCTGTTCACTGAGGTATAAAACATCCATAGTAATTTGTAATTACAAAAGTCTAAGAATTGTATAAAGTTGTTGATTTTGCACCTCTCCTAGATGCATGCAAGAGTGATGCAAACCAAAATTCAACAATATATTAAAAGAAAATATGTATATACTTTAGCCTCATCAGTCAGTAATAAGCATCTTTAAAATAAAGTAAAACAGATCTCATTGTTATAATTTGGATTTTTTATATTTAAAACACTTTTAACAGTATTATCTCAAATATTATTAACAATATGCAAATGAATACACAAAAAGAGGACATTCAAAGATGCTATGTTCAGAATGGATACATAGTATTATTTATCAATAGAAAACTAAAAAATTACCATATCTAGTAGACAACACAAATATCACAAAAATGTATACATGTCATTCTACAAAATATGTTATCTAATTTTTATCCTCATAACAATTAAAGTGTGTTTAGAACTTGCATTCTGTAAACTATTTTATACCATCTACACTTCTAATATTAAATTAATGAGTATCAATAATACTAGATAGGGAATCATGTGTAGATAGACTGTGAATGATAGTGTGCGGAATAATGTAGTGATGAATCAGTGTGGAGTGAATCAGGATGAAATGACCCAAATTGAGAAAGGTTTGCTAAGGTAGTTTAGACATTTGGAAAGGATGCTTGATAGGGAACTGACAAAGAGATATTGTATAAGACAAGTGTATAAAGAAAAGCCAATAGTGTTGACCGCACCAAACCTTCAAATGTCTGATATTTGACATTTTTGAAAACTGAAAAGGCAAAAGGTCCCTAAACAGGCAGCAAAGTATGAAAAGATTAATGAAAGTGGATGAAGCTAAAGAAGTGACTCAGAATGAAATGGCATATCCATAGATTAATTAATATACCATAATAATAAATATATGACTAAACAAATGCATTTTGTGCAAAACAAATATCTTAAATTTTTATAGGTGTTGAAATGTTTTCCAGGTTTTTGAAGGTTCAACATATACAGAAAAATGTGATGTATTCTCATGGGGTATAATATTGTGGGAAGTACTTTCCAGAAGGAAACCTTTTGAGGAATCCGGATCTGCATACAGGATAATGTGGGCTGTACACACAGGTGATATTTTAAACAACATTTAACATTACGAATTTAAGGTATATGAAATCTACTTATTAATATTAGGAATGCATGTTGTATTAAAAATCTGACTACTTTCGATTGAAGAATGAACCAATGAAGCAAGTTAATACATGGATATTATTTTAAATAATATTGTTATTATTTTATTTGATAACAAAAAATCATAAGTATAGTAATACATTATATCAATTAAATTATGTTATCAAAATTAAAATAAATTCACATTATGTTTTTATATCCAGAAATTGCTGGCCATGTTTGTGTCATACACAGAATAAAGATTTATTCAAATCTATTCTATTAAAATGTTATTTATTTATTTCCCATCTTGACTTGGGAGAAACAATTTGTCCCAAAACATTTTAATTTCTAAAATTCTTTTATAAATCAATGAAATAAGATTCAATAATCAACAAACCATATTTCACAATGCTAGTCTATTGTTATATGAGTAAGTTTAATTCAGCTTCATAAATAACCTGTTCCCAATTTCAGGTCAAAGACCTAATCTTATTGAAGGGTGTCCAGAGCCAATTGAACAATTGATGACACAATGTTGGCACAAAATACCCGCACAGAGACCCAGCATGGCCAAGGTATGCATAATCACCTACACAATGAGTCAATCTGAATATAAATCACTTTCTCATTTTAATTAGAATTTGAATAATAATGACACCTTATTAATAATTCACATTCAACAAACATTGCTGTCAATATTTTTTTTTTATGTTGATCCTGTTGATATTATTATTTTATGTTGACATTCTATTTCTGTAGACCCGTGGTGGTTTTGTCATTAAAAGCCATGTTTAATGAGGATTAGTGCTATTTTCTCATAATACTGGTGATACATAGATTTGCTTTTTACTTTCATGCTCATAGTTGTAATGCTAAGGCCCATTGCTCTTTGTACCCAATCCTCATTAAATCCAACATCAGTACTATACATATAATTTCTGTAGTTGTATAAGTGTTCATGGGCAACAGTATAATAGACATAACTTTTAGGTGATCTTATTTGTTTACTGTCCAAAAAAAAATTCCTGCTATGTATATTTTATTATTGTAATATTGAAATTCCAGTCAAAATAGGCTTGTTCATAGACATTCAAATATTGACGTTACTATTATTCATTCACAAACGATTCTGTGTTAACTTTGTAATAGAGTACTGTGTTGTACTTATTGCAGGTGGTAGAGATAATGGCAGCGCTTTGCGATTTCTTCCCCGGCGCAGACACGCCCATTAACTATGACGACTGCGAGGACGATAGCTCGGAGTGTTCGGAGGATCAGTACAAGTACAGCACCCAGGGCAGCTACGAAACAGACACAGAGCATGAAATACTGTCCCAAGTACACTTCCCGACACAATACGCAGACGAAACCGCCTCAAACCCGATCCCGAGAAACACTGACGAATCGTCGCAGTCACCAAAACCGCGAAGCTACGTCGAAACTCAAGTGAGTAAGCTGCAGAACAAAATGGCCGCCGAGGCACACCCTAAAACTGCCGCCCTGCCCAAGGACGAGCCGGACGTACACAACAGGATCGGGCCCGTTAGGATCCCGCATCAGTTCCAAAGACCCGAAATGTTCTCGGAGGCGGGTCGCTCCGCTGCCGTCCGCCCGCCCGACCTCACGCACGGCAGCGCCTGTAGCGACGCAAGCGCCGGCAGCGGCACCGGCAGCGTGGCCGGCAGCGGCACCGGCAGCGGCACCGGCAGCGTGGCCGGCAGCGCCGCCGGCAGTGTACACGACTCGCTCCGCGTGGTGCGCAGCCCCGCCGTGTTCAGCGAGAGTTCCTCGCCACGGAGGCTGTCGCCCATTCCCAACTACAATATCGGCAACATGAATCCGAGACACATAGACATTGAACACTATTGGAACAGAGAGAATGATAAGCTCTCGCCGGCCAGGAGTCCCTCGGTGATAAGCACCACCAACTCTGTGAGGAAAGAGGACTACAATCAGAATTACTGTGACAGGCTGAGCGCTTCCAATAGTCCCATGACGCCGGTGAAGGAATACAACGGCAACGTGCCGCAGAGAGCGATCGATCCGAGATGCCAAACGCCGTTACAAATAGAAGTGGATCCTGTAAGTCAGCTGACAGATTGTACATAGTAGTAATAAGAACATTTCATGCCATTGTAGCGTGCGGCGAGTGACGACGTCATCGATGATACCACATTTATTATAATATATTATATTTTTTATTTTTTTACTATATGTACTTTGTATGTGCACTTTTATATTTTGTTATGTCATATGAGAAACTCTTGAAATTTTAAATGTATTATTTGATTTTCAGAACGCCTGGGAGTTGTACGACGTGCCCATTAATATCGACGACTACGTGGAAGTGAAGAACATGGCTGGATTTGATAAATATTTTCCAGTGGGTGAGTGTTTACACGACACATATTTTCATATATATTTTAGGCATCAACGACAAAAGAATATGCCGTCTTTTCGCGAATAACTAATCACAAATATTTTAGTTTCAAGATACGCGTCCCAGATATTTTTTACACAACATTCACGATATGATAATTTCGATTCCTTTTGCACTTAAGATATTTTCGTTTTGTGCGAAAATAGTGATGGAGCGAGCAAGTGTGATTCAGAGCCACTCGTATCGATGTATAAATAGGCGCGCGGTCACGGGGCGTACGATGCGCTGTACTACCGCTATACCTCCGCCTCCTCACTACTCTATTGTATTTACAGTTTATTTTGCACCGGAATTATATTTATCCTATCATTTACACTCCTGGTTTGGTGGAAAGACAAAAAAAAATATTATATCTGAACATTGTAAGGCGTGGCCTAACAACTTGGGCTTCTTAGTCTGACATAGATTTCCCATTGCATGATACAGTTTGCCCCATAGAAAGTATTTAGTCATTAATTAGGCACGTTTTTTTACTTCAAGAAAAAAAATTGATTTTCTAGACTCTATATTAAAAATAAAACTATAATTATGCACTTGATCATTATACGAAAGAAAAGAACTATTAATACGTAATTGAAACATTTATATGCTACAACATAAATAAAAAAAGATTTTCATATTATTAATTGATGAGAAGTGGCGATAGTTCCCCCATCCTGCATAATATTTATAACAAGATTTTTTATCATTTATTTTCCAAGTACCTAGACTAATCATTTTCCTCGTCAGATCTACTTAATATTCAGAGTATTGGAATGCAGGATAACTAATGTTTTTAACAAAATAAAAATGTAAAAAAAATCCAATTATAAGTAATTAAGTTCATAAGCAGCATGATCATTATTCCAAGCTCTAAAAAATTGAAACGTGACACGACAACCAGTTTATTAAGCAATTACATTATGAAATTATTATCATGTTTGACAACCCCCGTGGCGCGATGCACTCGAGAAGCCACGGGTTCGATGCCCGCGTCAAGAATTCAAGTTTTAGATCTGTATGTTGTGTTGCCTTAGTGGACTTGCCTGTCCACAAGCCTTGAAAGTTTTTAAAGGGTTAGGGTTCATTCTTCGGTCATTATAATTACGCCATTTACGCCGGCGCTAAATACCCAAGATCTCGCCCAAAAATTTTGTGAGTATTTCTCATAATAATTGTACGTAACGAAATAGTTTTTTTTTTTCGAAATATTATTGCCTATATTATATTTTTATATATTTTTTTGCCTCATGTTTTTTTGTTTGTCTTGATACATTCATTCTATATAATATTTGATAGAACGAATGTATTACGATAAACGAAAATAAGGCACATGAGACAATTATTTTTTTCAACAATTATTTGTAAAAACGATTTCGTTGCGTACATTTATTTTGAGAAGTACTCTTTTAATGTTTCCTAATTCAAATTATAGGGTGCTTGTCAGTTATATTAAAAATAGACTACATGTTGATAAATAAACGGTAAAACAACGTTTCCCTACTTTAATTATAATACATTATGCTAAGGAAGTAAGAGCTAATGCCAACACCAAAGCTTTTTATTTTTACAAAAAAAAAATGCCTCGGCAATATTTTGCCTGCGTTCTACTTTACCAAATAAAAATAATTAACGCCTATGCTACAGCTGTTTCCAAGTCACTGTTTTGTAAAATTAATGCTTATCTAATAACATTCATCCTTGAAATAGATTTTGAAGAGGGAAGTGCTTCTAGAAAACGTTTCCAACCACTTAACCTCATTATATATTTAGCTTCAAAGACTTGACCAATTTTTATATTTTTCTTAGAATACAGCAACACAAAGACTTTGCTTGTCAAGCAAGCGACACATAAAATATGGTTCGCTTTCGAAGTAATAGCGCTTTTGCCAAAATATGATGACAATGACGATATATAGAGAAGTCACTTTCTAGGACTAGTTTTTATAATACAAAAACTGCGCAGTTTCCTAAATACGAGTCTAAAATTGAGTTTGGTTATTAATTTCTTGATTTATTTATTTAACTTTATATTCTTACGCAATAATTTAATGCATAAATGGTCTTAATGCATAGACCAATGATACTAGATTACTTTTGAGTAATGCAGTTAATGTATGACATTTTTCCTCAGTATCCACATGACTTTATTTAGTCAATCTTATAATAATAGCATGTACAAGAAACTTACACTTAATCAATTATAGACTTACAAAATCGTAAGATAAAAGCGGTTATTTGGACTGAGTCCAACTGCAATATAATAAGGTAGTACAATACTAAAGATCACCTCCCTTCACACTTTGTTTGGTTTACGCTTAAGTATATCAAAAACGTCACGATTTTTACTGATCTGCGCTTTAAATGTCCCACAAAATGATATAGGTTTTGTATAATTTCCTAAAAGGCATATAAATAGTTACACTTAGCGTATAAAGCATTCCGTTATTAGAACATCTGACCACGATCGTACATAATGGCGGCATGGTGCCGTCTAAACTGGTACCAATGTATCATGCACTACACGGCCTGAGTCATTGCATGCAAATAGCGAAGTCCTGTGCCAGGACATGCGCGCCCCGTGACTCACACTATTTATTTATCTTCCACGATTAAAGGCAATGTTTTTGTTTATTTTCAATCACAATGAATTGTTTGGTTAGTTGATCATCTTTAGGGTAAATTTTGAGTAAATGCTATGTTATTTACTGGCTCTGTATAACAGGGAAATTATCATGGATATCTTAAAGTATTTATCGCGAAGATAATAATTAAAATGCTAGATAACGGAAACTGAAATATCCGCTGGACGCACACAGTAAAATAGATGCTCTGCACATTACTTAAGTAAAGATTGACATTACATTAAGTACTATTTATGATTATTTTTCAAATATTTTGACTGGCTTTTCCTGAATTTATTTTTTTACTTTGCAACAATTGTCAAAAGATATACTTAACTATAAAACGAGCTCATACAGATAAAAAAAATGTTTTAACAAAAAAAAACTACTTTGTAAATCGAGTAAAATTTGCGAATACAAAAATTAACTGCATCAGAGAGTAAAATAATTTAATTTAAAATAGTCTTCACCTAATTTAGAGCTTTACTAACCCGTGAAATTATTAAATCTCAATTCGAAGGAAACATACCCACAACGTAACAAATTGCAATTGGCTTTTCATTAACCCTTGAAATATATCTAACAATAGCGCACTATAGTCATTAAGATTCACTGATTCCGAATTAATTATTCAGCAAATAAAGAATAGATCTAATTTTATTATAGTATAGGATTGATCTGGTTCCCAGAACTCAGCCGCGCCGTTTGACACCCAGTACCGCGTATTCAAATATCAAGCGCTTACTCACCACCGTACATTATACAACCAGGGGTTAAAAATACGAGGATTATTTTTGCAATTGCCATCTTTTTATATTATGACAAATTACTAAAATCACCACGCATGCGTACGGTTGTTATATATGATTTCAGTCTCAATGTATACAAGAATATGCACTTAGTAATTATTTTCAAAACTGTTGGCGGTGTATCATATCGATATCTATAAGGTTCTGTAATACATTTGCATGATAGCTTTGTGATGTGTGTAGGATGTTTTCATAATTTTAAGTGACTATCGTTAAATTTTCACAAGATTTTTTCGGCTGCTCATTGTCCAAGTATAATAGCAAAGTGCTGAGAGATTGTCGTCAAATTTCAACTTTTTCGCCCGCTCATTGTCCATGCTTTATCAATAACATTACGTCACTATTATATATTTATCAATAACTCCTTACTTCGTAAACATCATGCTCGGCCTATGAAAAAAACTATAGACCAGCTTAATTTATGTTCTGTGGAAGAATAAGTGCCTTCTTTCAAAGCATAGAATATTTTTTTAATCGACTTTAAAAGGTGCCAGTTACTGCATTCGTCGCTTTTTTATTATGTTTAGCTTTCATTTTGATAAAAATTCCATTTTGTTAGTTTTTTTAACCCCGCTTCGCTTTGGTGGGCTCTAATTTGGCTATATTATGACGTCATATATACACTGAACATCACATAAAGAGTAAGGGATGTACAATCCCAATGTAATAAACGTAAATAATAATATCCAATGTAATAGAATAATAATTATTTAATGTGTTAGATGAGTTAACAGATATACTATTTATTACATTGCACAGAAAAAATTGCTTCCGCTATCTCTCCTCAAGTGACTGTTTTTGTAAGGTGTTTATAATCGATCTAATGATATTGTACGTAAGCTCCAATGATACAATCCTACGAGCTCAGTAACATAGAAAGAAATAAATTGTCTTATGTCTTGGTTTTATAAACAGTCATACCACGTTTGTTTTGACCGCTCTTCGGTGATGGTGAGGGCTTTTGTCATCGATCCGGTGGTACAATATAACTCACGAAATATTAATAGTTTTTTGCATCCAATTAATTATTTTCATTTTCAGACTATGTAATAATACTTTGATTAAATACAATTAATGTGCTATCGTTTTTCATTGAGCAATTAACTTTGGCAGACGTTTTTCAAATACTCAAAAACGTTAATGAATAAAATATATTTACCAACCCTTCTTCTTAGACAAAATCACACCCAACGTTACAAAACATCTAAAAAGATACCGCGATAGCTGAATTATTATATCACTCGGACTTTGGACTCTGAAAATGTAAAATACATGTATATGCACAAAATACCGCAACACAGTTTGTATGTCTTAATGATTCATTCTTCCAACAATACATAATTTGTTTCCAAACAATTATTATTCCTGTTCTGTCTACTTTATCTTGTTCAAGAAGCGGATTGTAGATAACATTGTTGGTGATTCATCTTAGTAAAAATCCAATGCATAATTTTAACGTTTACATAGACAAAGAAAGGAGTTATTTATCCCATTATGAATCAGTTGTTCCGTGCGATTTGAAATTTTTATAAAATATTTACATCATACGTAACATCGTCATGTTTCAATGAATTTCCACACGATTTTCGTTTTCCCAGAATTTATAACGATATTCGTAACTCCACTTCATCGTATAAATCTTTTCGGTTGAATTTATTGTTGAAATGTTTCCTCGTTTCGAATGGGAGTTTATGGGATTTTATAGAATTTCATGAATCATCTCGAACCGGCCGAGATATTTGATTATGTTAAGGTAACTGCCCATTGGATTGAGATAAATCAAACCAACAAATAAAATGAGATCACTGGAAGCCTGTTATCCAGATATATGTATCAAAATGTTCTTTTATTTTACAATCTTTGAAAATTGTATGGTGAATATAAATTTATCGAATACGTAAAGTATTTCGAAACTATTTAATAATATTTTATGCGACAAATAAATTTGAACCGATACTTAAATATGACTTATTTATTCAGATAGTGCTGAACAGAGGATGGACTGTATTCGTTCATCAGATCAGACAATTCAAATCAAAATTATTGAATAATTTGGCTTGTGAGTTGCTGCGACTAAAATACCCATTCGAGATAGCTACGCTAGCCTATACTACGAAAATTAACCATAATTATTACAAAATGTTGTTGTACAATTGTTTGTTATCCCAAATTTAAAACTTTCTCTTCACCTTTGAGTAGTACACAGGCATGAAGTGTCCAGTAATTTTGCATGCTTAACATTCGTGTTTTGATGCATGATTTTTTGTAGAAGATCTATGATACATCTAAATTATACGTAAGGAAAAACTTCGTACCCCTTTTTTAGCCCCGCACGGAGGAGTATGAGATTTGGCATAATAAAGTTCACATAGAAGTGTGCTGAAAAATAAAATTTATGTATAATATGGTTTGCAAGTATATTAAATTCGACGCTTCAATTTCGACGACCATAAGTGTTATTCATAGCTTTTTTTACTTCTTATATTTTCTTCCTCAACTCCACGAGCTTCTAGTATTATTACTTCTTTGGAGGACTTTTTTAATCGAACAAAGGCAAATGTATTATTTCAGTTTCCCCGTTAGTAACACTTTTTTTAAAGAAATATAGCTTACGAGTATTCTGTGAAAACATTAGCTTCTACACTTGTAACAACACGGAAATGTCTTTCTATAATCTTGACAGTTACGAAGAAAGATATACTAGCTTGAGGAAAATGTAGAATAAAATCATATCTGCAAATTTAATTATTCATTTTTCAAATAATATTCTGTCCTATATTTTTATTTTTAATAGCTTTTGGAAGCTCTTCTTCATATTTGTTAATTTATGATATAGTTAAGAGTACTTCAGTAACTGATAAAACGTTGGTTTTCGTTTAATTGTTCCCCGTGCTTCTCGGAACATTTTTCAGCATAATCATTCATCTATTATTTACAAATCACGAGTCTGAGATGTGGGCAAGCTTATCTATTCTTTATTGTCTTTATCTCTACGAAATAAACAAAATTACATACTTAGCTATCAAAATGTTTAATGCATTATAAACATTAAGTGACGTTGCCTTGCTTGATGTTATTGATGTAACTAAGCATGATGGGAACTATTTTACGCAGAAACCTAATTCTTGTTCTAGTGCCCGTGACAGTTAAACCATAGTAAGTAAAATTGTAACAAAATAATGTTTTCTTTTTCTCTATTGGCTATTGCCACCTGTCGTTCAAGGTTTATACGTATTACGTACAGTTAACGTTATGAAATATTTGCGACAAGCGGTCACGCGGTGCCAGCTAGTATTTTAATAAGCTGCCGTATTGATGAGACGCGTGTAACTAACCTACATATAACAGATTACGCTGTATAGCGGTGTCCAGATGCGGCCCAGGACCGTCCCGGTGTGAGTCACGCCTCTCGGAAGGGGCCGCGACTATTTTAGACTGTGTCCGCTTACCTTCTAGGAAACGGTGCTGTGGGACCAACGACCGATCGCAACACGGGGTATTGTTAGATCTGTAACGGGGTTGGTCGTTTCCGAACCAAGTGTTTTTCTCCATGCATTTGCTTCCTATTCCCCTTCCGTAAGGTTTTTTTGAAACCGTTTCAATGAGATTTTTATTGCAGTTCTTATTGGTATAACAAGTGTACATTATTAGGTGTTGCGACCGGTGACTAGAAATCGAATTTAAATTATTGTTTAGGCATAACCGACAAGTCAAATATCAAGACTACTTTGATCCAAACTTTATCGCTTTGCTATAAAGCACATATTTCTTAGTGAATTTACCGCATTTTCGTTGTAAACAAGTAAAAGTCGACACTCATCTAAAGTTATTTTTCTCAGCAAATAACAACTAGAAACACATGTGCGGTGTCGCAACGTCTGTTAACGCTGTGTTTACCGCGCGCTTCCGGGCCGGCTGTCGACGTCTTCAGAACTAGACTGAGCGAAATGTCGCCCTGTCGAAACGTTGACGCGTATTGATGTCGCTAATAGAGATATTAGCGACAGATAAATCATCGCCGCACATGCTGACGCCTTGCGGTTTGCTAGCGACAACTTAATAGCAACAGCCCTCCTTAGTTTTTACTGTTTTCATGTTGATGGAAATAGTTAATTTATCAAATATGAGGTCAGACCGTAGTTTAACCAATGAAAACAGAACTGTTTTCGTATATCTAAGTTCTTAGAAACTACAATTCCTTTTGACAGATATTGTTAATTGTTTATTAACTTATGGTTGTTCTCAGCCGCAGAACTTTTTATTACATCCGGACACGGAGAGTTGGTTAGTATCTTTCAAATACTACCAAAGCATTTCATAATCAAATGACTAAACGAGCCCACCATTGTGCAATGATATAACTAATATTACCGGTGATTTGTTTTGGCACAGCTTTTCAAAAGAGCCATAAACTAGCAATATTTGGTGGGTCGTGGCGAGTGCCGCGCGGTGCCTTACTGAGTCACCGCGCAGACGTCAATGCGGTAAGAAGTAAGAACAGTATCGTGATAAAGTAAATAAGTCGTAATATTTTCATGGGTGCCGCCACGGCGGGCATCCCGCTCGTTATGCGTTGCTCAAATAAACAAAATGTGTTGATTTTTATACAGTAGCGGCTGGCCTTTTGAGCGCCCGGTCAAAAGCAACTTCATCGGTTCTATTGAAATATAGATGGGATACACGTGATAGTAAACGGAATAGCTTATTAATGACTAACAAACTGAGGAATAGGTTTTTTTGTATCCACCAACGAGATGCGCAACACTCGTAAATTATTTTAACGTTTTGATGTGATATTTTGCGTTTTACGACCAATGAAAGACTTTCATCTGTTATTGTTAAACGTGACCGTTGCGTTTGACAAATTAATCCATTCGGCCGATGTAAAAATTCATTCACCTCTCGTAATCCTTAAATGCTAAATCGAGCAAACGCATTTGTCCGGTGTCAACAAAAAGAAGCGCGTCGCGGGTGCGCATGAATCAGCGCGATACAATTAATCTAATTTAAGGTTATCGGGGAGGCATGGGACGGGCTGGCCGACGACGCACAGTCTCGCGCTCCCGCCGCGCGCCGGCGCATCGGCCGCACGCACCGCGCACCGCGCCCCACGCTGCCACACGCTGCCACACGCTGCCACACGCTGCACTCTGATGCAACCGCGCGCTCGCACACCGCGTCCCGTAGCCCGCCGGCAATGCCACACGTGCTCCCATCAAGGACGATTACAAATGTTATTGTGACTCAGTGAAATTATGCCGCAAACAGACTGTTCCGTTCAGGTTTCAATAACGGTGCATCCAGATTTTGACAAATTGCAAGTGTTCGTTGACGTTTACATGAGTGAGTACTGAGTAGTCGAATGTTACTGAATCTGTACAGAATGAAATTATTATTAGTAATCACAGTGCAAAATATACAGAAAGTACCCTTGTGAAATGTAGTGGAAATGACGCTAAACATTTCAGACACAGTTGTGTCTTCTATTTCAGTAAAAGTTTCACTTTCAATTAGCGCAGTTTTAAAGTTACAATTATGTTTCCCTGCAAAAGACAAATTGAAAAATCTGAATTGGATTAGTGACTTCTAAACACCATTTTCTTATTACACAATGTATTGTAACAGGTATTCAGAATTTTTTATTTTATTAATGACGTCAAAATTACACAAAAATAACCAAAATAAAAATACATATTAATATTCTTAATAATAAGAAGTGACACATGATATAATAAATAACTCCAGTATCAAATATAAAGTAGAAAGCTATGAAACTGAAAATATCAAAATTTATTTCACCCGTTCATACTATTTCCATACAATAATACCAAATCCAAATGAAATTAATCCGTCACTGTCACCGAAGGTCGCTAATTAAAAATCTGGATTGACCGGCATCACAATCACGCGGTATATTTAATACTAACGATCACTGACAGTGAAATAATCGGCTGTCAAGTAGTAATGCCAAAAGCTCTCTAGTAGCGTCGAGTGACGCTTTCGGCGCGGCGATGAATCATAGCTAATTATTTTATGATACGAGAGCGACCCGCAGGGCTCGAGCGTGCAGTACCAGACGTAAACAATTACTACTCACTACTAGCACTCCATTTACGTTATTAAGGCTCTTGTGATAAGGGTTATCTCTGGTTACAGCACTTTAACGTTTTTACGCTTAAAAAAACAAGTACAGGTGTGAAGCGTGTGATGGATAACGTAATATTTAAAATAACATCTACTTTATTAATGAACGTTAATAATGGATTAAATAAAACTGTGGTTCAATGGCGGTTAATGCACGGTAAAAAATAAATAAAGGACTCGTTCTATCAAATACGACATAGAATAAAAACGTAACAAACCACCTCTACTGAGAAAATAATTATTTTTATCTTGTTTTATGAATAATATCGGAATAAACTTTGAATATTCCGATCAATATAACTTTGAACTTGATGTTCAGCTTAATTATTGTCTTCTAACATTATCCAACAATGATCTTACAGCCTTGGGTATTTACAACAGTTTTGTGCTTAGCTCAAGTTAATGACGTGTTACAGCCTCTCGTGCAATTTGTTTGATTTCCATGATTTGTTTTTCGTACTTTCATTTCTCTTTGTTATAAAATGGTTAAGTAAACATATTGATGGTTTCCGGGTAGGAAGATAAATTACTAAGTATAAGAAAAATCTAAAGCTATGATTAAAGGTTCACACCTCCCCTATCTACCATAATAGATGTTCTCTATTTTACATCATGCCAGTTATCTCTAACACTATTATTTATTTAGTGTAAATGGTGTTCACCTATATTGTAAGACATTGTTTACTAGTAGCAGTGATTACCCCTGTTTTTTTTTTCGGAAACGATTCCTTGTGTGGTCGCTATTAACGTTGTAAAAACATCGTAAATAAGGCAGTGGTGAGACATTTTGCAGACGGCGCCTATAGTGATTCAGTCTGGAGCAGTATTGCCTTTATATCTGCGGTGTGGTGCGCGTCGGCGGCCGGGACGTTGGCATCGGCAACGCGACATGACTAACCCCAGCCCGCTCTAGATACAATCAAAATATGTGACAAGTTTATTTCTATTCGTAACAACACATTCTGCCCCGCTCGATATATCCCGCCTCAAAGTTGAACATCTGCTGATTTTTTCAACGACATAAGTAGGTCGGGGCTCGCGCCTGCGTCACGCGGTGCCCTGGCCGCGGCCGCTCAACGCGCTCTTACGTTTACGCAAAAACGTTACGACGCCGAGCGCTGCTCCTCTATGACTTTGCAATTTTCACTCGACTCAATGCGAACCGCTCAGTTCCCTATTGATCTAAACCGGCTTAACATTTTTATGTATCTTTGCTTATCGTGGATTATCAACTACAACCTTCAATGGTTTCTTGGTAATTTTATACATTTATCGACAATGAAATTTAATTAATCCATGAGCGTGATCGAATGGTGGTATTATTGTTTTCTCAGAAACGATTTCGGCATATCGACCCTCAAGGTTCCGCGTTTGATTGAGATCTACGTTTAATGGAGCAATAAATTAATTAACAACGCAGCAACTTTTGTTTCCTTGCTGTTTTTTTTTATTGTAAACATTTAAAAATTCAACGAATAGATGCTATGCTACATGAGATTGTCCGCACGTTGTTGTGTAGGGGCGGTTCGGCTCGCTGATCGCTCCGGGCGGCTCTCTGCGCCTCTCTAAAATACAACCGTGACTCACTGCTCGCGATTTCACAACGCTACCTTTGCCAATAGCTTTTGTATTGCTTCCTATTGCCGCTATATGTTCTTCCACTGCTTGTATGAATATTCTGTTCGATAAGGGCGTTCATGTCATTGTTATTTATGTTATGTAAATGTAAATAATGGCGAAGTACTTATTCATCTATGCTGTTATGAATTTTAATATCTCTGTTGACGAAAATCATTGCATAGTGTTAGTGTTGCATTTGTTTTTAGAATAGATGAATACCTTAAATTTTTGTCAACAATCACAATTTGCTGGATCGATCAAAACATTAAACAAGTAAAGTCTTTTCAGCAACATCTATTAGCAACCTTTCTATATGTAACAGAACGATAAATTAGCAAATGCAAAATCGCATACTTGGTTCACAAAATTACACCGAAATACTTAACACGTAAGCTTTTAAATATTTTGTTATTGTTTTGAAATCGGAGACAATTGAAGGTATTCCACTCAGCTTTAGTACCCCGTGCATTTTGTACGATTTTTACGTTTTGTACGATTGTTTGTTTTTTTTTAGATTGGTTACTAGTACTTAGATGTCCTCATACTATAAAGAAATTTTGATGAAGTTAGACGTTTTGTTTTGGAGGTTTGGTTATAAAACAATTTTATGACTTGCTTAAATTTTCTAATATTATTATAATTAATCATTTTACGCATAATATGGCAAGGTCGCGCGCTATAATACAACGTTGTTAAACATTTCGAGAATCAAGAATTATAAATTGAATGCTCTCTATACATAGGAAAAATATAATTTGAACATAATGACCGTTGACCCCCATGCGATATTAAAATTGATTTTGCTTGCGTCATGTTTACTTAAATTTACTTTTTATGCGAAACAAATTGATTCTGCACTGTCATTCACGATAAATAGTTATTTTAAACCTCACCCATATACAAGTAAACTAAACTTTAGTTACGTTTAATGTTCATATATTTATATAGTTATTTGTAGGTATTTACAATAAGATAAGACTAAGTGACGATAGCCTAGTTGGGTGTGGAATGGACTGCCAAGACGAATGTCGGCAGGTTCAAATCCCAAGGGCACACACCTCTGACTTTTCTAAAATCATGTGTGCATTCTTTGTGAATTTATCGTTCGCTTTAACGATGAAGGAAAACATCGTGAGGAAACTTGCACATCTGAGAAGTTCTCAATAGGAATTTCGAAGGTGTGTGAAGTCTACCAATCCGCACTAGGCCAGCGTGGTCGACTAAGGCCTAATCCCTCTCAGTAGTAGAGGAGGCCCGTGCTCAGCAGCGGGCAAGTATATAATACAGGGCTGATATTATTTTATTATATATTTAAAATATAATTATTCTTTAATTATGTATGAATATTTCAATTCCTTTCGTATTCTTATTTGAATTATTTAAAACAAATTCTTATGTTTTCATTTTGCACCTGGTTCCGTTTATCTATGCACCACATGAAAGTAGGCTGGGAGAGAATGTCTATAAGGTTGAGTCCGACTTTATACCATGTGTTTATGAAGTGTACAAAAAAAAATTATATAAAATAAAAAAAATGAAACTACATAAGTAATATCATCATCTGTTACAGAAATGTTGGTTAGATTAGATTAGAATTGTCAAACAAAATACAAAAGCTATAAGTATGTAGATGTTTGTTTTTTCTTTTACTGAAAACTGTATACTAACCTTAATGACTACCATGCAAGATGGGACTGCTATGTATCGGTTTCATTCACGTTAACCTCGTAAAATCATTATATTTATTCAATTACAATAGTATCGCATTAATTTATGATATCCGAAGAAAAATGGCCTCTGCAAAACTCTTATATGGAATTTAAAAAAAATTAAAATCAATTTCACAAATTTTCCTATTACCGCTCAATTTCCACCTATTACATATTAAAATGACGTCAAACCCGTTGCAGCCAATCAATTTCTGCCACGTTTCCTCGCCTACATGCAGTACTATAGTATACTAGACCAAAACAACGTTCACGTCTTCTGTATGACTGTTGTTTCGTGTTTCTTGTAAAGTTTCTTCTATTAATCACCCTCAGTTGTAGGCACGAGCGCTTTGAAGTTTCACCTTCGATTTTTTAACAGTCTTAAATCTTGAAGAGTTCAAGGAAATCTGTAATTAACTCACATCTGTTAACGTGTTCTCAGTTAGTTGTTATCCCGAGTCGAGAATAAGTCTTGCGTCTCACTGCCGTGAGCAGCGTCCCGTCCGCGGCCCGTATCCCGCTTCGGACAATTCTTTGATGTGATCTGGATACAATCACCTATATAGCACATTAACGGTGACTGACCCAGTTCTACTTTCTGTGTAGAAGTTGGCACAAACATGTAAACTGCCCTCTTTACTATACGCGCTGAATATCCTAAAAGCGTCGTACTGTAAGCGTTATGTTCAATATCATCAACCGCAACGCAAGAATTATACACCACGGGCTGCGTTCACGTCTTATTTTAAACGTAGTAAGTTCTTATAATTTACTTAGCGCAGCTGCGAAAAAAATAAAGATGATAAATGTACTCGTCTACTTTTAGCAACGCGTGACTCACTAAAAACGTCTGCTCACCGTTACCATTTCACTTGTTTTATATTGTCCTTTATGTACATTAAAATTATACACAAGGACGCTTATATTTGCTCTATGGATATATCCGGATCGCATGAAAGTGTCTCCCGTGAATCAGAGTTTTTTTAGACGTTGTACGTGCGACGTAATTCCCTGTCACTCGCCAGCGATATATCAACTGAAAGTTTGAACACTGTGGATTTGGCACTATGCTTATAAATGAGCCTAATACGTGTGATCTGATTTCGGCTACACCGACGTGGGAAATAGTAACACTGCTGGTGTTACTCTTCCTCATCTGTTTCTGTGTAGACGTAATTTTTACAATTTTATGTAACATTTCAACGTCAGAAAGCGTTATCCCACTTTGTAGGCTGACATTTGCCTGGTTGTCGACTGTCAGCTCATAAATCGGCTTGCTAATAGAATAAGTGTCGTGTGGTGGACGGTTTCCGCGAGGTGTCACTTTGACTGACGCAATCGGGCCGATCTGGGTCCATTGCGACGCTGGATCGAAAACACATTAATACTCCGATCAAAGAAAGCTCTACTCGTCTCACTGTGGATTTATGTGATCAATCATACTTTCAGTACGTTTTTATATCTTACACAATGTTGTAAATGTTTCAATCACTATCAAAGGATCAGTCAAATCGATTTATGTCGGCGTATAAAATATAAACTTTGTATAAAAGATGTGCAATAGGTAAGTTAAAATAAATAAAAACAGTTTTATTCGACTACGATTCTAATTTATACTATGTAGTTTGATGTATGTAAAACAATACACAAGCGGTAACAGTAAGGTGTAGCTTTAGCTGTAGCATATTTAGCTATAAACAAAAAAAATGATATAAAACTTAATCTAATGAATATCAACAAGTATCCAATAAGTACAATAAATAATATCGAATAAAATATTCCGTTATGTACAAATTTAGAATGTATACTCCTTCCTAATTTTAATATAACCCTTATCAAACACATTAATTAACACGTAACATATTTTTTATACTAAAAATAATTCAAAGGAATCTTATGAGAAATATTGAAATGGATATTGATAAAATATTCCAAGTGATATGAAAAAGGAAAAAATAAAATGAAAAGAAAGAACATCTTATTACCAATTATTTTTTGATAAGTTACGAAATACTCTAAATGGGAAATTTTATGCGTGTGCCAAATTGTTTCCAAAGCCCTTCAGTGTTTTCGCCACAAACAGCTAACAAACATCTTAAAAAATGTTCACATTATTTTATTAATCGTGTGATTCCTTTTTTCCGTTTTTCTTTTTTCTATTCGCATTGCATCAAACGTAAGCTGCGCACAAATATAGTTGGAGTTTCTGGTTCAAATTTTATGGTTCATCGAAGTTAGCAGTCGTAAACGTTGATGAGTCACCAGCGGCCGTCCGAAGCGGATCCGTCAACGTCAGGCCGCGTCTGCGAGATGGGCCTCCGCGGACCGCCTCGTGCTCGTTCATTATCACTTCCCTACACAATTAACCTCTTACGCGTTAATTTTAACGCTTTATAATGTGTACATTGTAACTAGTTGGAGTAACATTCTGTTCATTCAATGATTCTCTACGTAGAGCTTCTGTAACGACACTGTTTGACTATTCATTAGTATTATATTGAATGACAACTAACCAAGACATAGTCGTCGTCTCGGTCATCGACATCTGCATTCATGTTTTAGCTAGAATTTCTTTCCTACAGATAGATCAGGATATGTTTGAGAGTTGTTTAAAAGTCATTTTATCAAAATTACATGACTTCCATTTCCAAAGTTTGCTACTCCATTCTCGTTTCCTTTAAATATGTACGAAAGCATAGAATATTAACGTAAACCACCCTTTTTTATATCTAATTCGAGTGTTGACTGCCGAGACATTAAAATCCGTGAATCAGTACTAATATTAATCCCTTCTTTTTAACCTCACAAGTGACGTGAAACCAACTTCTTGAAGCATTTAAGTGTCGACGGAAATAATTATACGAGTATATCATGTCGCGTAAAACGCGCTGAGTGAATGTTGATTTATGGCGTGCATTCTCGTTAATATATTCCTAGTAACGTAAGTTGCAGTTCTGCGCTCAGTAAAATAGCTTCACTTTTCACTTCCGCTGCCTGAAATTTATGTGCGCGATTATTCTGGGCTCCCTGCAGGAGTGCGTAAGTTGAACGCCGCTCGTAATGAGCTATTAGACGCGAAGTTGGCACGTCGCGCCACATTATTTCCTAAGGGCACGTGCGGCACAATCGATGACATCCTTGTAGTATTCACTAATAATAGTTGTCATTTTTTTATCAGGGTCTCTCGATTTCGTATAGTAACTTTTTAAATCGTTGAAATTGCGTTGTCCTCCGATTGTTTTTAAGTTCGCTTCTTATCGTTGGTTTACTAGATGAAAACATTAATTTTCATTTAACGTAGAGTTAATGAACCAAACAGTAGTGAATCCATAAATGTTGTACAAAAATGTAAACAAATATGTATCCACTCTTTATACAACAAAAGCTAATGAAAAATTTATGTCAAATATAAGTAGATATTATGATTGATAAGTTAGTAACTATGTTTATTTACATTTCAGATACAAGGTACAGAATGCATCTTACATTTCCTTCTTGTCCTTCTATAGAAGTAATTTTAGTAGTTTAGCCATGTAACAGCACATTTGTCATTAAATTTATTATATAGGTAGTTGTAATGTGTAAAATTTATAAGCATTACTAGCCTTTGCTCGCAGTTCTGTCCATAATATGAGAATATTCTCGGAATAAAAGTCACACAGTACGTTTCTCCAAGATAAACATTAGTCTACCTGTTGATAGAGAACATGTTTTATAGATTCACTCAATATTGTGTAATTCGTTTCAGAGGTTTATGCGTGATGGGCTAACAAACAACCCCAAAATCTACATAATTTTTCACATTTATAATGGTAGTAGATTAGTTGTTTACACGTATTTTGTTTGTCTGGGACATGCCCAACTGACGTATGAAACACTATGAATAATGATGCTATCTGACTCGATCTTGTCGAGTTTTTATTGTAGTGATCGAATTTGACAATATATAATGTTAAGAACTTGTCACATGCGAGTGTTGTCATACATTTACGTATGAACTACGTGGGTTTTGCGCACTGCACCTTGGCCGTTGCCCGACGCGATTGTCTTATGAATTAGGGAACAGCTAGACTGCACGATTTACTATGACTTATATCTGCTGTATAATCATAACTCCCTTCAAAGATTTTTCGCGAATCAGTCGCATTCCAGTACAAACAACGATTTCTGCTTGGCACTGAATAGATGCAACTGCGATATCACGATTTTTCCAAGTGTATTCAATTAATCAAGAAGATAAGATGTAAAATCAACATCTGTCAATTGCTAAGCATCGAAATGGAAACAAAACAGACGGTCGGGTGATTGCGGGTTAAGTGCAAGGGTTGCAAGAGCAACGGTAGTGGGTCGGACGGCGCCGGTGCCGGGTGCAAGAGGCAATGGAGCGTGGGCGCGGGTCGTCGACCGGCTGCACAGAGAGCGGTGTGCGCGCGCCCTGCCAGCGAAAACGGCAGAAAACCTCACGAAGGGCGGCAGCACACGGTGTCCGCATTTAGCTCGGACTGACGTGATGAGTCACCACACCGCGAATAGAGGCGTTTTGTTTGTTGCACCGCCCGCTCCCGGCTCTCCCGCCGATTATTTCGAGCGGGCGGCGGCGTGCACACCAGTGCTCGGCGCACTGTCTCCGCGAGAGGACGCGCCATCCGCCATGACCCCGCTCCCCGCACCCCCCGCGCGCCTGCGCCGCCTCGACGCGTGTGACGCCTCCGCCGGCATCGTCACCACCATCAGGGACACAGTCAGCTGTAGTTGGATATTTTACAGTGAGTGTCGACACGGCCACACCAGCCGCTCCACCGCTCGCCGCGAGTCGTGACTCCGGCCGAGGCTACGCGGAAGCCTGAGCCGCCCTGCGTATCGAACCGCGTCTTGCGTCAGCGGCCCGACTGCCCTTCGGTTGTGCACGCGGCGCTTCCTCATGACCGTTTCTACGATCTATTGCGGGTTTCCCACGTCATATCGAACGGAATCGTTTGTTAGAAACAAGTGTATTGTGTTTGATATGAAATTATTGTTTTCCTTGTTTATAGCGTTGTACCTCTGAAGTGATAAACATTTACCGTGTTAGCATCAAAACGTAAACAATTTCTCAATCCCATGTAACTATGAACTTCCCATTCCTCGGCTGGACTATGTAAGTTTCAAATGCTCGACACATACATCCTAAACGTCTGCACTACATTGGTGCTCCCAAAGCTCTTCATCGATAGCGCCCGCACAACATACCAGATCTTTGTTGCAATGCTTATCGTCGTTGCCTTGTTTAGTTCGCTGCTGCCATCTGTTCGCAGGCAAAAGAATTGTACGCCGAAAGTCGAAATCTAGGTGAAGCGTCTGACATCAGCAAGTCCGGAGTAAATTTAACTCTTGACGTATTTAACCCTGCCGTGGGACTGCGACCAAATCCTCTAAACATACAGATTGTTCTCGTATCGGCTCTACAAACAATCACACGCGCACGCATCGTTTGGACGCACTCAATATTGTTACAGTTAACGCGTTCACAAAGTATTCTATTTTGGTTTTCGTATTTTATTGCATGTCGGTGGTACGAATCCACAGCGTCCACTAAAAGTGCCTCACACAATGTTTCCAATATTTATTGTTGTTTGGATAAACAGTAGCACATTTTACTCTGACCGCCTTGCACGCCCATTATCAATGTATGAATATAAATTATCGGCTTTGTGAGATTATTTACATAAGATCACAGTTGCAAATAATTAAGAGCGTAATTTACTAAATTTTATGACATACTTATATTGTACAATTACGATATCTAAACTACAAAATATTGTAATTTTTTTAATTCTATTGCATAAACACATTGTTAAATGTGCCAAATGCCAGTATTCTCATAGGCATTTTATGAACAAATATGCACAGCATTACTTTTTAATAGATGAAAATGCTTCTAATTTTTCTTACAAACATAAAGATGTAGATATTGTTGATAATTATTACAAAGCGCTCTGGCGTCTGTTTGCACAAAACTGTTACTTATGATCTGGCAAATTATGTTAATTCCACAAACTGCACGTAGAAAGTTTTGTTGCTCTTGTATGATAGATTTGGTAAGCAATGTGGCATACCTTCATTTTGCATAGTACACAAATCTTATTGATATATGGGGGAAGGAACACAACTAAACTAACTCACCAGCTATTTATCGCATCATCTTACAGCAAACAACTTCCAACTCAAAAGACATGCCAAGATGACATTCCTTCTGTTTGAATTGCGAAAGTTGGCTTCAATTAATCAATTCAGTCTCCTTAATGTATTTATCTCACTATGTAGGGTCGGCGTGTAATGTTTTATACGTGATGCACGAAGTTCAGGTCTTGAGACGTAATTTGGGTCATCAATTGCCCTAGAAAATTACGGATTCCTAATATAATGTCTACGTGCTACTATAGAAATCTATAAACGTCGCTAAGGTAAATAGGTATTTTATTTTTAGGCGTAATGGACAAGTCATTTTTAAATACTGAAAACATGAGATTCCTGACGGATATCAATAAAGTAGGCTAATAATTTTACGGCTTATGAGAATATCTGGTTCACGATAATAGCATTTCCGATCCCACCACGGCTAATATTATTTGTAAACTCGCATACAAAACTTATATTAAATACTAGGTATTGCTGGCAGTGTTACCTGCCCGAAAGGCTTTTCTCGAGATAAAATTCCTTCTATGTACTTCCGGGATGAAAAGTAGCCTATATTTAAATTTGTTCGGAAGCTAGCGTTTACTTCTAACAAACATTACAAATTTTCTCGTTTATAATATTAGTAAGATATATGGCAAGATAAAGTTGTGATGACTGACATCTCTGCCTACCTCTGAAAAGGGATAAAACATATTACGTATACGTAGTAAGATGTTCGCATGAATACAACGAGTGCTCATTGGTTGCAGGTAACAGCAGCGCGTCGACGGCCGGCGAGGGCGGCGCGCCGGCGGCCGAGCCCGACCCGGCGCTCGACTCCATGCACATGATGCTCGACCCCCACCTGCGGCCCATCTCGCCAGACCTCACCAAGGAGGAGTCCAAGCGGATATTCGAGAAACACAAGCAGCTCGCACAAGAGTACCTCAAGGTAAATTACATCAAAATTATCTACAAATAAATATTACACTGAATTGTCTAATAAGACTAGTCGAAATTCTTGCAACCCATTTTTTGTCTACTCATGTTATTTGTAATATTTCGTTTCCGTTGATTTAGGTACCAAAATAACGGTTTGTCACCGTAATTAGCTAAAAGGTTTTTTAACGTCCTAACATTATCGTTTCCAGGTGCAGACTGAGTTAGCATACCAAAGCAACCACAAGAATGAGTTGGAGGAGAAAATGGACGACGACGAGTTACGGCAGAAGAGAGAGATTATACAATTAGAGAATGAGAAGGTAATCAAATTTTTACCATCCTGCTTTTTACTTATTAAAAATGTAATCGGCAAGTTTTGCACAAATGTCAGATTCCGGGTAGGTAGCAAAATCACGGATCATGCGACTGGCAATAATGAGGTATGGTACTATTGTCATGCTCTATTAAATGTGAACCGCTTTCGCATTTCCAGGAGTCATTAATAAAGCTGTACTGTAGTCTGAAGAAGCAGCTGGCGCGAGTGGAGAGCGACGACTGGCTGGAGGAGATGCCGCACGAGTGACGTCACGGAGCCGCGCGCCGGGCCACGTGACTGAGTGACGTCACGGAGCCGCGCGCCGGGCACGTGACCGAGTGACGTCACGGAGCCGCGTGCCGGGCCACGTGACCGAGTGCCGCCGCACACTTCCTTCGTATTATTGATCTCAAACACCAAACGAGCCTTCATGTTGCATCTCCCTCAGATGGACGGATCTTGCTTGAGTGCGTGTGTACCCATATTCACGCGCACTACGATATTTCTTTTAACGAATTTACATAAATTGTTCTAATGTTTACTAATACGATTATACACCAATTATTGTGTTTTGTCCAGTTATTGTTACGTGAGAAGCACGTTTTAGTGCTTTTTGTGTTGTAGTACACGAGTGTTATGTAGATTTTTCGTTTTTTTAATCGCATTACGTAAATGCGGCGATTGTCGCATTGTATATGACTACACAATGTATATTCACCACTATACGGTTTGTATGCATTTGTTTTATTGTATAAATGTAAGATATATAGATATATTAGAATAAGTGTATAAATGTTAAGTTTAATAAATAACTCGAGACATACGTTCGTTTTTATTTTCCAAATGAGGATAGAATGATCGTAAAAAAAAGACAAAATTCAGTCCAAATATTTTAATTTTCAATACAGTCGAAATATATATATTTGTCTGTTGGAATGGTGTGTGTATTTGTTACAACATAAACAATCAATTTGGCACCTCTAATAATAAAATATTCAATCTGAGATTCTGTTCGTAAATAAATAAATGCCATCAATTAACACAATCCCGTCAAGTGTCATTAAATTGGACGAATCTTTCTCATAACAACTTATTTACAATAATTACAATATGTCTTGTCTAAATGACTACATCCACTGAAGGCAGACGGAGCAAGGCAAGTGTTATCGACTTCCGTTCACTTCAGCGAGATTGTATAAGGGCTTACACAATAGTGTTGGAACGACATGTTCCGAATAACATTGGATATTTTAGTTTACAGTTATTATACACGCTATTAAAATTTGTGATGTACTGTATACTTAAACGAACGCGCCAAACGTCCACGTCCACTATAATTTACATTTTAAATAGTGATATGATAATTTTTGTTATTCGAAAATAAATATTCATTAATTCAAATCACTAACCAAATTTAAAAAAGGAAATCAAATGCATAATACATAAATAATTCGGTATCGAGAGGACTCAACTTGGCCCCGATAACATCTATTTATTAACAATTTTATATAAAAAATAAAAATTATACAACCAATAATAATGATCATCTACGCATAAAATACCATAAGATTTTTCGTTGTAAGGGCTCAAGTTAAACTAAGCGACACACTTTACATTCGAAAGGGAATGAAATTGAAACTATATAAAATTACTAAGCTAATAATTATGAGAAAAATTATAATATAGGCAATTCCTTCGAACCCTTTCACGTCGTATTAGATATAAATACACTAGAATATTACTTTTGATTCTTATAAATAACGCCAAGTTTGAATACAAATAATTAAGGCAACTTTCACTATATTAATGAACTTGTATTATTGTTACATGTGCACTAACGTCGCATCCCGTCTTTGTCTGCACGTATGACAATAATCGCGTTCGAAACAGTTCCCTTAGCTATAATAATCTCACGTATGAAACACTGACGCATCAATGATACTGCATCAGGTACGATTACCAAGTCATTAACGATAGGCGAGTGGAAGTACATTTATTTTATTTATTATACACAAAATGGGCTAAAATCGCGCACACGAACCAAACTGCTTGAAGTTTTTTTAAACGGATTTGAAACTATGATAGTCCAATAGGTCATGGTCAAGGAATAATTACTATAGAAATTGATCCTTAGTTACCAACAGCGCTGCCAATTACAGTTATTGTGTCCTGTACTTGAGTAGGTCCAATAAAACAGAAAATTAAATATAGATAAATGTCATTATTATATGGCAATTTTAACAAAGTGAAGTCTAGGTTAGATTTTAGTTTATATCAGGTTGGAAAATAGAAAAGAATTCATGCCGTGTCCACAACGACTGACTGCACGAACTCCGACCACACTATTGTAAAGCAAATGATCGGTCGGCGAGTACGTGGCATCGGTCCCGACCAATCATACTCAGGTACGGCATTGTGAGCCGTATTTATGTCATTATTGATATTATATTTGAGAAACAGGTTGGCTAGACGCTTATGCTACTGCAAAAAATCATAGACTCGTTGTGGATACGTTATAAAAACAACCAAACCTATTGTTTTTTGATTACAATAAAAAGCGATTGCATAATTCAATTGTTTTCACTCACAATCGCCTATCGTTATCACCAAAATGACAGCACAAACAACATGGTTACAACACAACATTAGACGACTACTATTGACATCGACAACTATAATATATCAGAAATATATTTATCTATGGCAGTATTGAATAAATTCTAGAATTATGAAAAAATAGGGAACATTTGAATGAAACTTAAACTTTCTTTATCCTCAACACCAACTAATTTGTGGCAAAATGTTAGATATGGTTATTTGTCTAGCATCACTAGTCGATAATGGATTGTGATAACGTACATTAGGGGATTAAAAATTACATGTGTCTTAATGGCAAAGATTAGCACCGCGAAACTTTTTAAATAGCCATTTTGTTGAAAATATACCTCCAAAGGTATCAAGTGAAATACTTGGTGATGGCTTTTACATCGGCGTATACGTTGTACGTGTATTTTATATTATATTGGACTGATAGTTTTTCATATCGCTAGTGTGAACGACATGCATACACCTAATGGTGTAATGGGACCAACGTAAAAGCCTCGTTACTAGCTACCACCAAACGTACTTTAATTGGCTTACCAATGTTTGATAAAACTATATTACTTTAACAGATTATTGGTCATGGAACAAAATAAATAGTTTCTATCGACGTCGCTGACTTTACACGCACTCTTAACAATCACGTGCAATATTTCGAGAAAAGATTAATGGCATAAAATCAACGACTCGACAAGACCAAACGATTCAACAATCCTCTGCCTAGATAAAATTATTTAAGTAGTGAACGAAAACATTATTAATGAAATATTTCATATCAATAATCGTAGTATCCGTATGCCTATCAAACAAAATATACTAACGAATATCCGACGCAATACTAAGTTGAGCAAAGTTACAGGGAATACAACATATTACAGCATATTATGTATTGTCAACGATTCACAGGACATCATATTGTGTCGATAACGTTAAAATCTAATAGATATAAAACTTTCAGATATAGGAATAAGGAATAAATCTGATATCTAACGAGAGGGGGAAGACTGTTATGGTCTATCGTTGTCATTCCTGAAAAAGATAAACACATCGATAAGTAAATACCCAACACTTACTATGGTGGGTAAATTGTCATAGCAAAATCTCCAATGTGGGTGTGAGAAACGTAGCAAACATTTTTGGGTCATGGACACATTTGCTCGACTACGGAGACCAAACCCGTGACCTTTAGTAGTTAAGCTACGTACACGTGCATTGCACCATGGAGGTCGCAACAGGTGGACGTGGTCGATAACCACGAATCGAATTAAGAATTTCTCAGAATCGGTTCTGTTTCGATAATATCAATAAACCGTTTCTGTCGTATAAACACAACAGATAACGACGATAACAACAAAATGATGGATTTGTGGTCCAACGAGAAGGACGCACCATTCCAAGAATTCCATACGTGGAAGGTTCCAAATAATCTGGTATCAATAAAATGTATACTATTGAATCTCTAAATTGAAATGGAAATTTAAAAGCTATCATTATCCATTGAATGTAGCATAACGTCTTTGTTAATCCATAAAAATATTTTACAATAAACACTTCTACATTATTATCGATCAATATAATAATTAGAAAATATCTATCTACTCGTCCGATACTAATTTAACAATTCTACATTTATTATTCTATTATAACGATACAGCTAAATTTACTTCACAAGAATCCTAGTAGATACGTATGCTGTGATTTTTAATGAGTTTTTACCTCGAACGTAATAAGTTGGGTTTAGGTAAGTATAGTCTGACTAGGAAAATAAAAAGAATTTGGCAGCGCCACTTTTACTTTTTGTTTTAAAATTAACGGTGTCAGTACAAGAAATTAGTTTCATATGTCATAAATTTAGTTTTATATTCAGTCTTATATTTAGAATATACTGCATTTATGGTGCAGCCAATTGTTTATTGTTATGTAATAATATGTTCATGCTGTGACAGCTTATTATTAAAACAGCACTGCAACTATTACTTACTGAAATGTAACAAATAACTATGTAAGGTGTATGTTTTGTTGGCTGTTCAAATAAATAACATAGCCAGAATTTTATGTTGCTGGTCAGGTTATACGTATGCGCACAATAACGTGTTTACCTTGAAGGTGTGAGCTGGGACTAGCTGGCCTGGTCCCTGGCGTGTCGGCGCGCCTGCCACTTGAAGTCGACCTGCATGAGCCACTGCTGGCCGCGCGAGCGGTTGCAGGCGCGCAGCACCGGCTTCCACACGTCCGACGACTCCGGCTTGTCGAGGCACATGCCCGTGTTCGTGTGTTTTATTGTGCGCGTCTACAAAAAAAACAATCCATGTTTTAGGTTAATTCATCTCACTGTTTGATAGTGCTGGTGGTAGGTAATATTTGTATTATAATATAGCAACCACGGGACACATGGTGTAACACTCCCCATTGTGGCCCACATAAGTATGTCGCGTTCCGGTATTAGCCTGTATATATCCGTTTTCAACAGTCCGGCAGAATTTTGTCCATCAGTTAGGGTCTCTAGTCATCCTTTCTAGACCCTACTTCACTTACCATCTGGTATAGTAGGGTTACTTTCCCGTGGCCATATAAAAAAAAGGCGAAATTGTATGTCAGCTGAGAGAACAGGGATACTACCACTTGAAGAAAGATCTCGGACCTATCTGAGTTCCTATTACGTATCAAAAGTTTCGTTACGGATTCGAAAAAGTACTTTCGCGTACATGTGAGAAATCTTAACCTTATTCATTCCGCCAAGAAGAAGCCTCATTTTGGTTACTTAAATAAACGAAATTGGTTTTAATGCTCTGACATAAGTCAGAGCATTAAAATCAATCCAAATCCAATATGTGAACAAGCCCATTTTCCAAATCAACTTCAGTTACAAGTAGAAGAAAGAGGAGTGCCACAAGATTTCTCGCTCAGACTTTTCTTACAAAGATATTTTTTATAGAAATAGAACTAATTAGATACATTCAATTTTAAAATCAAAGGACATCGAAATGAGATTTATTGAAATATTATAATCAATTTCAATTGATATAAGTATATAGTAATTGGACTAGAAAATTTTGCTGGTATTTTTTATGCGTGCTATCGCGTCAACGTCTGGTCTAATTCTGTCTTAACTGTGAATTCAAAACTGCGACGTGATTGGTCGAAATTGATCAATGTGTAAACACACTGTGCAATTGGTAAAGAAATATTAAAACAATTCCCTATTTTAAAATTGAGATATAATTTATATATTTTCTTAATATTCTAGAACTACATATTTGCCGCGCGGATTTTGGAAGGGGCTACGAACTCGCTAATAATGAATTATAGATATTTCGATTGCTCAATAAACGCAAAGTGGAAGAGACAAGTCATATAATAGTATATTATTATATAGAAGAGAATTGAATGAAAATAAAAATATGTTCAGAGACTCTACATAAATAATTTCTAACGTAAGAGTTCACGTATGAGCTCATAATACCTCTACACGTTACACATACAATTAACAGCTGTGGTCTCATTTCGAAACCAATTTACCAAATATTTATGTGAAATTGATGCCACTGACTGTCTTGTAAGTATAGTCGTAAAATATTATTGACAGTTCCAATATTTCGCAATTGTACCATCTACAAATTAGAAATACTCTATGAATTTCTGAAATTACTTTATTAACTTCAGAAATTGCTTGAATTGTTATTTACACAAAAAAAACGTGGAAACGAGGTAAGCTTTGTTGTGCTTGGTATTGACTGTTTATGAGAAGACAGCCTTGCGCAAAACCAAACAAACGCGTATGTATAACATCATTTATGGAAATGCAACATTTACGGTCACGAAAACTCATAGAAGCGCCTTAAGAATACGTGGCAGAACAGGCGCGAACACAAACTTATTCGATTAGTGAAACGAGTGCGAGGGCGATACGCTACGCGGAGACCGAATGGACGACACAGATTATAAATTCGATCATACAAATGGCCACAGTAAATTCCAATTTGTCTTGACATTTACGACCTAATGCGAATTGTTGTATTGAATGAGCAGTATCTTTGATTATGTAAAAAGGCTAAGCAACTACTCGGTAGTATTGATGCAGCTATAATTAAATAAAGGGACATTACGCAATGATTATACTTTCAATGACAATTACATTAATATACGTGGCGAGTCTTGTAACATGTAACGCTACGACCAATGCTACTATTAAATCCCTAATTAAATAAAACGCGCGGTTAAATAGCTTTATATTCATTAAATACAAAAATTTACAATAGTATTATGTTTGGACGACCGCGCCAGACATTGTATCGCTCTTCTATCGCCTTAGGTACAGTCTACAATTTCAGAGCTCTGTCATTAAATAATTGAAAACCTCATAAAATGCCGAATTTAAATAATATCGCAATCATCACTCTACAAACAAAAAAACCCCTAACGATCAGTAACACTTTATTATATTGTGGTAGAGTCCGCTGCAAGTAACTTCAATATACGCTTTAGATGACAATAGTTCACAATTCAAGTCCGAGATATGAAAATTAAATTTATATAGGAAAATATGATGTTACCTTAGAATCGTAGGTCCACTCCTGGTTCCCGCGCATGCCGTGGCAGCGTATCAGCTTGATAGGGCCGCGCGGGTGCGCCGCGTCCAAACAATTGTCGTCCGACATTATTTGCTTGCGTTTCGTGTAAGCAAACACCTGGGCAATACAATTATTTATTATGCAATGTTTTGTAAAAAAAACTACCTGCACTTAAAATAAATTCAATTCATTTTATGCTAACAATACACTTACTGAAGAAATTTGTCACCGTAGTATAACAGATCGAACAAATATTATACAAGTATTTTTATCATTTTACGGTAAATAAAACCAACAGTAAGAAAAAAATACAAACTGCATTATTCTAGTTTCTAAGAAAATTATTTTTCCGCAAATATTTTCGCAAATTCAAATTTTCCTACAAATAGTACGCAAAAAGTCGAATAATTTTTTAAGATATTAATCGGTTAAACATTTACTTCGTCAAAGTATAATTCTAGAAAAGTAATGATAAATCAAAGAGTACAAAACAAAATATGTAATCATTGTGCAATTTAAAATCGTAACTTTCAGACGCAGATTAAATTTTAGTTTCAGGTAACTTAGATAGAAGGTATAACAAATTTCTTAGAAACAACATTTAAAAGAAAAAAATTCACAAACTCATCAAAACAAAACTCGGTGGAATGCGTAGCTTTGTAGAAACTTTAATATACTTTCATAAAATAGTTATCAAGTCGATTTATTACTCAATGATCCGCATAATAACACAATTATCTAACCTTTAGAATGCGGATTATTTATTCCGAGAACTTGTAAAATTGTTGCGTTAAGCCTATTAGTGTTCGTAAGCGCTAGTATATGAAGGACATGGATGATAAAGTACTAAAGGTCAATCAATGTGTTTACACCGGAATACCTAAATAGGAAATAGGTACCGGTAGGTATAATAGCATTTTCATACAGGCTCTAGAGTCAAAACACAAACAAACCTTTTTTAGATGAAAATGTAAAAATATCCACTCGTCTTCTCTTATTATTTAGTGAGTATTTATTCCATTAGATTTTAATATTAGCTATATTATAAAAATTATATTTCAATATATCATAATAAGAAATGTTAGCAATAGTAAAAACCCTTATTATATAAACTGTAATGAATTATTTGACCACTTATTTATAGCCCTTTGCTTCAGTCAGATTAATATAAATATTCTTTACTCAAAAGACAAACTTTTCTGAACTACCCGCTCAATACTTTAATTTTCACAATCACACCTTTAGCTATTAAATGTTTTGTCTCTCTTTTTCAACCTAGTCTTAGTTAAGAGACTGACAGAGACAGAATATCTAAAGTTAATTCATTAATATTTCGAAACACACGCACCTGATTGCCACCCATTCCATGACAGTACCCCATGCCGAGTGGTTGTCCCGCCTTCCCGCCGAGCGTGTCCAAACAGTTCGACGTCTCGGCATTACGTATCTGCAAAATGTTTTCGTGCACTTGTACAAACATAAATATAGCGATGTTTGTACTATTAATAACAAATATATGAATGATTCTATTGTAAAGTCAAAAACATGTGAATAAACATAAATATATTTACATGTTTTTTATATGAAACATGAGGAGTGGAAATGAAAAAATCAATTTATCTCATTTAGATATAAAAAATAACAATTTAAAAAATATAATATATTAGTATAATATTATGGTGATATGACGGTCTTTTTTTATTCTGTTTTAAAAAATCAATCTTGATTAAAATAAAATGCAGTGAAAAAACCAAAACTGTCAATGACAATGAATCTTGTCTATCACGATGAAGCCGTGTACGACACAACTGGAAATTTATCGACTGGTACTAAGAACACTTCATATATATCTATATATATAAAAATGAATCCCTATTTCCCTTGGTCACGCCGTTACGCATGAACGGCTGAACCAATTTCACAATTTTTTTTGTAGTTGTGTTTCTTATTGTCAGGAGAAGGTTCTTATGAAAGAAAAAAATCAAACGAAAATATTAATTTTATATAACTGTCAATTGTTTGAAATAACTGTCAGCGATTGACAGAATGCGCGTTGCAAATTCATAGTTAAGACGGGACGTCTGTCGGGTCAGCTAGTTTTTAAATAAAAAACAAATACATGTATTGGATTTGAATTAAAAACATCCTGCAAGGGGCGGCAGGTGTGTACGATACGTAGATATACGTGTACGACGTACACAGCCGGCCTTTTTAGTTTTTCAGGCGAATGTAAGTATATATGGACACGTGATTATTCGTTACTTGTACCATAATAGGCCATACGCTTCTAACTCACTTGGAAGAAGCCAGAAAGAATTATTTGACTTTTTAGGTACTTATGACACGGCACGCCCCGAATTATTTTATTAGCTTTGTAGAATAACATTTTGCAATCCATATAGGTATTATTCACGTTTCAAAGATAACACGATAGATGCATTGTTAGAAACGTAAACACTCATAAACTTCTATAATCCTGTACGCGGGTCTCTAGTATGTATTCAAAGATTAATTGTGAATTTAAAATAATTGTATATAATGCACCTTTGTAGTTGAAAAGCATGACATCTCAGGGTAAACTATGACGTAAAACGAGAATCATGTCACACGAAACATTACAATGCGTTGTTTTGCTGACGTTCTTAGACGTCCGATTAAGATCGTATATTATAATACACTCAAGACAGTAATACATTTCAATACGTTTGCCAAAAACGGTAGAGGTGCGCGTGTCGTGAGTAGTCTAATAAAAATCGCGACTCTATTTTAAGACTGACAGATAGGTAGGGCCGTATTTGGAATTTTATTCCAGGTCGATTTAGGTTAAAAGATAAGACATACGTAAGACTAGGCAGTATGGTCAAAAGACTATAGCCTGTACTCTAAGGACGAATAAAAAAAAATCGATTGAGGTTAAGTATTTCTTTTAGAGATACACTATAGAAATTGTTACATAAAAGAGATGAAAAAAAAGTACTTTAAAAAATTTTCGCGAAATAAATTCATGTATTTAATTTTATAATACTTTTCGTGTTGCGGACATATGGAGATGACTTAACTTGTATTAACTCGACCGCGACCCTGTACCGCTGTACCTATCGCTAGCGACATTGTTGCAATGGATAATGTTAAGATTTCCCAAAAAAATGTATGCGGCCTTATAGTTATCGCCTGTACGTTAATGAAGGAAGCAATTATGTAACAGAAATAAAGGGTGTTCTAAATATCGAAAATTATTTTATTCTTTACCTAATTTTGCCGTTACATATTTTTATACATGTAAAAGTATTGCACAATAATGGGTCATTAAATTGCATGAATTACAAAAAAGAAAGTTATAGCTAATGATAATTATTACTGCGTACTTCTCGAAAATCATAATACGTTTATCGTTTCCATTAAGTACTAGTATAATCAGAGAAATGACGCTATATAATACTTATTCGTACTAAATATCATTTTGACATTCGATAAATAGTTACAGCTTATTCGCTGACTGTATAAATAATTCCATCCGGGTGGATAAATATAATTATCAACCTTGATAATCGCAGACTTAGGGCGGTGGCCTCGAACATCACCGCCCCTTACATATAATACCAAGATATTAAATAGTGACTAAAGTATTTTCAATATCTGATTGTTTTTGTTAACGCGATTTTCCATTACTAACAAGAAACACATTGTGAAATTAGACCGTCAATATTGTTTTATAAACTACCACGGTAGGATTTATAAACGCGTTTTAAGCCCAGTCCATGTATTTCCAGCTTGTCCTTATTCAATGGAAGATAGAAATCATTGAAAGTCTTAGATCTTTGACAACGTTGACTTGTTCCTATATTAATATGAGTTTTCAGGCAAAAATTGACTGCCTCGGTGGCGTAGTTGTATTGCACGTCCGGTACAATAGCGCTCTGAGGTCCTGGGTTCGAATCCCGGGTCGGGCAAAGTGATATTTGGGTTTTTCTGCTCAGTATCAGCCCGGAGTCTGGAATTTGTGCCCGATATGGCGATAGGCTCGCCCCCTATCATGGGACGGAACATACTTGGCGAAAAGTGGGTGCCCTAGTTGCGCCTCTGCATACCCCTTCGGGGATAAAATGCGTGATGTTATGTTCAGGCAAAAATGCAATCGATATTTTTTTATACTCGCACGGCAAAGTAAACCTTCTGGACATGATATATGAAATAAGGTTCAGATAGAGTGTCGACTGACGATAGAATATTACTTCTCGCCAGTCAGCACAATAATGTTGGCCTGTATGAAAGTCTGATCTCGGATAGCGACACACTTACATATGCCACTATGGCTGGTTCACGGTGGTCGCTACTCGAGCGAATACAAAAATTCTTTCACCAGCAACTATGTATACAACTTACCTCTCCAAGGTAGTAGTACTCGAGCGGCATCTGGCTCTCCGGGTATATGTTCTCGAGGTACCACCTGAAGCTCTTGCACTTGAGCCGGTCGCGCAAGGCCTTCCGCTCGGTGACGTCACCCACGGGCACGTTCAGCGCGCCTGCTCACAACGCACGCGTCACGCACACACACTACTTATGATATAATAGCCGACAAACAACTTTACCACTACTGCGTGGTAATTATTTGCCGCCATTATACTTGCCATTGCTTACGTTTGCGTATTGTTTGTTTCTAAAGGTGTTTGTAACTAGGTATTTATTAAATACTGTATTTATATGTCATATCGAAAGTCAAAGAATAATAGATCCATGATTAATAGGTACATAATGAATGTGTTTGTTGTTTCAGTTGAGTTTTCATTAAATATTGTTAACGTAAATGGATATTGATTTAGAAATAAAATTTTCTATTTGATAAAAACAAACGTAAGCAACGCCTGTAGTGGTGAAGTGAACAACAATTGTGTAGGACCACCTTATCACCATTGGCTGGCTTCCATACATCTCGTTGTTGTGTATAAATGATAGTCTAGTAATTTATGTCAAGAATACTTTGAGTTGTTTTGTTTAGCTCGACATTATTTTTAGCTGTATTGTAATTGGACAAAATGTCCACAATTATAAACACTACTATTTCAAACACATGAACAAATATATTTGTTACGTCACAAAGCATGATACTATAATATCGATAATTTCATATTGTGAATAATGAATGTAAACTGAGCCACGATGTAATTGAGTAACTATTTGTTAATAAAGTTAATGACAAACCCAAATACATGCACATTATAAAAATATTTAAATTTATATTAAACAAGCATTTAAGAGAATTCATGTATAATAATACAAGTGAAAATATTTAATGTATTTTATAAATTCCAATTGTATCGAGTGTGCGTCTCGTTCTTGTATTGTTACACTTGAATTGTCTTTGTTATCCAGTTCAACGACACTCTATTTGTTGTTTCGAAAGTTTTAATGAGTTGTATATTTAAACAATTGCCTACTCATGGTGTCTTTGAACGCGAGGACGATATTTTACATTTCGTTTTCAAAAGGGTATTTAGTAACGCGATAGGCTAATTTGTATAATTCAATTGCTATAAGATAAGACATATTTACAACAGAGTCGATCATAAAATGTTTTAAAAGTTACATTATATACAATGTCTTTAGTGTGTAACGACATAATAGTATTGTACGCTAAATTACAAATTAATGAATTTCTGCATTATTTCATCTGTTGTTACACAGCACATTATGAATTACGTCACAAACTACAATAAAAAAATTTAAGACACCAGTAAAATTAAATCTATGCAATCCTATTACGAGCAACGTGGCGCGCTCTAGGGGAGGCCTATGTTCAGCAGTGGATAGTTATAGGTAGACGATGATGAATCCTATTACTAAGGTATGTGGTATTAAGAGAGTTACAACAGTCATGCTATTCTTTAGATCTTTAGTTATTACCAACATCTCTAGATTACTGGACTCAAATCCGATTACTAACAAGATAATCATTAAACCTTTCGAAACAACGCATGCATGAACCTGGGTTAATGTTGTAGTAGAAGTGCTTCCAGTCATCGAGCCACACTTCGGCGAGGCGCGCGTTGTTGTGGTTGACGACGCGGCCCGTGCCGCCCGGGAAGGAGTAGGGCGTGGTCTTGCGGAACACGTGCCCCACGTGCGAGCACGGCGCGATCTCCAGCGCGCCGCCGCACATCCACACCTGCCCGCCCGCCAGCGTCACGAGCGCTCATAGATACCGCGGCCACCACTTTACCCCACAAGGGACCACGCTAAGACGATCTAACGGCCGTTTACGATAAACTATCCGAATCGTAATCTTCGATCCCGAATATAAACCAATGAAAAGAAGTTGCATGTCAAAAAATGACAGTCTGATTGTCATTTTCACGATCGTTTGAAAAACGATTGGAATGGTTTTATTGAAATCCGGAAAATAGAGATAGTCTAGGATCTAGACTCTAGATGAGTCAATAAAACAAAAACTGTTGGAAAATACTGAGAACGCAATTTCCCATATTGCCTAGAAATGGCGAAAGCATTTATTCAATTTGGATGGCTACCTGATGAGTGTTTGTTAAGACTTTAGTAGCGAAATCATAGAACTCAATTATAAACAAGCTAATAATTGCCTGTTTTAGCTTTCAGTGAAACAACAACTGTATATTTGGCAAAAATATGTGCGGATATATGAAACACACATACGTAAGAAAAGATTAGCATTTGCACTGATAGATAGAAGTACAGGCCAATGGTCGGCCATTTGTAGATCGGCCTTGAAATAGCCTATTAGATCGCATCGATACGGTGCCTACGACTCGCGCTTATCGCCTAATTGGCTAAAACTTTTCATAAGTCATAGACTGCGGTATCTATTGGAGCTAATCTGTGTCCCACACACACACTGATCATTTGCATACGTCACACCATTTAGTTATTTTTTAAGATATCTTCTATCATGGGCAAGTGAAGCTGACAGATAATTGTCGACTCGTATAATTGAAAAAATGTAATGGATTAATCCGTCGATAATATATAACTTGTCAAGGAAAAGTAAGGAATTTAAAAATCAATTTATAAAATCCAATCTTACATCATTTGCTTCCAATAAATATTTATGACGATAATTTCATGCTTTAAACGCATTAATCCAAAATTGTCGATAGTAAATATTTATGAACATCATTACTTAAAGTAATAAAAATTATTATTGTATTGTAATCGTCACCATAACAAATAATGTAACAGTTCTACGAATTGTAAACTATGTCACATATTTCTGATCGGATGAAGGAAAATCTAAATTCCATGGTAAGGCAAATCTGATGTTATTTCTTGAAAATAATTAATACAATAAGTTTAAATTATTTTCAACATATTTGTAAATAATTCGTATTTGTTAAACAAACAATGTGCTGACAAAATGCCAATTAGCTAAATTCCTCAATCTAAATGCTTCAACTTGCCCGCGATCGCAATCAGCAACCTTGCAAATGATCAGTTGTTTGATATTTCGTAACAACGTCCACATTCCTTTGGTCAACATCATGTCAATTTTTAGATCTGACAAATTTATTTATCATTAATCTAATCTGATTCTTGAAATTCGATAATCGATAAGAAATTATGGACGTTGTTTCAATGATTCAACTTCGCAAAGTCGAATCATTGTTATGTTAATAAGCAATTAGAATCAAACTGTATATAAATCACGCATATTAGTATCACAAATAAATAGATATTAAACACGTTACACACGATAAATACATCCTATTGGATCAACAACGGAAATGTTGATCTTTTGTAAAATCCGTTTTACAATTAATCGAAATATAAAACAAACATTTTATTCTATTAAGCCATGATTTATTTAGTCCTAGAACTGTGGCAAACCATGTTAAGCTGTAAAATGGTCGCGTGAACAACAATTATTATGAACCATCACATATATTAATGTAATACTCGTGTTAACTACACACTTAATAATTTTACTAACCATAATGAGGTAATAAAACACATTACACATTGTTTATTATGTAAACAATGTTCATAGATTATTTCGATACATTTTATTGGTTTTCTGCCATAGCTCTTAGACTAAAAAGGATTGCTGTGGTTAATTTTGTTATAAATATCAAATCGATTAGTCATTGCTTCTGCATCGATGAGAAGCAGAAATTAGTAAAAAGTAAAAAAAACACACATAAAGAAGAGAGAAAACCTAAGCTTCTGTTACATCACATCCGTTACTCAAATAACTATACTTCATTATCTTATCTATAGTAAACACGAGAAATCTGAAAAGAAAATATTTTGATGTGATCCAATAATTGTTTAATTTTATAAATAGGTATATGTAACAGAGGCTTCACAAGTCGCAGAATTCGTAAGCAAAGTTGCACAGAAAATAGAAAATAAAAAAACAGTTACAGAAATGAAGCTAAAATGACATAAATGTAGAAGCAAATTAAGCGAAAACACAGATAAATGAGACAAAAAATAAGCCAAATGAATGATAGACCCAACATGCATACTTTGAATGCAGCTGCAATGTATATTAATGACCATATTCAAAAGCTAATCGTTATTGTTTTATGAATTCTCAAACATACAAATTACTTTGTTAGTGTATCGTAATCCCAAGCCACAACAAAACTTTGTTATGCCTCTACTGCTAACATTTCGAAACAGAAACGTCCCAATAACGTCAGCAAAAGTACACACGCGACAATTGTTTTGAACAACAGTTTCATATTTTTTTATGATATGAAAAGAATGATAACGTCACTCAGATTCACGTAATACTGAATTAGAAATAGTTGAAAGTTACAATCCCGTGTAATGTCTTTTATTAAGCGTGAAATAGTATTGGATTATAGTACGATATCATTATTTAAATAGCTTTAAATAGCTGCTTTAGTTTTTCAATGTAAAGGAAAAGCTGGTATACAACGATACGACTAATACCAACTTAATCAAAAACGATAATCATTAGCACAACTACCAATCAAATCATATGTAAAACCCACGCATTCGTTAGTTACGTTAAATATCGATAAAAAAACATCGATACTCGACATATCGATACTAGTTACTCGGGCAAGTCTGATATCGCAAATGTTAGCAGCGTCAGCGGACACAGTTCGTTCGAACCTGGATTCATGGCGTAATAGAAATCCCCCCACTCGTCCATCCAGACTTCGGCGACGCGCGCGGCGTTGTGTAGCACTACGTTCTGCACGCCGCCGGGGAACGAGTAGGGCGACTTGTCGCGGAACACGTGGCCCACGTGGGAGCACGGCACTATCTCCAACCGACCGCCGCACTGCCACACCTTCGGCCACACATTACATCAGTATTCTGTCGTCTTACTGTCTGCATACCACCCACTCCCCACTGTGTGCTTTTGACTAAAGAACAAATATTCCCGCATCTTGTTGTCTCAATTATTTTAAGTAAAAAGAATACAAGTTTTCATGTCTGACAGCCGAACGGTAAGCCCTGCGATTAAATTATTAACACAATCTACTGCCAAATAAATGTCCTTAAAATTGATAATATTATGTTAAACTTCTAATATGTTATCGAAATGCGACGAGGGGCTTGAAAATACAACTAAATGTATAATGTTTTCGAATAATTAATATATCGAAACTATACTACATATTGAACGCTCACAAATTAAAATATTGCAAATTTTTAAATTAGGTAGGTATTGGTTTTACATTAACAGATAAGAACAACGTACCTACATTATATTAATTTACATATCACGAATTCGTATTTTGAAACCTCGATATATGTGTAATGATGGTATGTTATCGTGAAGGAAATAATAATGTTTTATGAAATAAAATATGGCAATTAAATAACTACTCCCAGAATAAAAATGCCAGAAATTCGATACACATAATCCTTCCTTACATATTATAAAACAAAGTCTCCCGGCGTGTCTGTCTGAACGCGATAAACTCAAAAACTCCCGAACGTATTTCGATGAAATTTCGTATGGAAATAGTTTCCGTAATCCTGGGAAGGACATAAGTTTTTTTATCCCAGGAAAATGTAAAGGGCAATTTATATTTCGGAAAAATACTATCACGCGGCTGAAGCTGGTAGCCAAAGTAAAGTGTACTATTTCGAGGGAAGCCCATCTGTAAAAAGAGAGCTGTGGCCAAACACTAAATAATTAATACATGAACTGATATTATATTTTTCAACATGAAATATCAACTTTTCCTGGGCCGGCTATTTAATTTAACACTGCGTTCTTTATATTAAATCGTCAGAAATTATGTTTTCGCAAATAGCAACCTCATTTTTTTATTCTACTTTACAGCCAATGTCATCAAATTTACTACAGAAAATTGGCTCGTAAGTATGAGAACAGTGACCCACGCTACTCACAAGCACTTACAAATCATTCTAGATAATGCGATTTACCCTGAAGCTCATTTCGAGGTTCTCTCCACCCCAGATGTCCATGCCCTCGTCGTAGGAGCCGATCTTGTAGAAGTAGTCGCGGTCTATGGCGAAAAGACCACCAGCCATGGTCGGTGTGCGGAGTGGCGCGGTCCTGTCACCGCCTCTACGTGACATTTCTCGCTCCGGCACGCGATACCTGAGGGATGAAACAGGAAATGCATAAATATAATAGAAATATATATATATATATATATATATATATATATATATATGTATACAGATTATAAACAAAGTCCCCTTTTTTGTCTGTCTGTATGTTTTCGATTTCCTGAAAATCTACTGAACGGATATTTATGAAATTTGGTATGAAGATAGTTTAAGACCGTGGGAAGGTTATAAGCTTTCTTTCTCGGTGAAATATAAGTATAGCGGGACTTTTAGCCCAGAAAACTCCTTCACGCGCGCAAATGCTAGTTATAGGAATAAAAAAAAGATCGATCTTTGTGCCTATCTCACACAAAAATATTATAACCTACAGAATTCGTATTTTGTTATCCCTTAAAATTGTAACGGCAAAAATAAAATGATTTACCCATTTAGTATCAAGTTATTTAAGTAAATACCTAAAACCAAATTCTCGGGTATCGAATGCTTTTTATGAATAACGTAAACATATAAAACAGTTCGAACAGGGAAAAAACGCAATCACACGTTTTTAGTTTTGAAGTGTAATCAACCTTTTACACACACTTGTACACTCTTAATGAGGGGAATTACAAGTCATAGTATATAAATAATTTCCTTGAAGCGCATATTACTTACAAGGTAGGTTGTGGAAAGTTTTATTTTGTGGTTTTCTCTAATCTAAGAAATTATTTTCCGCCTCAGAGAGGTAATTTAACTAATGATTAGGACAGTGCAAAAAAAAATAATACGACAAAAGGCGTGTTTTTGAAGATCACAAGAATTTTGTCGCCCTACTTTCCTGCAAGGATAAGACGTGTAATATATTTATTTTTTATATTAAACAGAATTCGAAACCACAAGTTCCGTCATCTGAGAATTCGCCGCAACGACAACATAACACTTAAAATCAGAAATAGACTCACGCAAACCCATACTCGCGATAACTACAAAATGATTAAAATAACAAATAAGTAAAACCGGGACTTTTATTGTAAATATTCGTTATTCATGGGTAATATAAAATATGTTAGCAGAGGTAAGGACGAGCATGTGGTTTCATTTATTTATGCAATGTCGAAATCCCCTGTATATAATCTCTTCGGATCTATTTAGTTTCTATACAAAATCTGCTGAGACCTTCTGTCTAATAATAACTCAGATACCAGACAATCGAATATGCATAAATAATAAGCTATTGATAATTTCATATTACATGACGTCAGCCATCAATTTGAAAACCAGCGCATAGAACTATTCTCTATCAGATAAACAAAAGTCTCGAATAATGACAGGAAATATTGAATGGAAATTGTACAATGGATTGCGTTATGGAAATCTCGGGCTGGTCTAGAATAAACACAACATGAAGACGATAATATTAGATATTGGCTACCTTGTTAGGTTCGTTGTTTAAGCTACTTGGTATTATCAAATATCAGGAAATAGGAAGTTAAGAGACATTGGACTGTCGAGACATTGGTAGTATCTTAGATTTTCTAACAATGTACGGTACTAAAAGCAACTCAACGCAACACTCAACTCAAATCTTCGCATTTAATATTAGTTATCTACAATAGATCATATTGTACTGTATAAAAATAAAACACCCGTAGGTATGTTTTAATTATAAAACATAATAATATTTTAGTTAACATAGAACTTTTATGATAAATTATATCGTAAACCGCAAACCAAATACCGGTGGGTAGATTTCATTGAATAATTTTACACATTTTCCACGCCAATACTTTTAAGTAGAGGTTTATACAGTTTTCGCGACAAAATGTTGCCATCGTAACTAAAAGTGTAATTAATCATTACAATCTGTCTGCAATGATTAAATTGAAATGAAAATTAACAAAAGTTACCTACGTTTATTTTTAATATAAACCAATATAGTTTATATTAAAAATAAACTATTTTTCGGATTTTATCGCGGTTTTAATATTTTTGTTTTCTCCCGACGTTTCAAAGATTTTGCAGCCTTCATGGTCATGGGGGGGACCACGAAGGCAGTTATAGTTTTTAGTTTATCGTAGTGCTAAAGTATTGAGATATATGCGATATTTTATCTATCCAACAAAAAAATATTATGACTGCCTTGGTGTCGTAGTTGCATTGCTTGTGCGGTATGATCATCGCTCAAAGGCTCCGGTTTTGAATGCCAGGTCGGACAGCGATATTGAGTTTTTTCTACTTGGTATAAACCCGGAGTCACATCATCATGGGATGGAATACACATGCCGAGAAGTGGAATGGAATACACTTGCAGCACCTTATGTCGACCCCTTCGAGGATAATGGCGTTATGTGTGTTTGTGTAAAATTATTATTATAACGTTCTTTTTTATTCCGTAAGTGTAATATAATCTAAGTATACTAATGTTTAGGAAAAGTTTCATATCGATCTAGAAATCTTTGAGAGGTCTACTATAACAAGACATCCTGAGGCTAATGATAATGATGATATACTATTAAATTATACTGAATCCATATCTGCATTTTTCGATTTTATTAAAACAAAAATTGTACTGTTATTTGAAAGTATATACTATTTGCAAGATTATCAGGAAAACATCTTTAAAAAATAATTGTGCAACGGACATTAAACTTATTCAAACACCCTTTTAGCACGTCTACGAAATATTTGCTTCTTTTAAGCGTACGTTATATATCATTGTGTAAATGTTTAATAATCAGAAAGTACTGATTACCTGCACTTGTGACTCAAGTACTTCTGCCGTTATCGATTAAGCAACGGCTAAACATTTTCACACGTTACAAGATAACGATACTTCAAACTGCACTGATGATTTCATTGTCAACAGACTTATCTAAAGTGGACAATTAAATCGTGTCTCGAGCGAAATTTATTTGCTATATGTTGATAAAGCATAAACAATCCTAAGCTATGAGAAACACAAATTCTCTTACGAGAAATTTTTCCATTATGCTGTCAATATTTTGTCATCGGCTATCAAAAACATTATTCATAAGTTAATACCGATAGTCTTTAAAACGATTATGAATTATTACACGCGATTATCTTTTATCAACACTTAATTCCCTGTACGATACATTGATACATACACTCACAAAGCAATTTCTAAAAAAATAGTGATGTGTATTTTACAAAGAAAGCAATTACGAAAGATCGACAAAAAAACGATGAACTCATCATTAATTCTCATCGCACCACCTTCATCACATAATTTTAGAAACTAAGCATCATAATATAATTATTACTAGTGTAATTAATTTGTAGAAACGGAGGTAAATGCATAGCAACATAGCAAAGATCATAAACATTTTCTCTACTTTAAAAACCATTTTTTTGCGCAAATCAGCCATTTTGTATATCAACGGTGGTTGTGACTTGTGCTATAGCCGTAAAACAAAATCGTACAGTCCAAAGGTTCCCGTTGTTCAGTAAGAGGCAAGCATTGCGTGCGATCAACGCTAAACGGGATAAATACTTAAATAGACGAGTGTGCGTCATTGAGAAAAATCACGAGATTCTGCGACACTTTAATAGCATTAAAGCAGTTGCGTCTCAGTTGTTTTCATACGGTAACAGTCGTTGAGCTGAGTCAGAACCAGTGGGGGGTGATTTGATATATAAATATTGGGAGATGAGAGATCTTTGTCTAGAAGTCGGATAAAACCCAGGGTTGTGTAATCACGATTACATATATAAAAACGTAGTAACTTTTCCAAGGTAATCTTTGAAACAATCTAAGATAGAAATAACATTCAGTACCCTACTGATCAGAATAATTTGGAATAAAATTATCTATTAATTTTAAATTTGCCATCTTATAGAATACAGGCACCTGCTTAAGATTTTCATGAAAAACTAATTATGGAGGATGAAACAGTTTTACAAATATCTCATACAATCTAAAGATTCAATCTGAACAAAAAGTATATCAAAATCTCTTTTCTTTTGATAGGTTATGATAAATAAAATGTTCATTTTGGTTACAATTAACACGCAGTATAACTTAAAAAATACGTAGGCGATAGACAAGTACACATCCATTTATGAAATATTGTAGCCGCAATCAGGCTCTAGCTCAGCAATATCCATTGCTTCAACTAGCAAAGCGCTAGTAATTCTGCTTGTTAACAATAACGAACGCAACTTAACACTTTAGAACAATTATTTTCTTTAGAGTTTACAATCGTATTTCTAACATTTTCTTATGCATTATTCGTAAATAACATTTTGATGTTTGTTGAACCGTGAATATTAACAAGTATTCTTAAGTACAAATGTTCTAACACGTCCAAGCATCCAATCTGTACGAAAGGCTATAAATCCATTAATGACCGCCGCAGTTAAACAGCTCTCGACTCGCGGATCGGAAACAATGGCGGCCAGCCTCTACGTAAACAAAATAATCTACAATAACAATCGAGTAGTTCCCGCCAGTTGTAACACGTATACAGTTTGCATGCAATAGTCATAAAAGGTGTTAGTCATTTATCCACTGCTCACTCGTGGGAGAAGGTAACTGTACATATTCTAATCTGCATTTCTAAACACGATGAAGTACAATAAACCCGTAAACTTACTATTAATATTCTGAATGCACGTTTGTAAAGATGTTAGAAGTAAAAGTCGAAACTGCTGAACAGATTGGGACGAAATTGTATACGCAGATAGATAACCTACTGGTATGTAGGTCTCTCATATGTGAGAGTCCGCCTGGATACCACACCGCAACGTCTATTTCTGCCGACAAGCAGCAGTATGTAATCACTGTTGTCTTCCGGTTAGGACATTGTAGCCAGTGTGACTACCGGACATACTGAGACTTATATCTCAGGATGGCGAGCGCAGTGGAATACTAAACAATACTTTATTATTGTGTTGGATGGTGTTTCAACTGTTTATGAGCAATCATATCGCTTACCATCAGGTGAACGGCAAACTCGTCTGGATTAAAATATACTATTTTTTCTTCCCGGAACGTACGAAATGATCTTTTTATTCTGGAAAAGGTTTTTCACGCAGACGAAGCCGCGAGCAAAACTTTATAGTGTATACCAATTCAACTCTTTAATATTTTAACAGTTCCAATGTCTCTATCAAATATTCTCATACATTTAAGTAAATTTTTGCACAACACAAAAACCACCTGCCCACAGCGCCCAATAAATGTCCTTAAATTCACAATGAACGTGGTGCCGGTGAGGAAGTTTGCTGCTGTTATTGGTCTGAGGCCCGAGTGGGATGTATCCATTAATTTTCTATGGACAGAATAGCCAAGTGTTTTACCCTTTAAGTTTGGATATTCGAAGTTTATTCCGTTCCAAGCGGCTCAATTTAATAACAATCTCTTTTGACGTAATTTTTACGCTATGAAACCGTAATTGTATATGGTTTAGGTTTAAACCTTTAGAACGAAAATCATAACTTATTTTTAGCGACACACTACAAACTAATCAATAATTATATTAGAGATAGGCCCGGTACCACTACTCAATATACATAGAACGGAAATAAGGGCAGACGCACACGACGTTTTTCAAAGAGGTGATGACGTGCTTCCGACGCAACTAACACGCTGTTCACTTAGGGTTTGTACATAAGTTTGTGCATGGTAAGATAAAGCTTATAAAGAACGTGCATTTTGTATTCATTGCAAAATTACGTGTCTACTACAGGCCCGGAACGACTAGCCCTTCCTACACAGATTGCATTGCCAAGTCAGAGATGTAGAGATAAACTTCGTATGAAATAAAATAAAATTAATTACATATGTCAAAATATAATTTATAACCTAATCAGAAAATACGAGTGGAAAAATTAATTCCAAGAAGATTGAACAAGTGACACGGACAATTAAATACAAACGCGACTTACACTTGAGCAATCATAAGGTACTTGTGAAATTTGAGATTTTATGAAGAAAAACATACGAACGCACCAACTGTATGATACCGCCTGTTTATACAACGGAGAATATATGTTGAAATTATTTATTTTAATATTATATAATAATTCATCCATTTCTTAAAAACAGTACATATTTTATTATAAACTAGTTGACCGGACAGACGTTGTCCCGTCTTAACTATGAATTTACAGCGCGCTTTCTGTCAATCGCTGACAGTTATTTCAAACCATTAAATTAATATTTTAATTAAGTTTTCTTAAATTTTCTAATTTTTCATTCATTAGAACATTCTCCTAAAAATAACAAACACAACAAAAAACATTGGGAAATCGGTCCAACCGTTCACGCGTGATGGCGTGACCAAGGGAAATAGGGATTCATTTTTATATATATAGATAAGTTTTGTCCGAATTTATTCATTTATAATGTAATGCATAACTTTTAGAACTATTAAAATCAATAAATCGTACGCAAAAAATAGTTATACTATTAACGATATAATTATTATTGCATGTGTAAAATATTATGAGTACTCGTAATGCGAGCGACTGATTCATCCATAATAATAACAGAAAAGATAACAAGATAATATAGCTAATACAACTAAATATAAATAAAGTGCATGTCGACGCTTAATTGTACAACGCGTTATACAACATTGATTGTATCGTTTCGATAACGGCACACGTGATACGACACATTGCGATTTCGGAATATTTCAAATGAAAATAATATTAAAATCGTTACCATGTTAACCATTATCATTCGCTATCTAAGATGTTTGAAGTGCCTTTGTACTTCCCGGTGCAAGCATTTTTTGTTACTAAGGGCCTGTGGAGAATGAGTATTATATACGCGCTGCTGACGCGACGTGCGTTTTTGATTTGCGTGTCATCTGTAGTCTGTACTGTTTCAGTGCGCACATTTGTATACCGAGTAATTATGACATTGCGTTACTAAATGAAACCACAAACTTTTCGAAAATATTATTTTACAATAATTTACTCGAAACGTAGATATAAAATAAAAAAAGTGTAAGTTTCGAAAAATAAATATCCGTAAAAGTTTTTTATAATTTTGCACGACCTGATGCCACTAAAACTACTTTAAGAGAATTCGTCGCAACCACAACATCGTACTTTCAGTCAATAATACACTCACGCATACGGCATACTCACACCAAACTGCAAAATGATAAATACTCAGAAAAGTAAACCTGAGTTTTTTGGTAGAAAATATTCGTTATTAATGGATGATCTTTGGCACAATGTTAGCAGAGGTAAAGACGAGAATGTGGCTTCTGTGCTGCGTAAGTATGTTTCGCCGAATTTATCGCGTTTAACAAACATCGTCGAATAATTTTAAATCAGTCATGAGTATATTTATATAAACTTACCATCTAAAATTGAGTTTCCAGTTGAAACCACCCCATGTCATGTCCGAAGCCTGGATGTATTCGAAGGTGGTGTCCGAAATGACGTCGATGATGGGGCACACCACTGTTGTCCTGTCTTCAACGATACGCGCCAACAGCGGCTCCAACCAGCCCTCTATAAATCATTAGCCGAATGATAAAACCGACGAACTAAAACTTTAGGTATTTTATTAAAGTTTTCCAGTTGATATATAATTTAATATTATATATTAATTTAGAATTAATATAATATGTCTATCAGATTGAGTTACTCTAGTATTAAGGCCTGTAGATTTTTAATAAATAAATAAAACGTGAAGTTTGCCCGTTTGCAGGCTTAAAACAAGGCAACTTCTGAAGCTATTGAACCAACTGTAAAAATTATCTTAGTCGAACAGGCTAATTTGATAACTATTATTCTGGGTGGAGACTTAGAACGCGGACGGAATTGGGAACAAGAGTTAGTTATGTTAGTTCTTATAGACTCGATGAATGTAACCAAGTTGAGAAAGTTTTTAATTAGCCCAAGAATAAGACGCATAATATTTATATTAAGGTTGACAATAATTATTAATTTTCATAACCACAAAACAATATGTCATCTCAGATACTTGAAAGACCGATTTATACCAATTACCTAATTTTTCTTAGCTTTAAACAGAAGTAAATACGTCTCAATAAAAATTCAATGCGACACAAAAACGCTGTAGCATATATTACAATAAACCAATATTAGTATAATGTAAAAGATACCGCGGTCAGAATAAAAATGTTGGGATTACCCGGAATCAATGTTTATCATGTAAATTATAATATTCAACGCCTTATCAGTAACAACCCGTGCTACAATTCGTAGATTGTCAATAGTCGTGATTTATGTAGAAAAATATATCGGTACAAATCAAACTACGAAGTTAAAAATGATATTACACAAATCAAACATGGCAATCAAATCATAAAATTAGGAATGCGCAAATAGAAAATACGCACTTCAAGTAGGTACCATTACTTCACGTGAGAGATTAGGTTTGTACAATGTACACAAATATAGGACAGCTTGCGAAGGTTTAATAATAAATACCTAAACGGCTATTTCCTTACGCAATTTTCTGTGCGTACTTCATTATTAAACAAAAGGCTTTACTGAATGCACGGGCATTTACAGGCCGTGTAAAATTAAACCTCTTCTTTTCTCCTCCGCCATAGAATTAAGCAAATACAGTGTCTAAAAACGAAATTAGTTCAATCATGTAAGGAAACTAAACAAAGGCAATTTTCTTTGAAAAAAAAAGAATTGTCAGTGATTATTAATAATTATTTCGTTATCATGAATTTCATTTACCTTATTCGTAAATGACACAATGCTTTTGAGAAATCAAGGAAAACCACCAAACCAAAATCCAACCAATCCAAGGATACAATTACGGAATGTATTTACGTCAAGTTATTTCTAATGTCGAAGGTCAAGCCAAGATACAGAATAGCATTGATCCATCATAGTCTTTAGGTCATAGCGCAAACCCGTTAGCATAATAGAAGACCTGTACTAGAATTTATATCGGCTTCTTATGATAATTTCATTCTACAAAGCATATTTTCATTGTCATAATATTTTTTTTTATCACTAATCTTTTCATATAATGTTTAAATATATACTTCATTAATATTTACTAGTGGTCAAATAGCATTAACTTAATACATTCCTCACAATTATTTATAGATTCTTATCTTTTATTATTTATAGGTTAAACAATATTTCATACAGCTTGACGGTTGTAAGAATTCTATATCTTGTAAAATCAATTGCTACACGAGTTTAAAATACAAATATGCGAAAGCTGAAATCATGTGGAAATGAAAATTTATGCGTACGAGTATGCATCTTCCATTCTTCATGCAAAATAAATATGTTAAAGCGATAAAATACGAATCGATTCTAATATTAGTGATTAGAGCATAAAGATAAAAGACTAACGCAATGACGTCATATATATGAGGACATAAATGTGTGAAAATGTTAATATACCTCACAGCGCGAGCACCCCAATTTAAAATGTGCATATTATACATCTATTGCTTACTCGATTTTAACCAATTGTGGTATTGCAACTGAGCAGCAAATTTTCCTGCTGTAATCTTTGGACTCATTACACGACATACAATTACAAACGTTTACTGACTTCAATTGCATGAAACATTATCTACGTAAAATATTTACATAGTAAAACTGCGTTGTTGACTTACCATTGTTAAGACAAGACAAGTGCATAACAAAGACATTTATCATAAAACATTTATCTTCGACCTTATCGAAACGTCTTCAATCGCGACCTTCAGCCATTAAAATGCAGTGAGAAGTCAACGTACCTGTGCATTCGCAGTGCGCGTCCAAGAACGTAATGACGTCACCCTGTACGTGCTTCGCGCCCAGCAGGCGCGCTCTGATTAGTCCGGACCTCTTTTCAGTGCGGAACAGGCGCGTTTGAACCGGCAGCGTCGTTATGTAATCTTCCAGCTTCTTTCCTAGATGTTCTGTGTAGGGAACACACCGTGAATAACTGTTTTCGGTATTATTCGTGTGGATTTATAAACTTTGTGAATGTTTTATAACAGGAGGCCTTTTGTAAATCCCTATGTTGTTAACCGGCAGTGAGTCATGGGTTTGACGGCCTATGTAGTCAAATTCAAGCGTGACAGCGTAGAGGGCAGAAAAACAATTAATCTCAAGGCGGCCAAATAGATTAGAAATAATTAGCAATTTATAGAGATATCAAGATAATTCTAGATAAGATATAATATTTGACATTCCAATTTGTGTGGAATTATAGAAATGAATAGCGAAAGAAACATTATCGCTTTTAAGATAAACTTACTTAGTCATTGTTTTTTTTTTATAATTTTCCCTACGGTAGCGAATACTGTATTACAATCCTAAAAGTTGACTGTAACATACATATTATAAACTAGCTTTTGCTCGCGGCTCCGCCCGCGTTATAAAGTTTTTCAGGCTAAAGTTTTCCGTTATAAAAATAGTAGTTTCCCGGGAGCCTATGTTCTTCCCAGGGTCTCAAACTGTCTCCATACCAAATTTCATCTTAATACGTTAGGTAGTTTTTGAGTTTAACACGTTCAGGCAGACAGATGCAGCGGGGGCTTTGTTATATTATTTAGAACTTTTTAAGTGAAACAATCCCGTCATACATCATTGTTGCATAAATTTAACCGTTTACGCAGCGCAGGCAACGGAAGCTCTCAAAACTCATAATTTTCCCCGTTTTTGCAACATGTTTCATTACTGCTCCGCTCCTATTGGTTATAGCATGATGATATATAGCCTATAGCACTCCAGGAACAAAGGGCTATCCAACACAAAAGATTTTTTCAGTTCAAACCGGTAGTTCCTGAGATTAGCCATTACTGCTCCGCTCCTATTGGTCATAGCGTGATGATATATAGCTTATAGCGGTCCACAAATAAAAGGCTATCCAATACAAAACGAATTTTTCAGTTGAAACCGGTAGTTCCTGAGATTAGCCATTACTGCTCCGCTCCTATTGGTCATAGCGTGATGATATATAACTTTGAGCACTCCACAAACAAAGAACTATTCAACACAAAAATATTTTTTCAGTTCGAATCGGTAGTTCCTGAGATTAGCCATTACTGCTCCGCTCCTATTGAATATAGCGTGATGATATATAGCCTATAGCTCTCCACGAACAAAGGGCTATCCAACGCAAAAAGAATTTTTCAGTTTGGACCGGTAGTTCCTGAGATTAGCCATTACTGCCCCGCTCCTATTGGGTATAGCGTGATGATATATAGCATATAGCACTCCACGAATAAAAGGCTATCCAACGCAAAAAGAATTTTTCAGTTTGGACCGGTAGTTCCTGAGATTAGCCATTACTGCCCCGCTCCTATTGGGTATAGCGTGATGATATATAGCCTATAGCACTCCACGAACAAAGGGCTATCCAACGCAAAAAGAATTTTTCAGTTTGGACCGGTAGTTCCTGAGATTAGCGCGTTCAAACAAACAAACAAACAAACAAACAAACTCTTCAGCTTTATATAATAGTATAGATGGAAGGTGTTAAATTATCATGACTTTTTTTTATTTATTTAATATGCAACTAGTCTAGACTAGATAACTTTATCGTACACATTCATTTGTCTATTGAATGCAAAGGTAAAGCGGCAAACAAGATCGAGATTATACGATCCAAACACCTTAATATCCTACTTAAAAAGTCAAATATGTTGTCATGAAAGTACAATAGTACGCATGAATTACAATATATCAGTCGGAATCCACAACCAAAACAACCAATTAATATATGAAGGACAAACACTAGATGATCTCAATTTCAATGACATACCGAACAATAATTAGCTATCAATTCGACGAACTCTATATAAGCGTTTGATATCTATAGTGATAACAATGATTAACTGTCCGTGATTTGAACATTTCAAATATATAGCCGGATAAGATTGAGATATCCGTTTGTTTACATGTCCCGAGGGTTATTTTATCATATTTTTTAATTGAATTAAATGCACTGATTTAATTTCAAATCCATCAATGCTATGTGACTTTAGATTGTGTTCTTTGATCTGAACATGCATTTATTAATGTATCCTTATTGAATCTGGAAGATCTATCTGCCCACCATTAATCACGGAAAATAGTTGAATTAACATTCGCGTGGGCATACTTTGGACTTGTGAGTCAGAGTGAACGCGTCTATCACGCCGGATTATACCTTGTATACAAAACCTTGTCTACCCACAGTTGGATTGCTTTATTTTAAACCTAGACAAATCACCATCTATTATATTAGGGTCTCAATGCTCGCTTGGGCGATGTTATACTACCGAGTGTCGACATTGGCTCGTAAGACCGGTGAATCCAGCGTAATCGTTCTACTTATCCTTTTGATGCGGGAGCGATAACACATTTTTCCCCGTGGCAAAAAAAGACGAGGTAACACCAAAACACCAAAGAAATCCTAACAATATTAGCTATAAGTAGTTTCTCACTTACCCTTTTCACTGGCATCGTCCACCAGTATGATTTCTTTGAGCAACGCCTTCGGCGACCGGTTGATGGTACTCCATATGGTTCGTATGAGGGTAGTCCACGCCTCATTGTGGAATACTATCACGACGCTCGTCGTCGGCATCAACTCTGGATACGGTTTGTCTTTACATCTAAAATGGTATTGATGATTTAATTATACATACATAGCATCACGCCATTTATTTTTGCAAAGGTAGACAGAGGTGTAACAGTAGTAAGTTATGCTAGTTGTTAGGGCTCATGGAGTAAGAAACATATTTCACTTTACGAGGCACAAATAGAGACTCCAGGTTCATACTGAGCAGCAAAACTCAACATCACTTTGCCTGGTCAGAGAAGCATAGACAATACAACTATGCCTACAAGGATTCCGAGCTTGTAACGTACCGATTTGTATTACTAACAGAATCAGCCTATAAAGTAAACACATACAGTCAAAATCGTACAATTACAGTATGCTGGCATTTTCACGAACCATCGCTTAATTAAAACCGTAACTCAGTAGACATAATGATGCGACGCGACGTGACGTGTTTACGCGTTAATACGTCACAACTCCCACTACATTTACTTACGTTGGCTGTCAGGAAGTCCCCTAAAATAATGGGAAGGTTAATTAAACCTGGCACACTGATTTCGTAACATTAATTTCGAATATACATTAGAGAATCTTATTAAGTGTAAAAATAAGAGTATTCTAATAAATATGAAAGAAATTTTTTTTTGCCCTTAATTTCGCCCTATTTATGTCTAAAAAGCTATCTATGTATATTATGCATTTCTATGCGTTCTTAGACATATTTTAAAACTATCAGTCACTCCCTTCATAGCAGCCATTAATTAATTCCAAATTAATACTTATCGAATTTTTATTAAAATTTCTGATCATATTATTTAGTATTGCATAACTATTTATACCTAAGGGCCTGTTTCACAAGTTTCAAGTAAATCTTATTTGATAGTTATCGTATTAACCCGTCATGACTTGTCAAAATTTTATTTTCAAATATGTACAGGTAGCTGAATGTTTGCCGGCAACATTAACAGCTACGCGTGTGACGGAAAAATAACCTTATTATGTAGTATATAAGGTTATAATCCCGTGACACACGCAAATGTCATGTAGCTGTCTTGGCTCGCCGGCGAGCCACGAGAGACCAAGAGTTAAACAGCTAATGTAGATAGCTTTTGTTAACATTTATTTGGAGCATACATTAGTGTGACTTTTGTATTTGGTCGGCTTATACATTTATGTGACGAGTGGCATTTACTCGGAAATTATGACACATTGCATTAATAATATACTAATACAATACTAATAATAATAAAATACAACTATATAATATTCTTTGTTATTGTTTTACGAGTAATGCGAGATACGGTAATGATATCGTACTCGGCAATCGGTCACCCGCATCTTGTAAAAGAGCACGTATCTACCGAATAGTAATGAAAACAGATGACCTTTACCGAATAACTTTTCTTGTCTCGTGGCCTGTTTAATAGGAACCTGATTTAATGTGCATGCATATAGATCAACTTAATAAAACTATTCTATTTTTACAAATATGGAAAATTTTGTTGTATATATTAGATAAGTTAAATGGTTTATAGTAACCGAACTACTGTAATGAGGAATTTTTTGCTCCATTTTGTCATCCGTGTGAAATAGATTACATTAGAGAATATCATTACCTAAACAACAATGACTCAAATTCACTCTTGTCTTCTGATTCTAAGCCCACTCAACTTATATTACGACTCGGTATTTGTCCATTTATAAGATTTAATACACACTTCGCCCAGAGGGAAGTCGTGAAAGGTAATGACGTCATAAAATGTACGCTTACGTAAACTTATTTACGCTTCACTGAGCCAAGGAAGACCTAATATCCAGTTTCATTTTACAATAAGCGGAAAATATAAACGTAACCGCACCTTGTTTAAATTAAGAAAACAAAATGTGTGCATAACCGATATTGAGTAGAGCTCGGCAAACTCAAATATACAAGCCGTCCCAATGGTTATGACTAGGGTGCCCACACGGCCCGTATATACGGGACTATCACCGTATTGTCCATTATGTGCCGTATTCGAATGTGAGAGTGAAGGAACAAAAAGTGCACCTGTGTATTGCGCACACACGTGTGCACTATATCTCCTGCGTACCTGCGTGATCGCCGTTGAGATTGGCCGCCGTGGCCGAAATTCTACTAGGAGGGATTCATGTCCCGTATTAATACACGTTCAGTATTAGTTCCTTGTTTCGTCAACTCTATTATGTATAAGGCAACCCTATTATAATAAGGAAGTATATATTTTGAAGATAATCTCTGATCATTCCGACTATAACGAAGAAAGCCTCTTTCTCGCCCTAAACATTACGGAAGGAAAGTATAACCGACAAAGAGCATAACTATTCTGTGCACGAATTACGTAGTAAGAACATATTACGATATATTCCTACGTAATTCATACATTGAATAATAGTTTTACAACTTAGTTAAGCAAGTTTCACGAACTTAAAATCTTTACTTCTATAGCACTAACAATTAGTGTTTGTAATGGCTTTATAGCGATATAACAAATGACCATTAACCGCATTTACGAGAGTCAACGGTTTTAGCACACGGCAACACCGCATCTACCACGTGGAACTAAATTGATCGTCATAAATTATTTATGCAAATGATTTACGTGAAAATGAATTACATTAGCAATAATTGTGTGCACATAATGCGTTTTATATTTCACACTAATCATAGACATGTTATTTAAGACTGACTTAGGTTGAATAGAATCATTTTGTATTTTAATTGCAGTTATCAAATTGAAGAGCTGCACTACTAAATATAAGATACAAATTTAAATAAATAATTCCGGACTAATCATTAATAAACGGCAGCCAGACGATAATAAAATGACATTTATAGAACTTAACTAAATATTTTTACCTTCTGATACTCAATTTGACTCAATATATCAAGTCGACTCACGCTGCACTCAAAATGTGAAACTCGGTAAAACAATTAGCACAATTTCTGCGAGAGCGTTTGTTCAACGCCGAATGTTACGATAAGTGATATAATTGATAACGTAGATTTCTATGAAAACCGCGTACAAGTCAATATAGGCGATGGTGTCTGAGACTGACGTATGAATAATTAACAGACTTGTGGGTAAATCAACATAATTTGTTCATACAAATGAATACCATTACTAGCTTTAAATTTTCAATATTGATTTAGAACGCTCGTCTTCTTATCACGTCATGGGACGGAATATACGAAGCGAAAAGTGAGTCCCTGGTTGAAAGTCTGGCGACCCCTACAAGGATAATGGCGTGATGTATGTGTATTGTTCTGATTCTAGGTAATTTTAAACAGTTCCTTAATTATTCTTTAATAATCGACAGCTTAATGACGAGCTACCCAAGCAGAAGCGAAGATATTAGTACACTTATAAACTACATTTCTTTTTGTTATTAAAATTTTGTGGACGTGTCGTATTAAATAGGATATTTAGAAATCTATTTTAACCTTATCATATCAATCAATTCAATCGATTGAATAGATATTTAGATATCTAATATCTAGTAGGTATCTTCTATTTGTTCTATTTATTATTCATTTGTATACAGAAAAGAGATGAAAATTTTCTGCTGATTATGAAAATAGGTGATAGATTCCTCCGAAATATAAGCTTCGAAGGTAAGAATAAACTTTATCCACCCGCGGAACATACAAGCCTCATAAAAATTATATTATAGTATCTTAATAACTATACTGCTTTACTATATCCTCGTGATACAAGTGATGACTCATCAATAGGTAGCGAGCGTATGCCCTCAGACATACCAATATGATCTTTATTCAAAATATCAATGTTTTTAATAAAGATTACAACGTCTTGCGTTTCATTCATTCTCATTGCAACCTGCCTTGGTCGTCCATTAATCACATGAGACTGGAAATTGGGGGAGGGGTTCGGAAATAAAATCACGAAATATTATAAGGAGGAAGGGGGGTTGATAATGAGACATCACGTGTATTTATTTTTCAGTGATCGCGGGGTTTAATTTAAAAATTTCAATATATTTTCTACCAAAAAATACACATGATTTTGGGTTGGAGGGGAGGTGTAGTCTAAAACCTCACCACATATCACCAGGGGCGGACAGGGGGTTAAGAAGTCACTAAAAAACATCACGTGATTAATGGACGACCCCCTTGAACATTTAAAGCAAATTATTTTATAACTCGAATATGATGCGGAACCGGCTTAAAAGTAACAATCTGTATAGGTATATCATATCGATCTTACTAGTGATAACTGATAAACATCTACCGATATAAATTGATTTGATATACATGTACCTCGTACGCTGTTATTTCCAAATACCCATACGAATAACTATGTATTATTATTTAATACCACGATATAATAACAGAACTTGTGACTATGTCCGACAAAACAGTGACAAGCGTTAAGATAAACTGTGTCGAGAAGGCCGCATTTAGGTTAACGGAGTTTGAAACAAACCCTGACAATGGAGCGAACTGCGAATTGCGGCAGGAGGAAATAAATTATTTAATTCAATTTGTAGTGGTCAGAATTGAAAACCGACCCGTTTTGTGGTTTTTGGGTAAGGTAGTCGACCGTTGCACGGAATGTTACCGTCGTTCTACATGTAGTCATCTCACAAGGTTAGAATATGAACCATCAAGCAGTCCAAGAAGTCGTTTAGTTATTTTGGTATAAGTAATTTAAGTCAATGCCTAGCGGTAGACCAAAATTTTGTTATTTATATTTTTTATTCGTCCAAGGCCTATGGCGTAGCTATACCCGCACTGTCCCTTTGTGCATACGTGGTCTACGACTCTATGAAAGAGAGTCATACACTTTTCTTACCAGAGCTCAAATGCTGTCAGTTTAATCAAAATCCCTAGATGATGCACTAGTCTGTGATTAGTCGTAACTAGCAGAGGCAAATTAGGCGATTACTTAGGCCTCGCGTGGTACGGGCCTTTCGTTGAATTCGCCAATTTTTTTGCTCACACCAACTGCCTCCCTTGAAGAAAATATGAAGCTACGGCAATGATTGTGTGACAAATGCAGTGGCATCTGTAACCCGACCATACACAAGCATAAATACTTTATGAGCCAATTTAAAGGAACAATTCAATCACCCGATCAGACCCACTGCACACGTCCGTATGAGAATGCCAATCAATTGAATGCGAAATCGGAGATTGAACTCTTAACAAGTCGTTATTTAATAGTACGAGAATACAACATTGATTGTAGTTAATAGATACGCACATATCAATTTTTATTATCACTATAATCTCATTAATTACAAAATTACTGTGAAAAAAGCTTTGATTTGAGATTAGATTCAATTAAGCAATACAGCGTATTGTCCGTGTTATCAGTTAAAAGTGGATATGTTGATACACGCCGACCGGCATTATCGGAAACGATCGCCGAAAGCCAAATGTTTACGGTTAAATACTAAAACTGCTTTCACTTCACGTTAAAAAAATACAATATATGCATACTTTTAAATTTCAGCTAAATATTGGAAATTGAATGAGCTAATTTAATTTTTTCAATGCTTAAGTTCTTTAACCAACTGAGAGCAAAACGTTTTCTGGGGCAGTTACAGGAGGAGCTACATACTAAAGTATTCGAAAGAAATTCAAATAGTATTTTCACCGTTATCAAAGACGCGAGAAACATGAATCAAAAACAATATTACATCCTATCGGTCTTCAGTAGTTAACGAAAATGATCACCATTTATCCGTTTAAAAGCTTTAAATGTTCAATGATATTTCAATATGTGGAGCACGGATATTTACCGAGTACAATAGGAAGCGGAATGCAGAGCCTCGAATCAGTCTACTCGATGACATTGAACTGATATTGACTATAAAACCAAGGCCATGATTCACGAACCAAGTATGAACAATAATACTTGATACCATTATACATATTGACTGATAGAAAAAACAGTCCGAATTGAAAGCCACGTGCCCCATATCCAATAGCTCGTAAAGTTCTGAATGGAATATCACTTACTTTTCAAAGCGCACGTCGGTGAGCGACCTGTTCAGGGATATCATGTCACTCGCCAGAAGATTGAACTGATTTTCTTGGAATTTGTCCAACATCAGCTTTTCCTGTTCTATTGGAATGTTCACGGCTTTACCTGCAACAAACATTACACTTTAAAATACAAACATTTCTGTGCCTTTAAAATGTAAACACAAAAAACATTACATCCATAATCCAGCTAGGTTTCAAATGAGTTTTACACATCTAAATGTAAATAATAAGCGTCATGAAGACTTAAAAAACGTAAAGTCATAAAATGCAATCCGCACTGTAAACTAACTCAACAGTAAATAACTAACTTAAACGACTGTATCGAAATGTACTTCGCAAAACAATCATCTATTGTTACAAGCGTTGTTCATCGTACAGCTTACAATAGTTCAATGTTGTGAGAAAAATGAATCGTAATCTGCGTATCAAATCCTCGTGAATAGAAAGTCATTGTCGCGCGCGACTCAATCTTCAAACTGCAACTGATGAATGGGCGCCTACATACAAACGATGTTTGGCAAACAGTATTGATGTTAGCATTAAAAATAGTGAAAGGACACAGAGGTTCGAGCGCTGTATGCCGATACAAAATAAATCTTACAGATGTTGCAAAAAATGCATTATGTATCAACATCGGCGACAGAACAACTTTCCTTTACGATCCGCACTGAGATAAATCCCTCCGTCTACGCTGTAGTGAAAAAACCGACACTGTGGCACAGTCAAAGCGCAGACTTTACATAAGTACTGCAAATTTTTGGACGCCTATTTAGTTTTATTTGCAGATTTGAGTGTTTTATTTTTACTCCACCAATAAACGTATAATGATTACAAATTAAAAACAAGACTGTTATTATATTAATTATGGACTGCACAAAAATAAAATCCTAATCCCTCATAATACACTCCTGGATACAACAATATTACCGAATTATCTTAAAGGGGACATTTCTATTTGCGTTACAATTACTTAGTACGTTAAATTTCGAATTTTTCCTTTCACATATCAAAGGATTAACTCCGGATGCCGGATCTGAATCGTATCCAGGGTTTGCAGATATAATATACTTCGATGAAATTGTTTGATAAGATTACATCGATAAATATCTTGATAAAATTCCAATAAATCTACAAATTTACTTATAACCTGCCACCAGAAGTATAAAGCTAACGTTATACGCGACGTCCTCAGTCGTAAAGAAGAAAAAAAAACGGAATAACCACTGACATCGAGCCTCGATTAGATCTAACTTTTGGCGCAATTTTTTTATTCAAATTGCGCTGTTATGGCCTTATGGATATGCCCGCGTTTCCTAAGCGTGTTTCAGCCGGAACAAGATTTATAAAGAAACTCCGCAATCTGATGCTGTTTTGTTCTTATTCTTGCAGATGCAAAGCTGAGGGCTTATTTATTACACATCTCTAATATAAGAAAAAAATATTATACAAGTTAAATATAAATAATGATTTGTTTGTTTAATGATTGAATGGAATAATTATAATTATTTAAATAAAGATAATTTATAAACCGACTCAAAAGGAGGAAAGTTTAAATATATGTCAATTTTTTATACTAATTTAGCTATAATCATTTACCCCATAGTCCGATTTCAAATATTCTTTTTCCGTTTGATTTCGTATTAGTTCGCAATGATCTCATTATAATTTAATTTGTATATGACCATGAACTTCGGATATGCATGGGGAACTCCTCAAAATCAAAAAGGATTTAGATGCTTATTTTTGTGTTGGGTTCAATATAACTTCAACATAATATCATATTAAAGATATTATTACCGTTGTTTGGTCTTGAACTGCGAAGATACGAAAGGAAATTCTTTAAAATAAAATATGATAATGATTATTTTTTTATTGCGTACAATTATATATATATGTTTTATGTAAGTAGTTTGTAATGTAAGAATGTAGCTAAGTAGCATATTAAATTAGGCACATACTCAAATTAAATATTTTGTAAGCAAATAAACATAAAAACATGAATCGGAAAGATAACATTGTTGGTGTTTTAATCATTTCTAATTAACCATAATATAAAATTAAATATTTTTTTTTGGATTGTACTAGATTTTGGAGTCAACTTTATTCTAATAGCTAATAATTATAGTTACGATTTAATTCCAAGTACCAATATTTCGGGCATAGAATAAGTGGGTAATTCAGTTATCACAGTGACGCTTAGATCGTAACTGATGCGGGGTAATAGATAATAAAGGTAATGGAAAATTGGCCCTTGTAAGATTTTTTCCTGTTTTATATTCTTCAATATTTTATTTTGCTAGATACTTGACAATTTTGATATACCTACACAGATGATAACAGTCAGATTCTTTAGCTTAAAATCATAATACAAATGAGTTAGAAAATGTGGGATATGACTAATTAACTAGATAAGTACATTGTAGGAAATAAAGCCACACAGTTAAGTTTTGTTATGGCTGTTTATAAACCGCCCCCGCTTTTTGAACGTAGTTATATCGATTTTTGTCATAGATACCGTGATCTAGGCTGATGACGTTTATATCTTCGGCGATTCGTATTTGTATCTTATCAACGTTACTAACGTGCGACACGTTATATAGCAATATCTTATTGAATGTCTATAATATTAGATATATTTTTTTTTATCTCGTATCAAATCGCATTAGACCACATTTAATTAAACATACATACCTAAGTGTACATCAACGTGCAAAAATTTCGTTATCAAATAAAATAAAAATGCGATATAATCGATTGACAAAATGATTAAGCTACAATTAATTAACGTATCTACCGCAATATTACTATTACACTAATTGGGAATTTGCGTAATTTGTTTAGTAAAACAGGAAACGTAAATAATTGCATACAAATGCATCTCCATCTTAAAATTTGTTTTAGGTTATATTGCATATATTTAAATGTATTAAAAGTTGACAATCTCATCAATCAGTATTTGTTTGTTTATCAATTTTCTTATATTAGGTGATGATCTAATAAAATGTAGATTTATTACATACATAATACATTATAGCTATGCAAGTCACCACCCAATATAACTTTAATATTTTATATGATTAGATTAAAACAATATTTAAGATTATTATAATATCAAGTAGCTTGTTTTTCATAAATAAATTCATATATCAGCATCAGTAAATATATTCATATATCAGCATCTTAACACAAATTATTTAATAAGCATAAATTTTATGCAATACACTTCCTCATCTTTTTTTATAGAAATCAAATAATATTCAAACCAATTACTTAACAGAAAATGAGTGAGGTTTGCTTAATTAGATTTTGCAAATGTGTCATTAACATTGAGGAATGCAGAAAAGGTATTTAAATGTACTTCTTAGCTAGGGAAATATAACTTTGAAACAGTGTTATTGAACCTGAAGCAATATAATTTAGGCTTGATAAATGTATAGATATCAGTATTTATTATAATAAGTACTTAGAGGTCATGAGTTCATTGTCATTGTATAAAAATGGTGTACATACCCATTTCTCCTGGAGAATCTCCATGCGGTCTGACTGTGGGTGCTGGCTCCCATCTCTTCAGCCTTGACCGTGGGTATGGAGCCAGGAGTAGTCCATCATCATTGAGGTCTTGGCCTACTTCATTCTCCTCAAGATTTGTGTCTTCATCATCTATGTCCTGCTGTAGGGCCGCAGCTATTGCTGCTTTCTTCCCTCTATATTCTTCTTTCTGATAGAAATGACAATATATAGAAAATCAAGACTACAGGTATAATATGTTATATGTATTTAAATATTAGCAGTTGTGATACATACTACTAAAAATACTGATTCATAAATAAAAAGCTTTTCAGGGCATATAAATATTTAAAGATATTAATTGCTTTGTACCAAATTACATTATTCACACAGAACAAAACTAACTAATCTTTAGTACAAATTATAATCATAATCATTTATTTAAGCTATTTCAATTAATAGAAGAGTATGATCAATAAGTTATACATATGTACCCACTTTTCAGTTTTTCTTAGTTATTTCATTACTTTACATTTTGTCTGCTGGTTTTACATACAAAAATATTGTATGCTTTTTTTTATCACATTAAATAAAAACCAGTTCCCAAATAATAGCTCAGTAATGTATGCAGTCAATTAAATAAAGAACTTGTTGCATCTACTTTCACTTACATTTGGAACTAGTGAGTACATAACTTAAGAAAATGTGGTTATAATACATTAGACACAAAAAACTTTAACATTTTTTCTTTCCAAAATTAAGATACTTATTTAAATATTCATATAAATAAAATAAATATATAAAATTATACAGAAATGCAAGTAACCATCTTTAGTTTTTAGTTACTCAGAAGTTTATTGTATAAAAAATATGTTGAATTATGAAAATATTGCATATCAAATTTGCATAAAAAATAACGCAACAATGTCACGCTTTATATATTTAATGCGAGTATATGGTTGTTTTATACTTTTTAGCCATAGTAAAGTCAAAGTCATTTATATAAATAATACAAGAGGTCATTTACCTGTATACCATCTTCACTGCCTGTTGTCTTCTTGCTGCAACCTTCGCCAAAACAATCCGAGTACATGGCCAGCAACATCACGTCGACGAGCAGCCATGCTAGCGAGGTCAACAGGATGATGCGGCATGTGTGTATCCTTATTTTACTCCGAAACATTTTGGCTAACGCAACACGGGTCACTGCCTCATGACAACTTAAACACAATAATGTCACGCCAGCCGCCTCGTCCTGCAACACACGCGAATTTAGACCCACTTAAATTATAAATCGCACAAAACACTCAGGTAATATTAATTGAACTTTGACACGATCTTATTAAATATAACTGACACAAATGATTGAGGTTTTACTTATGAATGTAAAACTACATAGCACTTTATGAATAGAAAATGTATGCACAAATTTTAAGTAGGTTTCCGGATCTAAGACGTGAATAATGCATGGAATATTTCTTCAATAATACCCTACTGTAATATTGCTTTAGAACTTTTTAGTAATATACACGAATAAGGTGAACTCACGTATAAAACTATTAAATAAGTGACGAAATAAAACAGTTTACGACGCGGCGATGGAGAAATGTTGGCTCGCGGTAGTCGCGGTCGACATTCAATTCCATCGACAAGGCGACATTCGCCAATCGCTAAACAAGTACAAACGTATACGTCAAACTTTCTAGCGTGTCAATGTCAGGGAGTGTGTCTCGAAGTTACATTTGGGATTTTCAGCATATATATTTTGTTTGAACGAAAATAATTATCTATACTTTTTAATTTATATTTGTTTTAAATACATATCAAGATGCATAACACCATTCCAGTACTTATTTTTTTTAGATTTACAATCTAGATAATTTAAATCTTTGTATTTGAAGGGTCAACGGAAGCCAAATTATATTTAGTAATTTGGATTGTAACAATATTTTTACCAAAATTTTAACTAAATAGATAAAATGTTACCACTAAAAATTTCACACGCCAGAGAAGATGCATTTCTAAATAGATGTTATATAATAAGAAAAATCGACATTATAAATGTATAAATAACTTCTTGTAACGCTTATGCTAAAAATGTAGTTTTTGCCGAAACTTTATACGTGTTCCTAAAATTGACAGCTGTCAGCTGTTTCAGATCTAAGAATGTGACCACAAATACATTAAAGATATATTTTATGTCATTTTATTTGTGAGGGTTCGGAATCATAAGCTGAATGCCTTTAGAAAGGATAGAGTTATAAACCTTCAACTATCTTCCACAAGTCACTAAATTACAGTATTGGGAAGTGAGATAGATTTTACAATTTAAAATGCAATATAAATATGTGCTAATAAGTAATATGCTATTATTATATTATGATCGATTAATTAGAAATAAATCAGATTTATATGCAAAATACTCTGCATATTTGATTTTTTTTGGTAAATATCAATTAATACAAAATAGTTTTCAAGACAATAAATAATGCATGTAAGTTGGAATGCTTACTCGCCTTAAAATATAATAATATCTACTCTCTACCATTCATCTTTAGTAATAATATTATTACCTTTAGAATTAGCCCAGCCCATAAATTCTTATGGAGCCACGATATTGTAGTGTATTAATTGAAACTTCACTATTTAAATGTCTTCGAGTTTATTAGAATAAAGAAAAACCTTTGAGTCGCCGTTTTGAAAGGTATTTGGCAACTAGACATGCCATGATTCTGCCTTTTTAATTCTTTTACGTTTTACCACAGAAAATAATTAGCAAGAGTTTTGTTTTTAATTTAATTTATGGCAATACATGGTAATAAAATAAAATTACCTACTGTCAGACACATCTCGATAGTGCGAGACATACTTACAATTTGAAGTCTAAGTTGCCCCTAGCGAAACGATTCATTCCTGATACCTTATAATCTTTCCAACATAAAGCAGGATTTAGCCGCAAACTTTCCATCTGCGTAAGTCACGGTAAGGTGTTTACATTATACACCACGTATCGACGAATATCCAAAACGGTGCGTGCAGGCATCTCATTTGACATGTCGGCAACCAAGTGCGTCTGCGCCCACATTGAAGAACAAACATGTACACTTTGGCGCGAATCAACTTAGGCTAGTTATTTTTAAAAGTCGGTTACTAAAGTTTATGCTGAATTCAAAGGACTTAATATTGAAATGTCCTACCCTGATTATAAATATCAATGAAAACATACTTTGTATAATAACATTTTACATTCATTTTTATATACTAAATTATAATATGAGGGATCTTAGTAATCCCTAATTCTAATACGTTTTCACAATAGACTCGACCCTACATGGTCATAAATTGAAATGGTCATTTTCTTGAAAAAAGGCGTGATGCTATATCTATATATTATATGAAGGATTATGTATTTTTAATGAATAGGTAAGTTAAGAGTCTGGCGAAGTTTTTGACCTACCTTAGAACCACGAAGTAACCTGTTTAGATATTTAATTTAAAGTAGAAAATTAAAGTCATAATTCATAAAAAGTAAGTTTTTCACTTTACACCAACATTTTCATAAATTTCATTAAAGTTACAAAGCTGATTGTTTTTTGCAAAAAAATACAACTAATGAAACAATAACAACAACAACTTCTACTTTTTTTTATAAATAAATCATTTAATCGTTCAAATCTAAAATTCTCAAAAATTTAGAAAAATATTCATAACTCGAAAACTATAAAAAATCGCAGAACATACATGTGGGTGTTTCGGATACCCCAAGGGATGCTCTATCTCTGGACCTCCGCTTGACACTATTTTTTGGGACATATGTGTCTATTAACAGTAACTGTATATTAACAGGTATTATCAATAATAATATGAAGTGTGTAATATTTATGGTTTTACGTATAGCAACATACAATTTTGACATTTATTAATCATTATTAATCACTACTCGTATATAGTTGACTGTCGCTTATCTACCGTGATCGTAATAGTATTTTACAATTTACATATTTTTATTACTGTATAATATATACAACGAACTTTAACATTAAGAAAGTTGCATAAATCTTCTCGCAATAGTTAAGGCTGTGTTCGCAAAACCACATTTTTACGAGTTACAATTGTACAAATAAAAAAACTTAGACGTGTCTTCGCATCAACATCAAATAAGTAATACTTATACTTACACGATTAGTATGAATAGGAACAAAAGTAATTTAAAAATGAATCGAGTGCAGAAAAATGAATCCGAAACGAATTTAACAACTGACGCGTACAGCCTCATCAATGAAGATAAACCGCCAGATATCAAATACGCAAAAGAAAACTCTTGGGTGGCGGGAGTGCAGATGTTTGCATCGTTCTTACTGGCTGGCTTTGGAATGGTCGCCGCCAGCCTGCTACTCGACTATGTGCAGCATTGGGATGTTTTCAAGAAAGTGTCAGAAGTTTACATTCTAGTGCCAGCCCTGCTTGGGCTTAAAGGTAATTTAGAAATGACATTAGCATCGCGTTTGTCCACGCATGCACACTTAGGGCATCTTGATACGAATTTGTATTCTTTGGTTGTGGGAAATCTGTGTTTAATACAATGTCAGGCTGTGCTAGTAGGGTTCCTGGCTGCTATGGCAGCAGTGGCCATGGGATGGATACCAGAAGGAAACTTTGATATCCATCATGCATTGCTACTTTGTGCATCTAGTGTATTGACAGCGTCATCTGCTAGTTTTGTTCTTGGTTTGATCATGATTGGTGTGATTGTGGTTTCTAAAAAGATCAATATAAACCCAGACAACATTGCAACACCCATTGCTGCTAGTTTGGGTGACCTAACTACGTTGGCACTGTTGTCGTGGATAGCTTCATTACTGTACAAGTCTATTGGCACAAGTGTGATACTGCCATCTATTATTATCATAGTTGGCGCGTCTCTTGTGCCAGTGAGTGGTTATATTGCATGGAAAAATAAATTCACTCAACAAGCTTTAGATGAGGGATGGGTGCCAGTTGTGTCTGCTATGGTGATCAGCAGTGCTGGAGGACTAATATTAGATCACACTGTATCTGTTTATAAAGGTATTGCTGTATACCAGTTAGTTATAAACGGTATAGGTGGCAATATGGTAGCTGTTCATGCTTCGAGACTCTCTACATCACTTCACACAGGACAAAAGGAAAATAATGTGATTAGTAATACTACTAAACTATTACTTTTGATGGTAATACCAGGGCAATTAATATTCATTTACACTATAGGGTACTTAAGAGCTGGTCATACATCCACAACACCAATGTTTATTTTGATCTACATGTCAGCTGCATTGTTACAAGTGTTTTTGTTGTTGACAATCAGTCATTATATGATTGTGTGGATGTGGAAGATGGGAATGGATCCTGATAATTCAGCCATACCTTATCTCACTGCGCTGGGAGATTTGCTTGGTACAGCTCTATTAGGTATAGCTTTTAGTATATTATATGCAATAGGTGATAAGGACAGTGACTTAGGTGACTAGAGATATTTTTTTATCTTCACTCTTGATCTGTTTCATCTGATATAGATACCTACTGATATTATTTTAAGAAAACACGGCATTACTTATTTCTACAATTACTGTGCCATGTTAATTTTTATTTACTTTTTCTCTGTTTCTGCTACTAGAGGCCAAATTGAGAAAAGCAGCAGTTTATTGTACTATTTGATGTCAATGTAATATTCTCTTTCTTGTCTTATTTGTTGTTTAATGTTGAATGTGTTACTTTAATTACATATGTACTTATTTGACTTAACTTAAGAAAACTACATATAATAATGTTTATGGGTGCTATTGAAAACTTCTTAAAAATATATTTTTGTAAGAAAGACAAATTGATAATATTGATATATTGTTATAAGAATAAACTTGTTGATTTTGATCTCCATAAAGTGTTTTATTAAATAACAAAATCAATTTGTAAGTAACAATTATATAATCATTTCTTTTTTGGGCCATGCTTATCAAATAACCAAGACTCAAGTTAATAGTTGTTTTTGTTGTGATTTCTCCCAACAGTACACAGGTCCAAGCATTGCTTATCTATATTGTATAAACTATTTGACTAATAATAAATACACATGAACATATACATGAAAAACAATTGATTGTCAATATCTTCTATAATTTTATTTTGAAACAGATTTTAAAAATGATTGAGAAAGCTTATATTGTAGGTATATTCATTTTTCAATTACTTTACAAAGTAATGGCATGTAAACATTGGTAAAACTTTGTGATACCTTGGTCTGTACTAGCTTCAAATAACCTGTAGCCTCCAGAACTCTTATATAAGTGGCTCACCGGAATTCAAACATGTCACTAAAACTAATTTAAATGTTTCCCAAGTTTGCTTATACTGTTTTGTTCCCCATATAAGTATAAATTGTTTTAGTTAATTGAGTATTTTTAATAAAAATTAATGAAAGGTAATATTTTAATTACATTTTTAGATACCATAATTAAAACATCTTTGGTGTTATTTCAAAAGGAGAGTGAATTAGCTAGCTACCAATATATTGTCATGAAATGATAATTTTAATTAGTAATGTGTTTTATAATTAAAATATCTATTTTTGTATCCATATCAACACTAATTGATAGTAAATGAAATGAAACAATCACATTTTAAAGTTTTTGTTTATTTCTTAACTATAAGATGTTTACTTGACTTCACGCAACCTCCTTACGGCAGATCTGCAGGATGAGGCGGCGGTAGTGGAGAACACCCACGCACCACCAGCTACTGTCCTCTTGCAGCGCTTGCATGACCAGATGCCTACACAAGAACGCCTTCATGGCATCCTGGAATATACAACAATGTCAATTTTTTTTTCCGATAACATAGTTAAGCAGCTTGTATAACTAGATAGTTGTAAATACAATAGCATGAAAGACCTTTCTAGAAATAAAAAGACCATTCAGTTCTTTTCTGTCATAATAGGTGTAAATTTTCATACTAATGCATTCAGTGTTTTCTGTAGTTAACAAATATTTCATGTATTAGTTTAAGGAGTATTGTATAATGACATACTATCATATTTGAGAATAAGCCTTACCTATCAATCATTAATATTAGGATTTATGCCTGATAATAGACCTTATACTTTTCTACAACATTTTCAATGTTTATACCATGTTAATGAATCAAAACTATAACAGATAACCATATTGATACTCTTATAGGTTCGTAATAACTACTAATATTAGATTTGTGCCAAAAAACAAGTTTTGCAACACAAAGCATATATTTGATTCAATTTTCAATGTATAACAATGGAGATTTTAAGTACATACAAATGCTTTAAATAAAACCGAACTAGTACATAATGTCTTGAAATAACCTTTTTAATTTATTGATATGTTAATTTGATACAGAAACATTTGTGTGCCGTAACCAAGATTCAAAACATAGGGTATCTTTATGCCGGTATACTACATTAATCCTAACCTTACTTAGGTATTTACAAAAAACGTTTATCACTACATACTTAATCATTAATATAATTTACACGTATATACCCCAGTTTATAATTTGATCAACATATACGTGTTATAAAAAGTGCAGTTCGAGGAACAAAATTAAATGATACTCACTTTGCCGCAAAATGAGCAAGTGTATTTAGCGTGTTGGGTCACTTCCATTTTTTTAACCATTTTCCTCAGGGAGGCACCATAACGTGTGCCATACTTGCCAGTGATTCCGACCTTCTTGGTGCGTTTTGCCTGCAAAACACAATATCACAACTTTTACTCGCTATGCACAACATTTTTGGCACTTCATATATTTGGGTTTTTTACACGAAATACGTATGGCACTAAGTAAAACAGTTCTTGGTCACTGTAATTAACTTTGTTATTTTGCTTTTAATGTTTAGATGGGTAAAATATTCACGAATTTAATTTCTCACCATTTTTGATAACCTGTCTAACACAACAGTTGACAGAAGAGAAAGAAAAATATTTTGACAGTTTCAATGTTGCCAAATGTGTGTTTTGTAATACCCCTAAGTCACTTAGGAAATCCCTTAAAAATGGAATATTTAATAATAAGAAATAATGCCACAAAAGTAGTTCGTGATAGAAAAAACATTCCTGGACTTTCAATCAAAAAACTGTTTTGCACGCAGCTTATATATAATATCTCGTTTTGAACAAAAAAATAATGTTTCACCCAAAACCACAAACATTGTATTTCCCGAAGTGTTTAAAACCCTCCCACTATAGGGGGAATATCATAAACCTGTCATTACTGGAAAGATCAGAAAACATAGATTTATAAAACCTATGGTCAGAACTCAGAACACTTATTCTGAGGGTCAGAACTAATTCCTGAGACTAATTCTACGTTCAGAAATCATATTTCTGATTTCTATATATCAGTGTTGCATACCTACATTATTAAAAATTTGAAAGCTGTACCTATTTGAAAATGATTAATAAAGGTATTTTGAACTCACATTAGTTATCTGTCGTCTTGTTTCAATGAATTATTTTAGTCATCTATGTAATATAGTTAAAATAATCACACGACGAATATTTTACTTCATAATAATCTATGCTTGGAGTATGCGGCACGTACCTATCCTAGTGACATAAGACATTTGTCATTTGTCAATTTTTATCAACGACCTACAAACTGCAGAAGGTCGATCTTACGGTTTTTATAAAAACCGTCCCGATCATCTGGACGGAATAGTTGTGAACACATTTAAAAATCAACAATGTTGCGAACGATTCTTGTACGAAACCAAGTTCTGAATGATAGTCTAAAAAAAGCTATACGGTCAAATATCACGCGATGCATGAGCACAGAACTGTCTAGGAGGAAACTTTCTAACAGGTAAGCTAGAATTGTAGCCTGTTTTTTCATCTATAAATCATAATTAATCGCTTAATTATAAATATATTAACGACTTTAATAATTATAAGAAATTGGTTTAAAAAGTTACTCCTTGCCGCCGGAATTCGCAATGCCAGTTGCATAACCAAAATGACACTGATCTTCAATTCCTAAATTGTCACAACTTGGCTCACATAGCCGGCTTTACCACGTGCCTCATAGTGCCAATAATCAATCTATATTCTTAAAACGAATACTTAAATTATTGCTGTAATTTTAATTCGAAGGAAGGACACTATCAATGTTATATTAATTTGTGTGATATCATACAAAACAGAAAAGAAACATTAAAAATAATAAACATTTGCTCCACTTACAATAATTATTATTTGCCATATCCTTACTTAGACTAAACTAAATTTTTAGTAACATTCATTATTCAAGTATCTTTATCTTAAGCAGATGCAACACTAACATTAACAATTGGATCATAACAAAATGGCCAAATTATATTCCTCATCTCACTGAAATTATAGAGTGTGAAAATTGAATTATCTAGTTATGTCATAAGGTACTCATCAGTAAAATTATCTACAGCATAATATGGCCTACAATTAATTGATGTTGTAGGTCAAATACTAGAATAATATCAACACTATTGATAAGTTACTTTGACATTGCAGATATTTATATGTCATTATAAGGAAGCTCATTTGCTCTGTGCTTTTTTATGAAATATGAGACACCAATGTTACATTTAAGACATACATTTATAATAAAAGAAAATATTTTATAAAATGACATTGAAAAATTATTTGTGCAGTTATCCATAGAGGTATTGAATATTGCAGGACCAGAATAAATAGCATGTTGTAACAGTTTCTTTTACAGTTTTTTACTATAACAAGGAACTTTAGATGGAACCTCTACAGATCATGGATGTCCATCCAAAATATTATAGTACATAAAAGTAGGACAGTGATTTTTAAAACTTTTTTAAAAAATAATACATTAATACTCTCAAATAAAAAAAAAATTAAAATGTTTATTTTATTTTTAATACACCTATGATTCTACAAAGATAAGTTCTACTGTGTTATCTTTTGTTATAGTGATTTTCTTGGATTGTGTTTCTTACTGATATGCTTCTATTTTGCAGAAAAATCTTTGTCTAAATATACATATGATTATATTTGGGGACATAGACATTTTATATCAGCATATTATCTTAGAGAGCCATTGATAATTTTCATAGTATTTACATATGTATCTTAAATGATCATTTTATCACAAAGAGACTGGAATGCTCTTGATCACATAAGTTGAATACATAAGGTTTCCAAGGCTACATGTGTAAAAGGTTGCAAGTTACTATTATCAAAACCTTTTATTAGATTATATAAATAGTTTACGAATCCATTTTTAGTCTTAAATAATGTAAAGGACACCCTATGTGTGTTATACAGGTTGATTTATACATGATTACTATCTTGATAACATCAATTTGTAACATGAAACTTTTTCCTCATTATATATAATATGACTATGATGGACATCAATTTCATGACAAAAATGTTAACTATTTTTTTCATTTATGAAATGAATGTAAGACAAGATTGTAAGTATTTTCAAGAAAAAAAATTTTGTACAATTATTAGTAAAAATACACATTATTTGAAACCAAAATTAAAAATTAGCTAATAACATACACTGCAGATAAATTCAAGGAATATAAAATGTTAAGGAAACAATTTAATTCTGTGTAAACTAAAAAATATAAAACAATATTACTCCAAGAGTATAATTAAGTTTTAATGGGTGTCTTTAACACTTTGAAACCTTAACAAAATTTGACACTTGTTGTTTCTTCAGTAGCTAAGCATACTATAATTTAAACATAAGTAGATCTGCATAGTACGTCTTAAAAATACATAGTATATATTCATTAAACCTTATTCTTGTTTCAGGTTATTATGTTCACAAGAGAAGAAAATTTTGACAGTACCACAATGGACCATCCAGATGAGATACTATGCAGATTTACCTACCCACACAAAGGTGAATCTGCCAGCTCTGTCACCCACCATGGAAAGTGGTTCCATTGTCAGTTGGGAGAAAAAAGAGGGAGACAAACTAAGTGAAGGTGATTATTGCAAAATGCTGTTTTATGATTTTGATATTAAGAGCTATATCAGAATTTTGTCATATGTAGAATTTGTAATGGCTTAATTAAAGCAAGCTCTGGAATCCTAAATGTAGTAGATAAAATCGAAATAGAAGAGGTATTAAGTAAAAACAACTTCTTTAATTTCTAGGTGATCTCCTTTGTGAAATTGAGACTGACAAGGCAACAATGGGCTTTGAAACACCCGAAGAAGGTTACCTGGCCAAGATCCTTATTCCGGCGGGCACGAAGGGCGTGCCTGTCGGGAAGTTGCTCTGTATCATCGTGGAAAATCAGGCAGATGTAGCTACCTTCAAAGATTTCAAAGATGATTGTAAGAATTTGTTTAAATTGCATGGATTTTTGGATATTGTTGAGGTGTTTGCTTGGAATCGCCGTAATCAGCATTGATAATAAACCAACAATCAAAAATATTTAAAATCTTATTAACAATAAAATATATATTAATGTGGGAGTGCACAGTGAACAACATAAAACTGCTGACCTTATTAATAAATATCAAGCTGTTTGTGTTATTGCTAAGGTGCTCTTAATGGTACTAATGTTTTGTCTGCTGAAATTATTATAATTGAGCTATATAGATCAACCGCTTCAAAACTATTAAGTTTAATGCAGAGAGCAGTTGTTCTGACCCTCAAGCCCTCAGAATTTATATTTGGGGGTTTGGCACCCTTTGTGTGTGAATTATCAATTGATTTATTATTTATATTATTTTCAGTTTGTAACTACACAAATTGTCATTTATGGCTTGAAAGCCTCATTATAAGTATTTACACTTAGTTTAATTTGTCATACTCTCTCAGATAAGCTGGATTTCTTGGTGTTAAAGTTTATTGAGATGCAAGTATGTAGGAGTTATTTGGTGTATTTTTACATTTGCTTTTCAAAGATAGTAAATTTAATTTAATTGGCACAAATATTTCACAACACGAGAATTAATAGCATGCTTTGATGTTATTTTTATGGATCTAATATTCCATAAAAATGCAATCTAAATTTAATTCTATGGTTACTTTAATAAGGTTTTTTTCGTCACATGGGTGTTAACGTATAACTTATAGGGCTGCATGCAATGTCTACTGATTAGACATAGTTTGTACTTAATACTTATGGATTTACTAAATCCATGATATAATATCGGCGTAAGAAATCCATGTGGCGCAGAAAACGGAAGTGTAACTATATTTGTGTTAAAATGCATAAATAATAAGTATTCATTTGCATGTATTTGCTGATTTGCCACTATTTGCCCGTAACCAACAGCACCGCCGATTAAGCCGAAAAGACCACAGGCAAAGGAAGAACCAGGTAATTTTAACTATATCATGGAATTTACTAACCTAATTCGATAAAATTATTCAATTTTTTTTACTCGGCTTAGGTTCTAGGTAGATTTAGGTTAGGTAATGTCTATAATTATGTAAAATATATAAGAGATAGTGTATGCATTACCTTTATTATTATGTTATAAACTCCTATGTAAAAAAGACAATATTTTTACCTTATACATATCTTGTAAATAGTATCAACGAATTGATATACATGTAATTAAAAAAGTAGCTAGTGTCTAATCCAATCCTGCATGTTACAGCCCCTATGCTTCAAAAGCTTAAAGAGGTTCGTAGAAAAGCAAGTTTAGGGCAAAGAAAACCTATGACCAAATATGGTACGATTATTATGTTATGAATTGAGAACCTGATTTGTTTTTTTACAGTGACGCAATTATACTAGATACAAATACAACCTTAGGCTTTTATAGTAGTAGTTAGTAAATAATACCCATTTTAAATATTCTGTGATCATTGTAGCTAGAAAGATTATAATTGCGGCAAAACGTTTCATGGGTGTTAAGTGATAAAGTCGACACCTTCAGAAACCTATAATAATCTATTTTAAAGATAAGTCATAATATTCACCGTCAGGTATTGTAATTTGTAACTCTGTCTAATAACTGTCAAGAACTGTATGTAATATATGTTGGTATGATACAGCAGCGGCAGCGCCCCCTCCGGCCGCGGCGCCCTCCGCCCCTGCAGCAGCGCCCGCCGCGCCCCGCGCCGCCCCCGCCGCCCCCGCCGCCCCTGCCGCGGCCCCCGCGACCGCCGCTGCGCCCGCGCCCTCAGGTAGGGTGTACGCCAGCCCCATGGCCAGGAGGCTCGCCGAGCTGAAGAGCATTAGACTCGGAGGTAAGTGAAGCATGGGTTGTCATTATATATGAAGTACTCTTAGTGCGACGACGTATGTGCAAGATAAATTCGATAAAATGCATTAGAGACTCCGTCGCTTTTTTGAATACGCGGTCAATTTTACGTTTCTTTTAACTTCGATGGTAATTCTAGAGGTGCTATGTTATATTAATGTGTTTTGGGACACTCACAGATATTTTTAGCTGTTTTATTTATGGAGTGATATTATTCTGCTTTATAGTACGTAAATATTTTTCATATTCATTACATTCAAATATTAGTGGCATTGCTAAAGATGTTCAGTTGCATTAAAGCTACTTAAAATAGAGATAAAATTATCTCAAGCCAATAGTAAGAGCCGGTAAAACACGACCCCTTAATTTCTGGTACTGTTAATAATATAATTGTGATGGTGACCATTCTGTTATCTAAACTCATTGCCACATTATATTATTTTTACATAGAAATTATTTGCTTTTTCAGATGTGTGTATCCATCCATTGTTGCATGCATATTACATAGTTTTAATTGGGACTTTCTGATATTTAAAAATGACCATCTAAAATTTTACTCAACTAACTTTTCATACCTAAACAACCTGAAATGAAGACAAAATATAATATAAGGAACTCTTTGTAGTAGTTAATTTGGATTTTTATTTCTAACTTCTTTTGAAGATGCATGATTATTTTATAATAAATTTGTAGCCCAAGGGACGGTATGAAATACTCACACTACAATCATAAAATTATAGCTCTTATGGCAAAAAGTGAACACATATTTCTACTTGATGATGAATCAGTTTTATATCTTTGATCTTAGTGTTAAATAATTTAACGCAAGAAGAAATATATACATTTTTTAAAATACCGGTTGTATATTGGTAAGCGAGTAAAAGTCTATGTAAAAAAAAATGTTCGAACCTTGTGCTCAAGGTATAGCTATATGACAGATGTAAGTGATATTTCATACGGTCCGCAGGGCAGGGCTCCGGCCTGTACGGGTCGATCAAGAGCGGTGACGTGGCAGGCGCGGCCGCCGCCCCCGCCGCCCCGCTGCCGCCGCCGCCGATGCCCGCCCCCGGCGCCACCTTCGTCGACATCCCGCTGTCGGGCATGCGCGAGACCATCGCCAAGCGACTCAGCGCCGCCAAGCAGACCATCCCGCACTACCAGCTCTGCGCCACTGTCAACGTTGAGAAGACCTTGGCCATGAGGAAGTTGGTCAACGAAAAGTTGGCTGCTGAGAAGTCTGATATTAAGGTGAATCATTTTTTAATACTCAGTTATAAAATCGTTTCTATTGACATGAGAAACAATGCTTATCTCCTACCTAAATACAATGTGCACTGTACCTTGTAAGAGTGCATTTCCAAGTACCTTATTAGATATGATATTATGATATTTCTTAAGTGTCAAGTCCTGGTCAGACGATAAGCGATTATTGGCATTTAATTTTATTGTATAGAAAAATACTAATATTATTACATTTATTGCAGGTGTCAGTAAACGACTTCATCGTTAAGGCAGTGGCTGCTGCGTCCAAGCGAGTGCCTACTGTTAACTCTCATTGGATGGAATCTTTCATTAGACAGTATGTTATATTGGTCTATTAATATTATATGATAGAATTTATATATAAATGAACTAAGCATTCCATTGCGTTACAAATTAATCTACAATTCTCTACCATAAGAAAAGGATCATTGAGTACAAATTTGCGAACATATTCCAGATTCTCCAATGTAGACGTGAGCGTGGCAGTGGCGACACCTTCTGGTCTGATCACGCCGATATTGTTCAACGCGGACTCGCGCGGAGTCATCGATCTGTCCAGAAACATGAAGGAACTCGCGCAGAAGGCAAAGGAGGGCAGATTGCAGCCTCAGGAGTACCAGGGCGGCACCATCACCGTCTCTAACCTTGGAATGTATGGTGAGTGTATTGTAGAGCCGGTCTTTCGCCATAGTCATAAAAAATATTTTATGGATATGACATATTAATGCAAAAATTATTTATAAATCCGCACTAAATTAGGGTGTTTTATATGTACGATACTATTGATTACTTATTCTAAACTATGTGAAAATTGCATTTTTTTATAAGGTATTTCTGTAACATAATAAAAATCTAATTTTATATTTATTTCAGGAATCACAATGTTCAACGCTATCATTAACCCGCCACAATCGTTCATTATTGCGTGCGGTGGTTTGCAAGAATTAGTTATTCCAGACAAAAATGAGCCACAAGGGTATGTTAATTATACTATAATATTTAAGTCCATGTGTAATTGTCTTTGTTACCAATAACGTTAGTAAAGTTCACTTAACTTTTGTGCATTTTAATTTTATTATTTATGAAATATTTTTTCATTTTAATGTGATATGGCCTCGATCTCCGTGTTTCAGTCTAATCTCTAAAGCAATCATACAGAAAAAGCGATAAATATAGCTATAGAGAAGGAGATGGACTACCGCAATGAAAAAGTGTTTTGAATTTTATTATACATTGCTATGTATTTTTCAGTTTCCGGACTGCTAAATTCATAACGTTCACGGCCTCAGCGGACCACAGGGTCGTGGACGGGGCGGTGGGTGCCCAATGGATGAAGGCCTTCAAGGAGAACATCGAGGACCCCGCCAACATGATCCTATAGAGACACACACACCCATCACTCGCACACACATAGATTAATTGACGATATCGCTTAGTACAAATAACGTGTCTAACCCATAAAAACATTTTTGTATACTTTTTTCTGCCGATTTAATATGTAAGCGTAACTTAATATTTTCCCGTGCGACTTGTTTTCTTGTGTTCACTCGTTGGCTGATATTTGTACAGTGGCATATGTGGCTGTGTCATCTATCGACTAAAATGATTGTATTGTATACATTTTTCTTAGTTTATTTTTTTTTTGTTTTTATAACACGTATACTGTACTTTATCTTATTATTTTACAAAGTATTTGTTATTATGCAGTGATATTTGTACATTTAATTCGGTGTGCGCAGTTGAAATCACGATAAATTATTTATTTAGTACAGTAAGATGCATTCGTACGATGAATGGTATAGTTCAGAATTTCCTTGTAATTGTTTTTACAATATTTATTTATTCCATCCTTACAAGAGGGCTATTGTACATCTTTTCCTAAAAAAATAGTAATAAGTAGTGAAATATTTTGTTCTCGTTAGCAAAATCTCGTTATTATATATTTATTTGTAAAATATCGAAGAGGCATTATGTTTGAATTTCGGAATATAGATCTATGAAACACAATTATTTCTACCCTCAACATATTCAAAGATGCGTTCAGAATACGCAATACTGTAATTATAGCATATTAATATATTAAACCGGCTTAATGCGAGGACTTAGTCGCTTTTAGAATGACGATAGTTCAGGGACCTTAATAATGGCTATATCGATAATATGAGATTTATTTGAAAAGTTACAACTTCATGTCGTTATTATGCTATGCATTGATTAGTATCCAATATGGAACCTAATTTTAAATTAATTATTGAATTAATGGGTACACTGTTTATAGTACGTTATAGATATATATGGGGGAAAGTATTAATTATACTACGTGTGCACGCGCCCATAAATATGAACGCCGAGAGATTGTTCTATGCTATAAAATATGCTATATTTTGTGTAATCTGACCGCATCTAAAGTGGACTATGTAAATAAAGGAACACTGCGCAAATTCAGGTAAAACATTTTCTTTTGTTATCGGTGATTTTTATAATGTTTTGATGATGCCAGATGATTTTATGAACGTTAGTGGAATATAATATTTTACTTATAGAATTTTGCGTTTCATTCTGTGGTGTCATTCTATAATTTAAGGTACAATTAATGGTAAATCTATTTAAAACTTCGCCACACAATGAAATTGGACAAAAAGAAACTTATTACTTCATAAAGTAAATTGAAATATTGAAGTGACCCTATGCATAAATAATAGATTGCTACTATTTATGCATTCCATGGCCTGCGATTAGCAAAAAGAACCTACAAAATATACTTCATATTAAAAAGTGATTTAATATAGTTAAACTATTTTCCAGTAATTATCGCACTTTAAAACGGAACTGGCCGATCCGCCATTATTAAAAACGTACTCAGAAAATTAATGACAATAAATATTTCAATTCGTTTAAGCCTGGGTTTCTCTGTTTCATCTAATTTTCCATATATATTATAATTCTCTTTGCATCTAATACCTAATTTATTATACTCGTGTCTCAGAGTTTATTTCATTTATAACGTTGCCAACTAAAACTATTAGGTCATGGCCAGACTGTTGCGTGCAAATAAAAAATAGTCCATGACATGTCATGGTCGATTCCTGTCACGCATCTGTCTGAAACTAATTTATTAACACAAAGCTAATTACTTTCAACAGATAGTAATTACTTTGTGTGATCAGATTAGTGCTACATTTACAGTTTATATTTTTCAGTTCTTTGTGATTGTTTTATGATGTTTCCTTCGCTTTATTTATAAATAGACAAGTGTAACAATCTAGGTAATGTTTGTTTCCTATAAAAACAATTTCTTAGATACTTTATTAGGTGTGTTTTAAATGTTATATATTTCATTGAAAATACCTAAGCCATTATAGGTAACAAGAAAATTACTATGAATTTCAATTAGTGTCTTATAGGGAAAACCATTGCTACCCGTATTATGTACCTACCTATAATGCTCTGGCCACTGCATTGCATTAATTTTAAATCTTATATTCAGTATGACTTTTCGAATGACCAGCAAATCATTCCCCCACGTGACCACGAAGGCTGTAAAGCCTTCGAAATGTCGGGAGAAAATTATAATATAAAAAACTGCGATAAAATTCGTAAAATAGTTTTATTTCAATGTCTAACATTCGCGTAAACATAAGAAATCATTATCCAATATGAAAGGCTACATACAACCGACCATAATCGACTAACTCGATAGCAGATCCTCGGTGAAGTTATCACTGGCAAATTTGTCTTTACGTATATAGTGATGATTTTGCGCCAAGGACCAGGCACAATATTACAAAGTATATACATACAAAGTCTACAATTACCGAAATCCCCAGCGAGATTGGCGTCTTGATTTAGTAAAGATTTTTGCTTACCGATCACGATTATTAAAGATACACAAATTATTATAGTATAAAAGATTGGATTTTTTAATTCATAGCTTTCATAGTCGAAGTACTTAGAATTAGACTACTTATATTTTGGAAAAAGAGTTATCAAAAACAATCTTGCTTGCAAAAGAGTTATCAAATACTGACGAACGAGGCAAGTTAAAATGATTCTAATATCTATAACACCGGACAAGAGCGAGTTGGACTCATGCACAGAGGGTTCTGTACAAACTTGTAGTTCAAATATGAAAACTATATAAGTACATATTTACAGTTTTTAGATTTTTCCAATACATGTGCTGTAAGTCATTGTTCTTTGCCAAAACTCACGATTCTAGATCATCGGGAAGTTCCTTATATATTTTAATTCCCTTGTCAAATCGCAAAATAGGTATGCGACACGCATTAACTTTCAAGTTTGATTTTGTCACAAATTAAAAAGATCGTAGACTCGAGTATTTAAATAAATTTAAAATTGATACCTCAGCTCTACGCGTTCCTAAGAAAAAAGGTCTTGACAGATAAACGGACGGCAAAATGATCCTTGAAGCCTTCTTTACGGTATTAGTACGTTTGGGTTACGGAACCCTAAAAAGCAGATAGTTACCGACCTACCTATAAAGATATGTAGTTATGATATTGAGATCACCATTGCTGTCGATATTGACATCATCAGCGACTTATAAGGTTCAGTAATACCGAATACTGGGTTTAATTTCCAATCTGGAATGTATTGTACATAATTAATGATGTTAACCGGTAAATGGGACAATGCAATTCTACCTACCTAGATGCACTTTCGCTTACTAGAGACCTTAGTTCCTTATGTGTAATAAAATATTGTGTTAGTCATATAAACATTACTCATATATTGCATAGACTATTAACTGCGGATACGTGACTTTTCATAGAAATTTTTGATTAGGACTTAGAACCTTTGGTAATTAGACAAGACAATAATGACTAATCGCGTGTTTCTGCATACATTCACTATTAATTTACTTAATGCAAGATTTCTATATTGCATGCCTAGATATTTATTAATGAATGAATCAATTCTAGCTGAATTTTGACCACGGCGGCCAATCTCAATGGAGATCAGCCAGGCACTCAGGAGATATTATAGTGTACAATACATAGACTCTCTGGTCCTCCACTATCATAGTGCGGTGAGACGGAAATCCGATATGACCGGCGGCGTGAGATTAGGCGCAGGACCAACAGCTTTACATGCTTGCCAAGATATTTTTATATGCTAATATCCATTTTCCAATGGTATCTACAGAGATAGTCAATAAGAGATAGAAAATAAGCAGTTATTTTCATCGTAAAACGAGTTCAAATTCGAATAACGGTTGTCATTGTATTTTTTTAATTAAAATCCTTAGGGAGTTCAAAAACACAATTCAGGTTGCCAGACCCGGAGATCGAATTCAGGATAAACTCCTGGTTTACGGCGGATATGTAGGTTCGATTAATATGGCATCTTCGGAAGAAGTATAAATGTTTTTAGCACTTTATAGTTTTTAGCGAATCTAATTCTTTAGAATAATCCATTGTTGTTGGTGTCGCTAGTCTTAATAACCCCTTATTTTATATTTAATTGTCAAAAGATAAGTGAGGTTTTTCTCCAAAGTTATAGAATGTAGATTAGGGTAAACCGAAAATAAGACTAAGTTTAGGTGCAACTATTTCAGTACCAATGACTGATTCTGCAACTCGTACATCCGATGCTGAAACCGAGGCTGAAGCCAAAAAACCTATCAAAGAGATACCGGTGGTGCAAGACCAAGGTATTTTTCAACACGATACGGGCGACGTTTACGATGGATTTTTTGAGGCGAAGAAAAAGGATCGTACTGTAAAAATGCATGGTAAATGTTCTATATTTGTCCCTTTACCTATATATCTTACGTGAGATTTGTTAATATGATTATGGATTTATTATTTACCTTTATCTATGGTTATTTATTCTACTTGGTGTAATACTATCCCGGAAAAATGTAAGTAGGTATTTGAAATATTCGCATTTTTTTCACATTTGTAACTCGTATGTCTACATCTTACTTTATAACGATGCGATAGCAACTAACCACTGGGACCGTGTAGTCACTAAAACTAATGACATATTTTACTTTAAGAAATATTTAACAATACGCAAATGATGGCGCATCGCCGATTATCCAATTATATTCTACAAGTAAATGAGGTAGAAGAAATTCTCGACTGTGAAAAATTGCACCCAAAATGTTGGGAAGGTAAAAGTTTCAAAGGCCAATCGTGTATCACGCTATCTGGCGACCTACTGCCACTTCACCATCGTGAAATGTTTAACTAGGCATTTAATAGCCGCTTAGTCTTACAATGAGTGCAACTAATGGACCATAACGCTATCTTAAAGTAATGTACTGAGGAGCGCTACGCTCTAATTGCTTGACTGTATCGTAACATGTTACTCTGACCGCCATTTATACTTGTCTTTTGTTTTACGATTGCTTTCAATAGATTGCCTTTACTGTTTTATGTGTTCCGTCCTACTGTGAAGTGTAGGATAATAACTAAACAGGAAGTTTGCAATACACAGAAATCTCTTTGTTACTTATTGACCATTACATATTATGTACGCTTTATTTAACCGACTTCATTTTATGAATTTACAATAGTAAGGTTTTTTATAATTCACAATGAGTGGGTAATTTACAATCATAGGGTGTCGGAGGAGGATGAGATTCTCCCCTCCGGTAATACCACGGTGCAGGTGAGGGCTATAACAATGAACAAATTATTGATAGTAGGTACTTAGGTATTTACCTATTTTCGTACTACCCACATATACTTGGAAAAAAGAATTATGAAACGAAGAGGCTTCCTTTACCTTGAAGCACTAGTTTCATATCAGGCATGTCGACTTGAGATTGATTAATCAAAAATATTTTTTTGGATAAAAAATAGACTTTTGGAATTGGTTTATAGTATTGAATCGATATTTTATTCTCGAAAGTTTTTGATTCGAGTTTATCTGATTTGGTAAGAACTATAAAATTATTTACAAATATAGGTAATGCCATTTACGAAGGCGCGCCCGATCACTTTTTGGGCACGGATGACGCGGGAATTCGCGAGATAACGGAACTGATCCATGATGATTATTATGGTGTTCTTTTTGTTTCCCATTAAAATAACTAACTTGAAATACAAATTAAATAAAATTATTTTTTGTGCAACTCTTCATTATATCATTATTAAATCTACGGCCGTAATAATAAACCGGTTATTTGATTGTGTGCATTAAATAAATTTTATTGATTTATATTTCAGGGCCTGGTGTCTACACAACAGCTGAAGGCGACAGTTACACAGGCAACTGGGATGCCGATCGGCTGGGAGGCGGCGAAGAAGTAACTATTTCTTTTGCGGATACTTCGAAATACGAAGGCTATTTCAAAGACTGGTGTTATCATGGCCCCGGTAACTACTCCTATCCAGACGCCAGCGTTCTCCAATGTGATTTTGTTGAAAATAGCCCAACAGGCAATTTGACTTTGACTGATCCCAACGGACACACTTGGATGGGCAGAGCCGAACAGGGCTACGGATGGGTGGAACCAGTGAATCACTTTTATGAAATGCTAGAGAAGACACGCGACTCGGGACGGATAAAGCGGCGACATAAAAATAAAGGAAACGCTCAAGAAACGCCTCAGTTGTAACTTGTAACGCTATAATTATACATAAATAGAAATGTGAAACTGGATGACGCTTTTATCGCTCACAGTTTTAGTACAATACCATTTTGTTCCTGTTGATTTCGAATTTCAAAGCGGATGGATATGTAAATGTAGTTTATGTGGACGTAATATTTGTTTCAAGTTTGAAGATTAAAAAGTTTTGAATGAGTTCGACAATGTGTTGTTTTATTTAGTGTCGACTTGTGAAGTGGGCATGCGTGTCGCAATCATTTGTGTAAATGCTCGGTGGGGAGTCATGTATAGAAGGGAAATGTTCAGTTAATTGTGGAACGAGTGGCTCGATGCAGACGCTAACTATGTCTTGGTTAGTTCAAGTACACACTCCATGTTACACTTCGACACTTAAACCCACTTTTACGCTAAAGAGAGAAGATACAGTCGGGTTCATAATATGTTACACGGAATTGATTATAGTTGTGCATTTTAAGGTAAACTATGTGAAAAATAAATTATTTCATATTGCGTCATTGATCTTAATAACGATTAAAATTACCTCCTTCTAAACAGGCGATTGTGCCTACACACAGTATGTACTTTGCGACGAAGTTTTTGGATTCCTTCTTTTGGTATTATGACATTTAACGTTGTATTCAAAATTAGTATAGCCGCCTACAAACTGTTTTGTAACTTGAACAACTTTAGTACAAAGCATTAATATAAACTGTGCGATCGGTTTTGTTATTTTGACCTCGAATGTACACCCACATTCGTTAACCATTTCGAGATGATCTTTTATCGGATGTAGGTGCGTATCTTCTTTGAGCCCGTTTATCAGGGAAATAGAGAGGTGGCACAGGTCATTTTAAAATGGAGAACGGTAAATTTTTGCAAAGGCGCGGGAGCGGTCCGCTGCGTGACTTGGAGCCGTCTGTTTAGTGGAACAATGCTTAATAGCCTCGTGAAATTAGGAAGGACGTAGCTGTAAAGGGAAGGACATTTGGTTCCTATTGCGTAATATAGATTAGTTGCTCTGTTGTACTTAATATTCTACGTACTCTACATACTACGTACGCCTTTAAAAATATTCTACGTGGATTTTATTTTTTTTTAAATCTAATTTATATGTCTAAATAATCATTTAGACGTGGTTGCGCTGACTTCATGTGTCCTTAGAATATTTACTAAGAATTATAACTTATAGATTATAGGTACATGTCTCCATATACAGATCAGGTTGTTCTTCATCATGAAGGCGAACGAACATAAATAACATATTGTGTACCTATATATTTAGAACGATCGAATACATATGTGTCCTGGGATTAAACCCTAGACCTTTATCTCAGGGATCCATTTCCTCTAAGTTAGCATATCGATATTGGGAGGGGAAATACATACCGTTATTTAATTCAAGTATTATTTTTTATTTTAGATAAGACTTACGGAATTGAGAAAAAAAAAACATATTTATCAATTAGGCATAGGGAAATGTATATGTGTAGGTTGTATAGCTAAGCCATTAGCATGCGATGATGTCAGTGCAGATCGCTTGTGTGTTATCGTAGTTTCCAGTGTAATTCGTTTAGTGTTAGTAGACAGACGAGCGGCTGGGCCTAAATCAGAAAGCGGGCGAGTAGCAGGCAGTAAGCACAAGAGTAAATCGTACCGTAGAGGTGTGGCAGATGTGGTGTCGGAGAGACGTCGGTCGGCGCGGGCCGGCGCGCTGCACGCCGCCGTTCCCTTATCGTTATCACCTTATCAACCCTTATCAGTTACTCATCGCGAAACCAATCGCACAGCGCTCGATTAACGCCCGTGCGAATAAAATTACTATCCAGATGTGATTTTATAGGCACCGATCATGTACGGTCACGGTGTATTGTGTTTGTTAGTGTTTTCAGTGTTTTCAGCGCGTGTAGCCGGTCAAGGTAAGCTGTTAGTTTTCCATATGTTGACGCTGATATAATTTTCTTTGCGATAAGATACATTGTTAGCGAGTTTTTAAAAAATATTTAGCGTTTCTTTTGATATATACCTATGAGGTCTCCACGTACTAACGAATTGTTAGTTACCTACCTATGTTTTCATAAATTTTTAGTTCGATTTGAATGTTGTGAAAGAAATCAGAACACAAAACCGTTGTTAATTGAAGTTATTTAAAATTTCACGTGTTCATGTCATGTCCGACTAAAGCAAATAAAAGTAATACGTTATCTTAATATGAACAAACGTAACTTCAAAAGGAGAGATTATGTTAATGCGTAAACAAAAATAGCCAAAACAGACGCCGCACCGAACCCACCTGTTAGTAACATTAGCTTTCCGAAATAGATAATTTCTAAATAGATTTGACAGATTTATTTTTGGCGACTAATGGGAATTTCGTTTTCATTGAATACCTTATCCGTGTCGATTGTCGTGTAACTTGGTCTTTGTTATAGTCAGTTAAAAAGCGTAATTTTTAAGTTGCTTACTATTAGGATACCTACTATCATAAGGTATATTTTAGTAAGAACATGCAGACATGAAACAATTTTAAAAATATTTTATTATGAGTTTCATTGTAAATAAGCGGTGAAGTTATATTGGATTTTTATTTTCTATAGAGTAAAATATAGAGTCTATGTTACTTGATTAATAAAATATACTATACTGATATCTTAAAATTACCGAGAATCCCAGGTCTAGTCAAATGTACCTATATCAGTTTGTTTACGTTGTGTGCAAATTCTGATAAACATGATATTACGATATTGACTCTGAATCATGTCGAATTGCCTTGAAATTATATTCTCTGTACACTATTTGATATTCTGAAGTACTATTACAATCAATTATTATATACACAGTTACTTAAAGTTCGACAGGTTTCCTAGTACCTAGTCTAATCTGCTATCATCACACCTATATTTTTATGAGAATTGTAGGTTCTTACATTCCGATAATATTTATGAAAAATGTATGAGCACTATTTTATCATAAGAGAATCAAATGGATTTCGCGTCATTATTTTAGTTTTTTAATTAGATTGAAGTATTTAAGTGGCGATAGCCTAGTTGGGTGTGGAACGGACTGCCAAGACAACGGACTGCCAAGACGAATGTCCGCAGGTTCACATCCCAAGGGCACACACCTCAAACTTTTCTTAAATCATGTGTGTATTATTTGTGAATTTATCCTTCGCTTTAACGGTGAAGGAAAACATCGTGAGGAAACCCACACATCTGAGAAGTTCTCTATAGGAATTTCGAAGGTGTGTGAAGTCTACCAATCCGCACTAGGCCAGCGTGGTGGACTCAGGCCTAATCCCTCTCAGTAGTAGAAGAGGCCCGTGCTCAGCAGTGGGCAAGTATATAATACAGGGCTGATATTATTATTATTTAAAGATTTCTGTAATTGCTTGAGTTTTATTTCATAGGTACATATGATTGTAATATATTAAAAAATATGGATTATGCTTAACCTAGTAGTATTTATATTGTTATTTAGAACATAGTAAAATAAGCAATTAGGTAAGTATATAACCACAAAAATTTATTGATCTCAAAATGTCGACATTTCACGTCTCAAACCTAAAGAAAATATTGTCTCCGGCTATAACACCATTGTGCGAAGAGGTTTATTACTTAACTAATTCCGAAGATGTACTATCGGCATAGATCAATTTACTACAATGTGTTGTAACAACAAGGGGCACGCGCGATATTGTGTTGCTATACGTCCCAGATTATCTGTTAGTCTGCCCATAATCTCGTAACCGCCCACATGAATCGTGTCAACACGGCATTAACACGAGCTCCTATAGGAATCATTTTGTTGGTCCATTTTGGAAAACTTGAACTTTATAATCCGATGAATTTTTCAAGAGGCACCAATCAATTGTAAAGTAATGGGTCGACTTGTTTTAAATTTATGGAATCTTAAGAGTGGTTTTTAATACTTAAAGTGGATGAATGAAACACTAAACAAAAATATCAAATAAATACAGCCTAATTGATATATTGCTTACTGATTGCAATTAATAAAATGCTTAGTGACCGCTAAAGGGCATATTTTATTTTCAAAGTACATATATATGTTGCTAATTCTTTTGATATTATGAACTCTACATAAATCCACTATGTATATTTACAAATAAAATCATATTAATTATTATTACGTTAAGTGCTAAATTTAATTAAATTCACAATCATCATTGGAATTTAATGTCTTATCTCAATGTCATGGCGCTTAGTTTCCTTGTTATGTTCCTAGATTCTGTGACGCATGATGACAATATTATTTCAATTGTGGAAAATATTAGAATAAATTCCTGTTTATCAATTATATTGTAGAAATCCTCAACATAAGTATTACATCCTTCTCATAAAATATATAAAAACACGTTATGAAATGGCATACATATCGTATTTATGCCTTCAATCTTCGTAATTTTTTTTACCTGATTATAAGCGCAAACAATACTCATACAATGATGGAGACGCCATAAGAACTTTTTAACACGTCTCATGTGAAGCTAAGGTCTGCATTGCATTGAATTACACTCGTCACTCTAAGATGTTAAGTATTTATATATAATAATAATAATATCAGCCCTGTATTATATACTTGCCCACTGCTGACCACGGGCCTCCTCTACTACTGAGAGGGATAAGGCCTTAGTCCACCACGCTGACCTAGTGCGGATTGGTAGACTTCACACACCTTCGAAATTCCTATACTGCCCAGTAATTAGTAAAACCAGTAGAGAATGTTCCTGGTTACGCAACCAACCGCGATACTCTTATCAGGTCCTTTAAATAAAAACAAAACCGCGCTTGCAGACTGTTATAAGCTGGTATGTAGTAATATTTATTATGCATTAAAATAGATGCCTACGGGCAATGACTTTTCGGGCATATCAACATAAAAAACACTGCCAAAAGGAAGTAACGAATAATCATGTATTCATTGTTAAATTAGGACAATGCCATATACGAACAGGATGATTGTTATAATATTATGAGTATTCGATACATAAGGTATCAATACCGTTACAAGACGTGACATTTTGTACCAGACTAGAGTATTAAGTTACTATAAAACAAATATTTAACATACATGTACTTCATCACCATCATCAGCCTACACTGCCGAATATAGGCCTGTAAATGTACTTATACCTTTCTAAACTTGGTAGAGTTTTTTTTCTAGATATATTTGTCGACAGCATTAATGGATCGATTGTGGTAATACCATCGTCTCATACAGTTAACAAGTTTTCTTTCGTTTCTGTAGTTTCGTATGGTGAGTGGAATTTCCGCAGGGCTAATACGCTGATCTCCTCAATCCCTATACCATTCCTTAAAGGTTGCCAACGCAGCCATTTTTATTCGGGAATGTAGATGCTTTGGTAGAGACAAAGTTACTTGCTTACTTAAAGGAATACGATCAGAGTACACGGATATTGTGTGTAAATTTACTGTTAATGCAAATTTTTATTAAACTATTTAAAGAATTTTGCTACAAGTTTACAACTTTATTGAGTATTTTAGTTACATAAAGATGGGAAAATGCAGTTAAACACAGAACAATATTTAGTTATTATTTTGAGCGGTCAACAGTATTGTACACGTAAATTTTTTAATCGTAAATCGTATACTGACACTAACTATTGAAGAAATACTAAGTAATAAGTCATATCATTATGCACATAAGGGTGTATATAATATATTGTCTTAGTTGTGAAAAAAACAACAATAATGCATTAAAACTCACAGATGTATAGGTTATTGAACTCATGATTTTTCATTTTAAAGTCAGTTACGCATCCACGAAAGTTGTTAAATTTAAACTGTGATCTCACTGTTCAATGCATCCGTGATTGGCAAGAAGCGAAGCGAATTTATTGAATAGCCTATATGGTATAAAGACAGTAATTAAAAAGGGTCTGAAAGAATTAAATGTGTATTTATTAACCACCATTGATTATTATATTTAAAACATGCTTGTTGATATGCTAATGAGAATTTTTGCTATTTTATGTCTGCAGTTCAACAACAACTACTAAACAAGTTGGTATGCATCGAGCATGAAGAATGCGGCTCCTGCCTTTCTGCTGCCTCCCATTGCCGATGGTGTGCGGACCCGTACTACAGTTCGGCTGCTCCGCGGTGCAACGATGATGAAACGTGAGTGATATTCGAACTGCGACCTTATAGTCAGCGTCACAAAGACGGATTCCCTGGCTACGATTCTGGATAATTCGTTCATTATAAACGGATCTTTCAAAATTCTCATTATTATCTGTTACGATTTAAATGAAATTATTGAAACTTTTAGAAGCGACCAGCAATATTATTTTCAATGGGGCGTAGCTATGATAAATGATTCATTCTATAATTATAATGTTAACAATATGTAGGATATTGTAGCTATTGTATTTGCCTATTACTTAAAAACGAGAATAACTAATGTGACATGTGCCGCACAATGCCATTCCACACTTAGTTTCAAGGTGGATTGGGTTTCAACTGCGTATAAGCAGGGTGTGGTGGTTATTAGTGCCCTTTCTCGCCATGTCATTCGTTCATATAAAAAACAACGCCCTGCAGAACAATTGACTGTCGTCGAAATTACAATCAATAGATTTTCTGAAGTGTCACGTGAGTTATCACAACCTGACATTACCAGAAAGATATATTACTTTAATGATAGCAATCGGTAATAGTTAAGGCAATTCTTTTATTCCTACGAAAGTAACAATCATGAGTGGTGCGCATTCTTCTGTGCGTTCCCACGTCGGCTGACCGACATTTTGTACCGATGTGCCTCACTAATCAAGAGATCGTCGTTTGATTGATTATTGATTGTGCTTACGCCGTGCCCGGATGAATGCTTTTCAATGGGCGTACTTCGGCTGAGACGTGCCGTGTCGTAACATTCACTTTGGAATAAGACTCTACATGTGATTAGTACCTATAGTAGTAAAAGATTATTTTGTCATAAAAACGATCAAAATTTTAAATCTAGATTACTTTTAGTACCTCGTGCAATAATTATTCCTTTGTCACCAGTCTCGTGTTGGTTGCTCCTCCATTGAATAATTTGTTATACAGTTTAGTTACAACTGGGTGCAGCCAAGCGATGATTCAGCGGCCAGAGAAGCCTGTTTGGGTGGTGGCAGAGAATAATTCCCTTCAGGACATGCAGTTGGGAAGCCAGGAGTCTGTAGTTCAGATTCAACCGCAGCGGATCAAATTGTCGCTAAAGCCGCGTAAGCAAAATATCTCGATTTAATTCACGTGTTCATATTATTGACTCATAAGATAAAAAAAAATGGTTTCATTTGTGAATATAATAGTAGCAGAGAGGATAACGTACCTAATTACATACATAGAAGCATCATTTTATGAAAGAAATGAATTTATAATGATTATAATTTGTAGGCGAAACGAAGAAAATTAAGTTTTCATACAGGCCAGCCAAAAACTACCCTTTAGATTTATATTATTTGATGGATCTTACTTGGTCTATGAAGGACGACAAGGAAACATTGGTTTCATTGCGCGACGACTTGCCTACTTTGCTCAAAAACTTGACCGATAATTTCAGGTGCGTACATAATTCATATTCTATACGTGCATAACAGTTATATTTTTGTTTTTTAATTTTTTATTTTCCTGCATTAGAAGTTTTTCTTTATGCGGTCTCAAGAAAGTAATTGCTTTGGTAAATTCAATATAACTCTGTATGACCACCCGCGACCATGACAAAAAGGTGACAGACCATCATTGGTTGCAATACTGCATACACTTGATATAACTTTTTACATAAGTATTTTAGACCTAATATCTGGCTTAGGAAATGTCAAAGGGCTACAAATTTGCATTGGCCGATTTTTGATGTAAAAGGCAGGCCAATTTGAAGATATACATTTTGATTTCGATTTAGTTTAAACGACGCAGAAGTATCTGAGTACCGACACTCACTTTCTTCGTTTGACCCAATATCTTACTTGTAAAGATCGCCATTGATTCTGTCTGTACGCAATTCAATTGTGATTGAGGTGGGAGATTATTCATGTCAGGTGTGTAAAGTTTAATTGAATCATTTTAGATTTCTGCTGGAGATTTTTATTTTTGTACTTGTCTTGCTTGCTGTTTTCCTTGATTGAATTTTGTATAAATAAAACATATTTTTTTTATTTAGAATAGACGCTCTATTGAATTTTACAGTTCGTTTACATTGGAAAAGTACGATATTGAACTTCCTTTATTACAGGTTGGGATTCGGGAGTTTTGCGGAAAAACCGATAATGCCATTCATAAGCGTGGATGAGAGACGACGGGCGAATCCGTGCAGTGTCGAAGAAGAGGCATGTGAAGCAACCTATAGCTTTAAACATCATTTATCACTTACCAATCAGGTATGTGATATTAAATCTAACAATTGTTATAATTAAAGATTAAAGGTTAATTATGAACTTATACAAGAACGTGCAACACAGAGATGATAATTATAGATAAAATCGTTGAATGAAATGAAGACTGACAAACTATATTTAGACGGAATTTAATTTTGGAATTAACTATACTTAACAAAATAAAAATAATTCAAATAAACGCGTATATTGTTATTGATTTGTGTTTTTTTTTAAGGTTAACGAGTTTATTAATGAAGTGAATACCAGTTCAGTGACTGCGAACTTGGACAATGCAGAGGCGCAATTAGACGCACTGATGCAGGTATTGACATGTGGCGACAGAATCGGATGGTCGCCACGCAGCCGTAAAATTGTAATTCTATCCTCTGACGGATTGCTTCACACCGCCGGGGACGGAAGACTTGGTAACTGAAATGTTCATTTCTGCTCCGATGACTTTTTGTTCTTATAAAAGCTTGAATAATTGATTAACAATTTCTTCACAGGTGGCGCAACAAGAAAGAACGACGAGAAATGCCATTTAGATGAAAAAGGTTATTATAACGAAGCCGCGACTTACGACTATCCATCCATAGCGCAAATATATAGACTGTTAGATGAGTACAAGGTAAATGAAACCTTTCTTTACATCTGGATTATCACATGTTACGTAATGTATATCTGTTTCCGCGTCTGCCGTAAACCATCACTGTGTTTACTCGAGCTTAACCCGTAACCTCATGTTGTGGTTTATTTTTAGGTGAATGTTATATTCGCGGTGACTGAAAGTGTAAAGGAGCATTACGATAGCTTACATCAATTGCTTGAAGATTTTACCTACGTGGCTAAGCTGGAGAGCGACAGTTCAAATATTTTGAAACTCGTGAAGACTGGTTACGAAGACATTGTTAGTGTTGTTGATTTCGAAGATGATTCCAGTTCAGGGCCGGTGAAGGTTAGATACTTCACGGACTGCGGAGTAAAAGGTGGCCAGATGATCGAAGCCACCCGATGCACGGGCGTTGGTTATGGCATGACTCTTAATTACGAAGCACACGTTGCTCTCGACGCGTGCCGGGAATTTGTAAGGGTAAGGCCAATTACAATAAGAAAGTGATGCATCCAAATCTGGACACTGGCGGTAATTCCAAACTTTTTGCTTGCAGTCCAGTCAAACCATACGCATTTCTGAAAGTCAACTGGGTCAAGATTCACTGACCCTGGAAGTGGACATTCAATGCGGATGTAAATGTGAAGGTGATTTGCAGAAAGACATGTCAATGACGTGTCCAGCAAATTCGCACCTCGTGTGTGGTGTTTGTCAGTGCAATAAAGGCTGGTGAGTTTAACGACGGCATCGGTACTAGAATATTATACGTATTATGACGCCTTTGTTTAACTACGTGTCTAGTGTATTACCATCTTTTATTAAAATATTTCTATATCTTCTTATGACATGTGGCTCACTTTTATTTATTTATTTATTGCACTTAATATACAAATGTATACAGGCGAACTTAATGCCGTAGGCGTTTAGCCGTATTTTGTTGGTTCCCTATAAAATCAATTTAGCTTCTTTTAATCATGTCAGCCATGTTCTGTTCATAATCCGCTCTCACGTTGTAAAATGCAATGGAATGAGTTTTATCTATTTCATCGCGACCTAATTGTATTTGACTTGCTGCGTGGAGCTAACGCCTTACGGTCAAAGCAACGGAGCGTAACTGCGTGATAATATATATAATTTGGGTTGTGTTATAAATACTTAATAAAGCGATTTGAATAATTTTTTGAAAAGACAATAACTCTGGGATATTTTGATAAAAAGGATGACATGATAAAGTCTAATAGAAATAAGAGATGAATATAATGTCACCGTAATGTGTAGCGTAACTAATAATTTAATATTCTCAATTCCCAGGTCGGGCCCATCGTGTGATTGCTCCATTGAGGACGAGAATGCTTCAACTGAGCTGATGGCGCAATGCCGGGAGCCCAACACCACCCGGGCAATCGCTTGCTCCGGCGTGGGCGACTGTTTGTGCGGCAAATGCGACTGCGACCGAGGGTACAGCGGACGCTACTGTCAGTGCAAGACTTGCGAGATTAGTCTGTAAGACATATTTATTTTTTATGAGTAGATTGATATTAACCACCGCCCAGTCCTCTGGAAGGCTAGATGGTAATTTTAGACTGATGAATATTATGAATCAATATTGAAGCTACGGTTCCTATGATATGCATTTATATAATGCATATTTTGCAGCGGCATATAAATAGTTTTAGTCATAGCTTCTTCTCCGCAATTAATGTTCTTAAGTGATCAGTTTTAGTCTCTCAGTGTAGTTAACTTTAGATTACCCTGAATACATAAACAAACTGCTAGTATTAAATCATTATTAGGTACAAGATACTTTTCGTGACAGGAAATGAAAACAGCAACAAGTGTGTATTTTTATCGCACTTGATCTACGATATTGCTCGCTAGACAAGAACATTTAGTAACTTAGATTTGATTCGTGTTTAAAAATTTAATGATTATAATTAATTTCTTGCACGATACGAAGTAGAGCGGCGTGTTTACTCTTGCCGTAAAGTTTACCTAAACAAAATTATAGTCCATTTATACACCCACATCAAAGCAAGTTATTATAAACAGCAATAGCTTGTGGCTGCGATCAAATATACTACACCCACTAATTAAGATATAAAACTACTTATTTATAGGGATCGAAACTGCATCTACATGAGCCCGCAGGGTTCTTTGAGTTCGATTTACAGTTGCTAATATTCTGAAATATTTATGAATTCGGGTCTACGAAATAACGTTTTGCCTGAAGCATCGAACCACAAGGCACAGAGACTTTAAACTGTCCATAAACTATATAATTATTTCATTTCTGTTGGAAATTGGATCACACGTGCCTTTATCACTGTGATCGCAAAACTTGTGCGTTTTCAACTAAGCTAGATGCTGTTCAAAACCTTACTGAGTGATATTACCCTAAGTGTTATACATTCCGTTTTACTCACACATATATTTCCAAGTCTGTCAATAACTCTAGTACCTATTTGAATACTAATGAACTTTCCTGTTTTGTTACAGTGAGAATGGTATAGAATGTGGAGGTGTAGGTCGTGGGGTATGCGTGTGTGGACAATGTGCTTGTTCTGAAGGATGGAGCGGGGAAGCATGTGATTGTACGAGTAGAAACGACACTTGCAGTGCACCTGGGGGCAATGATATTTGCTCTGGACATGGAGATTGTGTTTGCGGTGAGTTTAGATGAAAAGTAATAGCAAAGTAAATAAAACAAATCGCAACTGTATATTAAGAGAAAATTTTGATTTGATTTTGTACTCTGGTTCCGCGCAGATGCACTCAACATATTGCAAAGAAACATTACATGTGTATTCCATTGTGAACCAACTGGAGATGACATAATAGTAATATTTCTTGGCAACAAGTTTAATAGATAGTTTTCTGCGACACGCTTTAGTATCCAAAATATAATCATGATCATAAGACAAGACCACTGCCATAGGCGATGCCAGGACTATTTTTAGGGAAGTGCAAGTGCTACGTATATAATTACGTTATGATTTACTTTATTCATGAAATTCAAATCACGGGTATATTTGAATATGCTTGTCCGTAAAAGAGCTTCTGTGGACAATAAGTTCTCTCTACCGCAGATTTTTTTATTACCTTCATAAACAAAGTTGTGTATTTTTTTCCTTCAAGGCTATATAGCCTGAAGTCCCTCCTCAGCAACCATGGCCCACCGCTGAAAATAGGTCTCCTCTAAAATCATACAAACGTTATTTCTAGGACGATGCGAGTGCGGTTCCGCCAACGAGGACGGTTCGAGGTACTCGGGCATGTTCTGCGAGACGTGCGCGACGTGCGACAACCCGCTGTGCGCGCACGCTGAGCCGTGCGTGAGCTGCCATCTCAACACCACCTGCACCGACCTCTGCTCCATCGGCAGCGTCAACTACACCGTCACGGAGGAGATGCAGGACACCGGTGGGTTAACTGAACACTATTTAACGAGTTTTGCAGGAAGAGTGTCATTTCCATTTACCATTGCTCATGGCTTTTTATTCTCATGGAAAGTACTTTTACCACAACAAACAACGTTAGGCGTGATCGAATGGTTACCTACATTCAGGTTATCGGTCTTACGACCCACCCGTAGAAATGGTTGGCCCCGCGATATGAATACGCGAATCAGGACATTACTAGGGGATTAGACATGATTCCTTTTTACATATTTTTTTTTATTTCCTATTTACGAACACGATTGTAGTAAGGCGTCTTGGCTCAAGCCCCTAATTTAATAATTGACCCGTGTTAGTCAGGTACTTCTAAAAAGACTGTCTCTATATGGACCATAGAACAGGTACTTTTAAATTATTTTTTAATATGTTGAAAAGCTCCATAATAATTAAATTCGATTCAACGCCACTAGGGATTACGATTCGATACTCTTTCAACAAAATTCAGCAAAAACATATCCTTACAAACACACATTTTCAAAATGGCGTCATTAATTCCATGATTGATTACTCGTTGCGAACACAAAATTGCTGGGCCTATTAAGATTAGTTTCGCTTTTACTCAATTATCTTTAAACGCCAGTGCGAGACAGTAATTCGCTCGGCGTTGTTCTAATGCTGTAGAAAGCTGTTCATTAGTGAAAATGAGGGGTAATAAATTAAATTACAGACACGGTGGTTACATTAACTTCGAGGATACACTTTAGTTAACGATGTTGTCGCATTGGTGTCGTGGTTTGCCGTCCATATGAAATTAATGGCCTCGCCCAGAAGTAGAGTGAAATATAAAAAATACATTACTTGTAAATTCAAGTGTTTTGATTACGTCATTCTTCCATTGTTGTTTCTATCCCTTCTCTTATTTTTTTCTGTCTTAATTCAAATAAATATAGTTGTGTCGCCAAGCGAATAATCTTTATTTATTTTTAAATAACTAAGTTGGTTGAATATCAAATTAAACCAAATTAATCGTGTATAAGTAGGCGGTATACCTACCTCATAATTTGTATGTAATATGCGAAATGAATTCTTGACGGAGACACGCGGGTGTGTATTTAATTATAGACTAACACAACACTTCCACGTTATAAATATGGACACTTATAGGTAGATGTCGATTGACGCAATATTCAAAGTTAATTATAATATAACAAAGGCGTATTTTTTACTGACACCATAATCTTATCCATTTATAGTGACATGCGACCATTAACTTAGCCATACAAAAAGAGAATGACAACATAGGTTTTACGACTTTAACTGATTAATATATTATGACGTCAATCAACAATCAAATAATATCAAGACTTTGTTTATTAATGCATATAAGATGGCCAAAATATATCCTGACCTCACACATTGCTATAATGCAGAAGTGAAGATCAGTAGTTATTTTATCTAAATTACGCGATAACTCACTAATTACTGCTAACCTAACTGTCCAACATTTATAACTTATGTACTTACCTGATACTTATAGAATTTGATTGAGGCTGTGATTAAATAACTGTATCCACTTACCTTCATGCTCACCTAGCGTATATACCCTTAAAACAACCGCATCGGCTAATTATTTAATTTTTAATTTCTAGAAACCATGAGCGAACAAGATATACTCTGCATTTTACGTAGAGAAGAAGACTCTCTCGAATGCGAATACAAGTATTCCTACACAGCAGTGAAGCAGTCAGCGGTCGCCATGAAAATCGTCATCAGATCTAAAGACTGTTTCCAACCAACCAGCGCGAAGATCATGACGAGCGGGTTCATCATCATGGCATGCGTCATCGCCGGAGGTATCTTCGTCATCTTAGCTATAAAGAGTGCTCAAGTCGTGTCAGATAGGAGAGCGTACGCGAAGTTCGTCAAAGAAGCACAAGAAAGCAGAAAGAACATGCAAGAACTGAATCCGTTGTACATATCGCCTATATCGGAGTTTCGGTTACCGGACTCTTTCCCTAGAGATAAGCACGATTAGTGATTTATAGTACAAAAATAGAGTTACGAATTTGTCTTAAAGTTGAACAGTTAAATTTTATTAGGTTATTTTAAAAACACATCGTCTGTCGAGTGTTTTTGTGCCGTTTTTGGATACTCGTCTTCCGGGTTTTTTATTAATCGATATCGTTTATAAACACGTGGCGCAACTTTAAAGTATGTAATGTTATTCTTGACAATGAATATGTGTTTTTGTCCAAAAATAAATGACTTATCTTTTTTTTACGTTGTTTAGTTTGTAATATTCGGAAAGTAATGTTTTGTAACATTTTTATCAGTAAGTAGTTGATAAGATTTACTAGTCTTTTGTGGCATGTACTTACAGGGCGTATGAGAATGTTTTTTGTCATCTAAACTCACTCGTATGAATGCGTTAGTCATATTTCTTAAATATTTAATTTATGTTAACATAATAAGTTCCTAAATGTTTGGTTCAATTTAAAATAATTTTGTTTACATGTACATACAAATAAAACGATTGTTAACATTTCCTTAATGTTATTTTTAATTCATAAATTCATATAAACATTTACAACATTATAGAAGTGGAATAACATGGGAAAACTAGTTATCATAAATGCACACACATTTACAGAATGTTCCACAGCAAAACATAAATATATGAGTTGCTACAAAACAAATAACACCCAGTAATTAATTATAATTTGTCATAAATAATTAATTTTCAAATTGCACAGAACGTTTTATTTTTTATAGAACGTTGCCAAATGTAACTGGGCAACATCTCATTACAAAACCTTTCATTGTTAGATAAAGAATAGAAACTTACGTAATCATATGTTACAAAAGTAATTGTGGTGTGAACGCACCATTACAATTCTATTATTGTTATGTACCTACATTTAAAAGAAAAGAATTATTACGTGTGTTATTTAATCTGTATCAACACATATAATTATTATAAAAAATTAGGTACCTGTTTCCGATTAATTAAACGCAGTACCAATCCTAATGTTCTAAAAGTCTGTTACATTTTACATGATACATGAAAATAATAAAAAATGCAATAATTTTGAACAAAGTTTAGAAACGGAAATCTATCACAGTTCAGAAGAAAGTATTTACAAAAATTATAACATTTGTCTATTCCCGTTGTCAAATTTCGTCCCCCACTGGAGATATCACAACTTTTTCTCCCCTTGTTCACTACTGGTCAAACTTTACTCAACGAGAATAGATGATATTACGCTGAACCTGACGGAGATATACAACCATATTCCATAGGCACTTTATGTTCATGACGTCATCTAGTACAATAACGTGGAAGACTCCCTTTTCCCCATTAAAGATAATAAAACATAATTTAGTAATTACAACTAAGTACCACCTCCTAGGACCTTAGCAATTAAACGTATGATCGGGAAGAGATATGCTACTTATAGCTTAGACGGGAAGAGAGGAGATTTGTTGAACTTAAAAATGAAATAGCAAAAAATATTTTAAAAAATACCCAGATATAGCTAACTTTATTAATGATTACATAAAGACTAAATAAAATCACATCCGTAATCTCTTATAAAAGTTTCAATTTGACTAAGTACCACGTATATACAAGATATAAAACCTACATTGTTATAAAAAAGGAAACTCATAGAAAAAATTGTAAAATTAGCGTGTTTCTAGCCAAGTATAAACACTTCAACATTTTAATTTTCTACTTGACTTTAATGTAAATATTCGTTTTTAAACAAAGCATATGCCAATAGCCAAGCAGTAAATTTTAACAATGGTATCAAACTACCTAAGAACAATAGTAAGTATTCACACAGCATCGCATTGCAAAGAATTCAATAGAAACTTAATAAACCACAAGAATCGAAAGTATGGGAGTAGCATAAATATTTTTTTTAATAAAAACATAGATTCTGGAGGCATTGAAATAGATATAGCTGAGAAACAAAAATAAAGTTCATATGTTATATTGTTCTAGTATGAAAATCTACATACAAACGACTCAACATTCAATTGTTTCTACATATAAGGCCCCATAGAACAGCTATTTTTCACCCTACTAAGGCAGTAATGGATATAATTCGTTTCATACACATATGTACTTCGTGACATCAAATGTCTATCACGTTTTATAAATGTACACCTAAATTCGTTACCTAACTAACCTTAACCGATGCTAGTACCGTGTCTTGGCTAACACAAGCCGAGGGACTTTGTCAAAGTGATCATTTATGAATACGTTAGCTTCTTAGACCGTGTCTTCATTTTACTGTGAAGACTCTGCCGTTTGTTATTTTGGAATGTATTAAATCACTAACTGCAAGGCAAAATTAATAAAAACAACAGGTGGTGTCATTGGCGGTGCATTCAAAGTCGCGTACTGTGCAAATCCTAATTCATCGATAATCTATCTGACATCACAGTTAATTATCGCATTATAAACATAAATCTGTTGTAATTCAAATACTTTGAAGACATTTCAAATGATACCACTTTTGGATAATTCGTCGCACTTTGACCAAGTCTCTCGTAACATTTATATCACTAGCGCATGCGCGTGGCATCAGACATGTCTATCGGGTCTGACTGGGGGGAGTAGCGACATCGGTCGTGATTCCCGCTTCAGGTCCACTTCTGGCAATGGAGTGGGGAGCGTGGGGGTCACTGGCGTCACAGGCACCGCGTCCGGAACCAGACCACGGATAAGCTCCGATATACACGGCCATGGCACTATCCTGGAAGAAAATAACAATAGTTCAAGTTACGGAGAATGATAATCACTGCAAGTACCTATAGCACCTTCATCCTATGAACTAATAAATTTAACAATAATATCAGTTTCTACAAATGACACATCTTCTATATTTTCAAAGGTTCATAACTCAAACACTTGCTATAAGTATTGTTAACTTTTACCTATCAAGCTTCTAACCTCATTTACCTTAGAGTACCTAATCTGCGGTTCCATATTAGATATAATTTACTCCTTGTAATTTTTACTTAGTTATTACTTTCGGGAATACATTTCTTGGGTTACAATTAACATCTAGTAATTATTTTTTCATGTCATAAAATGATGCATATATAATCCAACCTATTTTTTGTTTAATAAATATATAAAAATAAACAATTATGGGACGGAATCGGAAATACTTATACCAAATGTTTGGTGTACCGGTTCCATCGCAATCTACCCCTTTATGCATATGTGTATTCATAATATATTGATTCTAATAGTCAGGCATAAAATTGACCCTATGATTGCGAATAGCATTAGACTTAAGTACTTTGTGTCATAGCCTTGCATGAAGGTATTACCCGTACTTTTTTTCCTAAAGGCTGTCAGTTCGTTCTGTTGAATAATTTTAAACTATGGACATGATCTTAAAATACAAGCTTCTTGCTTACACAAAAGAAAATCCCGTTAGACGTGTATTTAAAATGTAAATACGTTAATGAGTTTAGACATGTATAAACAATAATAATTCTTAGTCATCTGCCGAAGATAACCACCTAGCTAACCTACAGTTGAGTATATTTGATCAATATAGACATTTTATATTTACCACTTAAAAGGCAACAAGACCCGGAAATATCCAGGAATAAGGGCGAAGGGTTCATTGGTGCGTATCGCGAGTATAATGCGATCTGCCACCTCATTCGAGTTGAGTTGCGGCACGAACCTGTAACATGAGAGATGAAGACTGTGTCAAATTGGGAGTAACGGTTGATAGGTAAGGAGGTAATATTGAACATCTCTTGGCTAAGTCGCGGATGTATCGCTGGCACGTTGCATTATGTATCGCTATGTAATATTGGATTTTGCTTGAAACTCTATCCAAGTCTTACTAGAAATCATGTTATGTAGGTTCGTTTTCGATCAAACTCTCTTGTGTGCCAAACTTCATCTGTATCCGTTTAGCGTCTTGTAAGTTAATTTTTAACAAACATCCATCATCCAGATCTTTGCCAGCGTTTTTTAAAATAATCAGTAGGATAGTTCCTACTTCCTATATTTAAAACGTTCGGGGCTACACAGACTTCCTTTATACCGTTTACAATGATTTAACATTTCCACAAAATATTGTATTAGTAATATTAGTGCATAAATGTATATTAAATATAATCGTTGTTTACGATAAATTAATTGTTCGTGAATTGCAATAACAACTTTAAAATTAAATTTATACAAGTACTTAAAGAGCATTTTATTTATGCATACATAAATAGTTATTTTGATAAATGTGCCTTTCTCTCTTATTATGAATTTTTGAACAAGTAACCTCATCCAAAAATCAAAACACGATATCTCGCGCGATAAGTATTTCCAGTACAAAATGAAAACAATGAAACTCACCTGGAGTTAACTTCCTCAAACATGCCAGTAGACCTTATAAAGTATGGACATATCAACGAAGTTCTTACGCCCTTGATCCCCTTTGTTTCAAGTTCTAGTCTCAGTGCCTCATCGAAACCGCAAGCCGCCGCTTTCGAAGAACAATAGTCGACCAACTTGGCAACTCCAACGTGACCAGCCATTGACGCGATGGTGACGATGTGACCATCGTTGTTTTCTATCATAGACGGTAGAAAAGCTTTCACCGTCTGAGAAAGAAATATTGCTTAGAATCATTTTTTTAGTTTGGACGTGGTAACCTCTCGTAGTTTTGGGATATTTAAAGGCAAAAGTTTAATGTCAATTGTGAATAATTATGTGAGTAACTTTTGAGTATGTTAATTACCTTTTACCAAAGACCTAGAAATCTTATATACAATAGATTTTAGTCGGTCTTTTTAATATTCAGCCCATAATTAATTGAATTAACTTTATAGACGAGGAGTCTCCACACATAAATACATATGTAATCAAAGTACATGAATACGCAAGCCAGGTTTTGTTTTAATATAAAGGTTTACCCAGAAATGTGCTAATATGTTGACGTCGAACGTCCTTTGTATGAGATGGTCTGGAGTGTCGAGTAGGTAGTTCCCGGACACGACACCAGCATTGTTGATCAGTAGATTAACCTGAAAAATTTATTGATAAATATATACAAATATGTAATTAAGAAAAAATGTTAATTAAATTAATTAAGAATATTCTTTGAAATTACTGTTCCGATTATGAAAAATTCAGTAACGAAAGCTAAGCACAAACTTTATTTTTAACCTAGAAACTGATTTTACGCAAATGGAGCAGCGATCAGAAAATTCCTAGTGGTGCGGTTCATAAGCAAATATATTTGTATTCCTAGTATACAACGATTAATGAATTGCGACACTGAATTATAAATAATGCGCATTTCAATCGACGCAAGATGAACATCAGCCAGAGTCATAAAAATATAGAGTATGTCGCCTTAATGCGGTGGTAACGATACAGCATCAGTCTGTACCGGAAGCATTCCGGCTCGGCCGAGGTGATACCACTATCTCGGGGAAATAGACATGAGCAACAATCACCTTACCTTTTCTGCGGTCGTTGAAATTATCAGAGTCCTTAAAATATCACTTAAGTTTATTATCTCTATTCCTTTAATTAAATATTCATACTGTACTTATTCTTTTAAGTTGGTACTATGACCACGTCTCCTTTTTATATTACGGGATATTATGTGCAGTGATATATTACTTACTCCATAGTATTTTTTATTTGTTTTCTGACGTCACAAAAAATATTATTGTTGTGCAAATATCTATTGTAATATTTTTTGATAATAAAGCATAGGTTGATCGGTGCATAGTGCATACATTTATGACGTACTTAAGTGCAATAGAATACCGTACGTACCATTAAATTAGGAAGAAGGTAGGGCTCTTTTATAACGGCTTCTGTACGTACCTAATTATAATCGCTACAGTTGGTAAATACAGTGTTTTTGCGTAAATCTTTAACTTAAGATACGTTCAAGTCTAAAAAATACTAGTCTCATGTTTGAGGAGTATTAAATTTATACATGCAAAAATAAAATTGGATCTGCTTACGAAGACACAAGGGTCATTAACCCCGTAAAGTTTAGGTGGATGGAACATGAGGGTCCTTATGTTTAAATTTTATGAATATTATGAGTATATAAGATAATATATTTGCTTTTTCAAACGCATAAGTAAGTTAAACATTGTTGTATTGTTATTTTAACAAAAGACAAAGGAACCGAAATGGAAAATCCCAACAAACATTTCAATGACAAATGTGAGGATATTTGGAAATCAGTTTGGTATAGGGGTTTAATGCTTACTTTTCCAACTTCTTCTTCTACTTTCTTGGCTACCCTGTAGATGTCTTCTCTGCTAGCTAAATCGACTACATAGCCATAACATTTGCCGCCAATTCCTTTCACTAGCTTGACCGTGTCTTCCAACCCTGCAACAATCACATTATGACATTACTTTCATGTCATTACAAAATATTTTTCTACAGAACTAAGAAAAGTGTATTTATCCTTATATCATAAACACAAAATGATATTATAAACACTAAAATTTATGAAGACGTTTGGAAATTCCTTCTAACTTGGATGATGATTTGGATTATACTTGTAACAGATAAACTGTTTCCTAAGTTAGTATATGTATCACAGAAAAAGTACACATTGGGACCATTATTGTGGGAAAAGTCAGACTCAGTCACTATAGACTTCGTCTGCTATAACATGGTAACTAACAGAAATGCGGGAGTTTCTATCTCGCCTTTTAATCTTACACATCATTTATGTTTTGATACTTTCACTACCTTTCGTCAAATATCACGTCTCACGAGTACGTGCTAATGAAAGCATATAAATTTGAAAATGTTTTAGACATTCTGTTAAATAGAGTGTTATACACCTACTTACACGCTTAGCATAAAAGTGATGCCTAGCGTTATGAATAATATATTTCTGAATGTTTTAAATGACTAATTATTTTATTGTGACATAAGAAAGCCGATTATACCTAACTTAAATAAAATTTAACCTTCTCAGTTAGTGTAGACAGTAAAAAAAATAAGAGCTAATAAAAAACTGTTGTGTTAGATCCAAAGTTCATGACTTAAGTAGTTTATAATGATACTTTGTAAGTAGATACTTTCTTTGCGATTATCTATATTAGTGTGGTGCTAATACCATTTCACATTAATGTTGATAGAGTCTATATTATTCTTTGACCTTTACAAATTATTGAAACATAACAAGTATAATATATAAAGTAAAATTTTATAATGACTGTGAAAACCATTCAAGCCTATTAAATAGTATAAACAAAAGTTATCATTGTATGCTATACTAAGCAAAAAAATCTGTTTGTCAGTAATTCTCGTCTTTGTATATTTTTTTGTAAGCATGAGATTCTACCCGCGTGGCATATTATGATTAAACTTGCCAAATGAGTTTTTAGAAGCTACAGGTACAACTGAATATGACCCATGCGTACTTCAATGTTCTTAGTTTTTCATTCTTAATGAAGACGAAATAGGTACCTGTGTTTATGATTTGGGGAGGACATTATTGATTTTGATATTTTTAAGATACACTGTTTCGCAACAATCACGAATCAGCCATTTTTAGAATGTTTGTTTTAATTTTTTTTAACACATGTCTTGAAATTACGGAACAGATTTTCATGTCTATAGTTTTCACAAGTGGATAAAGTTTAATTTGCGGCAGAATATAGACTATGTTTCATTAAAATCGGATATTGGACATAAATTATCGTCAGTATAAGATATTGGCAACTTACTTTAAAACGTAGGCTCTGATATATTTACTTAAGCGCACACAGGTGGAGTTACTTTAAATGAACGTAATCACACGAGCCCCTCACCGGAATTCTGACATTGTTTTAACGAATTGACAGACATTATATATTAATTATATATAAATGAGTCAGCTAGGCCATCTTTTTAGGTTTTCAGGTATTTATTATAATCTTATCGTAATTTTTACTAAAAATATAAATGCGAAAGTTTGTAAAAATATTTGGATGACTGTTAAAAGTTAACGCAGAAACTGTGGAACGGATTTCGACGAAATTTAGCACACGAATAGACCATATCCTGGATGAGCATTCTACGACATGGAATTTATTTAATGTGCAACGTACAAACAACTCTATTTTTGCAGCTCACGGGGAATAACTTTTATATTTATATTTTACTAACCAGTGTCGTCTCTGCAACCGGTTTTTAGAGTTAATTATTATTTGACAGTCATATAAGGGAAGTATCTTCATATTTATAAATAAGGTTTTTTTTTATATCTCGCCCTGCCAGTTTTCGGAGTAGTTTAGAGTCTACACTAATTTAAAAAGTTTTTAAGGTCTGAAACAAGCTGATAGTATATCATCAGATATACATAAATGTTAGTCATAATATATCAAAACAATAGCTACACTGTAAAACCATTGATTAGAATTGATTTCGAAATTGTAACGCGGTATTTTATGGCCTAGCAACACATAAATAACATCATTTGTGAGTAATAAGAATCCAGACTCATTAATTATTGAAGTACATGCACCGTACCCAGTGAAATATTGTGTCTGAAATCTTGATTATTCGAAGCTAACTTCACTTTTCAATATTTCCTAAAAGTAATAATTTATAATTTTTACGTATTTTATATTGCAAAATCTTTTTATCACGAATTAGGTACATACCTATGTATAAGAATTTACTTTGCCCGAAGAGAACTCATTTGAGAAATCATTATGCGAAGACATGTAGTACATACGTTATGGTAGATTTTCTTCGAAGATTATATTATCTGAACAATATTATGAATATTGCAATCTTCTATACATAAATTGAATAATCCTTGGCAGAAAATACATGTATTTTAGATTATCTACGCTGCGTGTGTACGTGAGTGAAACTCTACCACATAATTAATTTGGTTTGATTCTGCTACGTATGAGTGAATGTAATTTGAGCATTTAGATTAGTAATGGTACCGATTGCTGATACGAAATCCGCAGGTTCAAAACCCAGGCACGCAACTCAGACTTTTCGAAGTTATGTATTTATTGTCTGACAATTATCGCTCGCTTTAACGGTAAAACATAACATCATGAGATCAATTATTAGGTATTGAATTCAGATCTGTATACCTAAGTTTTGAAAATAAGAATTCTGAAATCTGACTGAGGCCTGCGTGGTGCATTAAGGGCCAAACAGTCTCAATAGTAGAGATCCGTGTCCAGCAGTCGATCAATACATGGTACCTATACTTATAATAATGGCTAGAGCCTAGTACCTTATATTTGTAACGTTAACGCTTTATATGATTGAATTATCACATAATAAATAGCTGATTTAAAACTAATATATTGTAGTGTTGTATATTATATCATAAAAACTTGATTTTTTTGTGGGACCTAACGTGGAAATGATAATATTCTGATGCCAAAAAAATATGATTTATGAATCCTAACTTTTTATCTACATGCGTATTTTTTGTTTATGCTAATAAATTATATAGAACCAGCCAATAAAAGACTAATTATAATAATAAATATAACTTTATTTCAAGAAAAAGAAATACAGGGATTATAAAATTAAACTTACCCAATAATTTTGTAATATAGTTTCAATGTCAGGGGCCCTAAACTACGCTCTGCCTGTATCTAGAGATACCTTTAATAACAGTGTCAAACTCATGAGTAGCCGATAATGCAAAAAAACTAACTGAAATCAACAAATAAAACTGTAATTCTAATAAACAAACTTAAATCTTCAAACATATATTTTTTTACTAATTAAAATTGCAAAACTACTTAGGTAGATACTTTCGACGGATATTGGCTTTAACTTATGACGGGTTATTACATTATAATAGCTGGATCTACTGTTAAACTATATTGCTCGGTTCGTTTATTTATTTCTAAACTTATATCCTTAACATGTTATTGTGCATGGAGTGTTGCTTGAACACAGACATTGCGAACAAACACTATTTTCCACACATGTTTTATTCAATGCTGGTGATCTTGGCCGCATACTCTTGAACGTAGTTTCGTTTGATCGAGCACGACATTCGTGGATTGTGCAACCGATGGAGTCTAGCTTACCTTGACAATATTATGATACAGTTCATTCAAATATAACCTTACTACAGTAAATTGGGTAGTTAAAATCCTGTAATAGTTTAATAACGGTATCAAATGAATTCGTAAGAACTTTTTCCCCAATTTTAATCCATAACAAATTCAAATATGATGTTGATACTTATAAACATACATCCTACTTATAGGTACCAAAAACAGAATTGGTATGTATATTATTAAGACGTATCTTTTTTATTAAAACAAAACGAGCCGTATGAGAAATTCTGGCTGCCTGCAGATTGGATAAAAACTATGTAACTCAAATGATAAGAAAGCTAAAATAAATATTCGTAGGCTGCTAAAACTGTCTTATCCTAATAAAAACAATATGAAATTCAATTTTTGCAGCACTAAGTTTGTTTTAAAACCTCTATCAATGTTTTAGTTGTCATCATATGTTTAATTTGTTCGTAAAATCATTTTGGTAAAAATCAAAGTAGAGTTTATAATAGGTACATTAAATGCCATGTTTTTATAAAAATATCATATTAGTTAGATACTAATTTACAATATGCATATACATTTAAGATTATAATTAGAACTAATTTATTTGATTTGATAAATAAATACGAAAGCACGTGTTCATTCGTATGTAATCATTATGCAATATTTATTCATGTTCGGCTTTACACCGGTACTGACCGGTGTAGATAATTAAAAATGAATGAAACTAAAAATAAAATAGGTATAATAGATAATTACATGAATATTAGATGTAACATTGCGTATACATTAATTTTAAATATGGAAATAAATTATAATATACCTACCAAATTACTATTCGTGGTATTATTTTTTAGTTTACGAACAAAAAGTACAAATCAATGTAGAAGTAGAAATTTCACCATATTGTGTAGTTCCTCTAACACCAGATTCATTCATTCATTCATTTTGATATCAACATGACACCAATCTTTAAAAAGCCTGTTTAATTATGCGATAAAATTCAAAATAACACCAATGTTTTTGCATATTGGGAATTTTGGGGATAATGGATATATTTGTCACAAAATTGATTGGCAAAAAACAATTTTATCTTATAGCCAGTGGATCATTTTTATGGCTTAAATTTAGTACAGTTCAGCGATAAAAAAACTCATTAACCGATGAAACCTAATAATCGTTGGTCCTCGCTTAACTCGCGTGTTCTCATATTCGATAGATAAGGAAAAAATCACTCAATTATAAAGCGTAAAAGCGGTGGTCAGTATTTGAGATATAAGGATGTTCTGAAAAGACATATGAAGAGATGCAATATAGAGCCCTCTGAATGGGAGGCGCTGGCAAGGCGACGCGACGTACCGAATGGAGACGCCTCATACAACTACAGGTGGACGCCGTCGAAACTGAACGTCGTAAGGAAATTGATAAGAAACGTGACCAGCTAAAGACCCGTCCATCGGTGATCATTAATTATAATAACGTCGGCGGGTTATTGACGTGCCAAAATTGCGCTCGTACTTTCGTTAATAAAATTGGCTATACAAGTCACGTAAGAGCGCATCGAAGAGCAGAAGCGCGACTAGAGGATGCCCAGTCTTAGCTCAAGTTAAATATGCCTGTCCAGTTTCTACAGTCGCCGTGGCCGACATCATCAAAGATTTTGATACCGGTTGGTGATCCTTTGACTTGAAAAACAGCACTTAACTCTTCCATAATTTGAGAGATTTTTATTTTTTCTGTAGGCAAACGACCAAGGTGACCGCCTGATGGTAAGCAACATCCGCCGCAACAGAATCTATGAAGATTCTGCAATGCCAAAGGCACAGCCATGCCGTTTCCTATTGAGAGGTGAGTACTCTTTTTAAGCCTCGTTTAAGGAAGGACAAGTTATAGCGCTCCGAGAACACCGAAACAGGGAGTTTATTCCAAAAGAGTGATATGTTTCTAGTTATTTTATGTTACTTATTCGGAAGTTTCGGTTAAATTTAAATTTTATAATTAATTTTTATTTGAAATATGAAAATATTTTTCATTTACCAATCTTCAGAAATAATCGATACGAAGAATAATATGCTAATTACAAGGTTCAAAGGTTCCCCAATGTTGATATATTAAGTATGGGTATTGGGAACATTAACTTAATACAAGTTCGTACATAGTTAAAATACATGTTCAGTTTTGTGAATGGTACATGACCGTCATTTTATGCAAATTGTTACGCAGAAATATCAAAATTATTAAAAAGTGTAAGTACTACAATCAATGTCTGACCTTATACGCGGCAATCGATATTTTTATACAGTTAACAAACATATATTTAGATATTTTTTAAATAAGGCTCGAATATAAATGCAAAATATAATAAAAGATGACCCTGTAATGACATCTTTTTTTACAATTAGTTTTTTTTTACAAATAGTCACTTTCATAAAACTTTAATACTTTACCACCTATACTTATTATTTAAGAAAACGTTTTGCAAATCCGCTGTCGCATCATTTTTATGAGAGATTTGCAATAACTTACCGATTCTCCGTAACTTTAATCAGTAAAGGTTGTTATTATTAGGTACGTAACATATGGAGTACGTAAATAATGTCGTTAACCGACTCATTAAACAAATTCAGCTGAATAAATTTGCCATGAATTGATAACCTATGTCGCGAAGGCATGCGATACATTAGCGATTATTATTACTCTTAATAAAGAAAGAATAAAACTTGCTATTATTTAAAATGCAACCTCTATAAATTATAAAAGAATTAGTCCTTTAATGATAATTGCCTTAAAAAATTCAGAGAGCCACAAAGTTAAAAACTGGGTCCGGAAACCTGTCTTGGATTAAATAAATTTTAATAAACGCAGAGCCATGTCATTGCCCTGAACTGACGTCTTCTTGTGTTAAAAATATGTTTGTTTTAGTTTTATTTAATTTCCGCAGAAAACTTATTGTATTCATTGAGTCGCTAATAAACCCTAATCCACTGATTAACAGGAATACAGTAAATTGGCACATTTTATTTGTAATTGAAATTTATGCCTTTAATGGACAGTAATGACGGTGTAAGAAGTTTTCTAATTCGTTTGTTTAATTCTTTTATCATAATTATAAACAATTTATTCAGATGCATATATTTAAAAAACATTGACCCACTAATTAACTGACTAAAATTAATATTTCTGTTTATTTAACGCACATTAGTCAAGATTAAAACATTAAATGAATGATAATTTTATTTGAAAACATCTATTTGCATAATAAACGGGATTTTTCTATATTGACCTTAACCTACATACAAATACTCAATAAACAACGTTAGGAGGAATATGTAGATAATATACCAAAAAAAATTGTAAAGGAGTAACTTAGTCTGTGTGGCGAACGCCCTAAATTTAGATTAGTTAGGGTTTATTTTCTAATAATACCGCATTTGTTTATGAATCATCTACTTATTTTTTATTAATAACCCTTATAATTAAGGGTTTAAAAGGCCTTTATTTTTTTAATTTATAGCATTTTAATGATCGAAGTGCCTTATTTGTGTGACTTCGATAATCAAGCCATGCATACGTGCCAAAAATTTGCGCGCGACATTACCACTCTAATTGTACTTAAGAAAGATTTCGTATATAGGCATAATCTGAATACATTTTATTACTACTACAGAATATATGTAACAATTAAATTGATCACAGTCATACTGCAATTCTGGTGTAATTAGTCATAAATAAAAAAAAACGAATAAGTTTTGAACTCGGAAGTTTTATGGGTTCCCGACTGTCTTATATTTACATAAAACCTTGATACCTTTTTGATGCAGATATTACGAGCTGCACACTGAGTTGAGTGCTGCGTTATTTATAAGTACGAAAATATTTTTCAACCTTATTTAAATAAACTTCATGCACTTGCCCCATTAGGGATTAAGGCCAAATTCGTTTTTATTGATCATTACCTTAGTTACGAAGGATAGGAAGGTTCTGTGTACATTATCTTCAATAATACATTCGCATTCTAGCGTATCTAAGAAATCTTATTAGTATTTATGGACAGATTTCAGTCGTCGTAGTTATCTGAGATAGGAATACGCATTGGGGATATGTTATCGTTTCTCTAAAGATTATATTATGTAGATAAACTAACTTACTTCTCTGTCGGTGGAATCGTGCCCTAAATTGTAAACTTATAAAAGTATAAACAGTACTAATTTACAGTTCAATACGGATCTCTTATACTGATCGTTGAAGGAAGGATGGAAAAAGGTTTATTCGATTTACAGAGACTGTAAAAAGGTTTTTACTGACTCCAAAAAAGCAGGTTCTATATCTGAATTGTATGAATGTTTGTAAGTCCGCAATTTTGTCCAAAAATCCTGATTAAGGAACAAATAGTTGAATCAATATTAGCTTTGTATCGACGTATTAACTAATCCACTAAAGAGGTTACAGTTGGCAAAAAAATGTATCAAATTCAGACAAAAGATAACCTACAAGCGGATATCATGTTGCAGTAAATCAATAACACAACTATTTGAGAATGTAGAACACTTAAAATACATCTTCCTTCACTAATTTAACATAACTTTGTCGCTCTAATAAAACACGAACATCATTGTTTTGTTTACGCAGTAGCGCATAACTCGATAGTAAAACTACAGCTTTTGTGAAAAAAATATTAGGATTATTTAAAATACGATGCTGTAATTTATTCTTTACACTTAGATTATATTTCGAGCTCTGTTTGTGTGAAAAATGTTTCTTGAAATAGAACTCACATTGAGCACTTATTTTCTTAGGAAAGAAAGGTAACCATGTTCTGAATATATCTACGTAGGCCACTTGGTTTATTTTGTGCCAAATTTAATAAAAATCCATCTTGTGGTAGACGACTTTACTATTAAAAACATAAATTAATACCTGCTTACTAACCAGTCTTTTTTTGGAATAAGAGTGAAAACTAAGTGAATTGACTTAATTTTCAAGGTTAACTCTAGTCTATAAAAAGAAAAAACGCAGTGTGGGGTTTAAACAAAAACAAAAACTAACTCTAGACCTACGTCTCAAATGAAAACTGTAGATATTTCTTGAACACGTGAAAGCGGAGATATCAGTCATTGTCCCTTTATTTTAAGACCGTTAGTCTTCAAACAGACTAAACATACAATGTAATGTATGACACGTGCTCGTACGGAATTGTCAGATTGTCTATTTACGACCCTCTTTCACCGAATGGACAACATATGTAAATGTCCAAAGAACAGACTTAACAATATACTTGCGTTGTCTAGGCGAGTGGTCTTGCTTTCTAAAAGATATTGCTATTTCTACAGTAACTGTTATGGCAATTGAAACCGATTAAGATAAATTCTGGATAAAGTTTCGGTGTCGATTTAGAAATGATTGTATTGCGCTGAAGCCTGCAACTTGTTGCCCCAGACACACCACACTAAATAACGACAAGGATACATCAATACATATCGTCAATTCCGTCATCTACGCTATCAGAACCAACAGCTTTTAATATGTTAAAATTTACTAGTAGTAAAGTGAACTACTCAAGGATATAGTTCTCTCTGTATGCTCCGAAGTTATTCATCGTTTTAGTGCTAATTTAAAGCCTAGATGTTTCTGGTTCAAGACTACGACTATTAAACGATTTGAAAGTTCTCTTTCATCAATATGGTGAACTTGGGTATAAAATTATTTCTACACTGAATGTGAATAAATTCCAATATTTATTGTTTAATAAACTATGGAAATAGGTATAATTCAGCGTCTTTGGTATTATAAAAGTACTGGGCCGGCCCGTCCATAGGGTGATCAGTGCGACTGCTCCAGGCGTCTAGACGCGCGCGCCATTAGCTTCAAAGGAGCCTTAGTTTTAAGTGCTGGCTTTAGGGTGGATCAGGACAGTCGGTTGCCCGGGCGCTAGGTCCTAACTCCTAGGGATATATTTGAGACAAAAAAAATTCTAAACAAAAAAAACGCGATAAAAAAAAATCGCTTGGGGCGCCGAAGTATACAAGGCCGATTCGGTAGAAGCATATTTAAAAATATCTTATAAATGTTTCATTTTATAATAGTCCCAAAAATTACAAGAGCTTGTTGCAATTAAAAAATGTTTAAGGTATATACGGAAACGGTTTCTTAAAAATAAACATTTACTTCATTAAACAGTTAGATATTATAATTTTATTTTCAATGCCAAGATCAGACACGAAATTAAGAAGTAGAATGCAAGTAGTTACGGTAACGAATTAACATAATATTACGTATGTGCATATAATATGTATACAGTGTTGCAAAAAACATTTATCAAAAATCTAGTTTAAACAAATACCGTTATGTTAACTCGAAATACTTTAAAATGTTTACTCATTCTTTATTTAGTATAAGTTAACACTACCATTAATTGTATAAGCTTAAATTAGAATGAATATAAAATAATCACAATATTGGCTATAATAAATAGAACTACGTTGACTATACTTTTAGTCTCCGTTACGGAGAGACTTTAAAAGGGAAATAAGTAGTAAATTTATGAACATAGCGACAGCGACCAGTCTCTGACAATAATATTGTATTTGCATAGTTTATTTTTTTTAACAGTGAACGACCTTCGATCTTGAACAACAATAAAGTACGAGTATACTGATGTTTTTCTTAAAAAAGAACAATACTTAGATTTAGAATTTTAAGACTTAATTTTTTTCCAAGTCTTATTTGCAACACAAATTCTATTGAAGTCCTATCCTATCAATGAAGAATTAAGATACCGATATAATAATCAAAATCAGTAACCATTTAATATTGAGTCAATAACTTTATTATTTTATAAATATTATAAAATGGATTCGACCATATTACCGTTGAAATAGTAGGTGTAGATATTACGCAATAATTACAATAAATTGTAGTAAACCTTGACATAAACTGCCTATAAATACGAGCTTTTCTGAAATGTATTTTACTTTTATATTGAACAATTTACGGAGTTGACGCAATTTAATTTTATAAACTTAAGTAACTGAAAAGAGTAAGAAAATTATAAGGAAAACAAAGGCAATGACTCGCAAGTCTACGTCGCAAAATTATATTCTTAACAAGGATATATTAACATATTATAATGCTATATAAAAAGTTTCTTGAACCCATGTGGCACGTGGCCGTATTTTGTACTGAATCGTATTTTTTTATCTTAATGGGTTATCCAACGGAATTCATTAGCACAGTCTGTAATACAAATACGACTACATAATTACTGTAGAGTAGCAATATCGGTCATTAATATGAACGGTAGTAATTTTATTTATTACGGATGTTCCGATGCTACGAGGTATCAATAAAAGTGGTTTGGTTTTTTTTGTTGTCACCTTTTGTTTTTGAGTAGTTTTCATTGTTTTGCTAGCAGTTGATATGTTTTCTTTCTTCATGTTTTCGGTAGTTGGTAGTTTGGTGGAAATTTCAAAATCGTTAACTTTCAAATCAATCAACCGGAGCGTTCCGTTCTTTGATATATTCCTTCCGTTTTCAAACGTATTATTTTCAACACCTTTTAGTAGAGGTTTAGGGATCGTAGCATCATTTTCAAGAGCTTTTGAACTAAAGATCTTTTGGGAATTAGACTTTTCTAAACCAGTACCAGGCCAAAAATCTAATGTCCCAAAAGTACTTAATTCCGTACAATAATGTAAAATAATGATGTATATCGTTTATAAGTTTACACATTTTGAATTTTTTATACAAGTTAAGGCCCTCCTCCGAGCAAATGGCCTTGAGCATACGTTCAATACATTTATTTAGCGCAATAGCTACGGGCAGTGATATACAAAAAAATACGAATAGTTGCTTTAAATAACCAATTTTAGGTATTTTTGAAATTTGTACATTATACAATATTGTCTTCATCTGCTTTGGTGGCGTAGTATTACGATAAGACTGCAGTGATGAGGTATCAGGTGCGATCCCCGGGCCAACGAAACTGATATTCAGTTTTTTAACTCAGTGTCAGCCCAGAGTCTGAAATTTGTGCCCGATATGGCAATAGGCTCGTCCCCATCACATCATGGGACAGAATAAAAAAAGTGCCCTGCGTCGGTTGTGCCTCTGCCTACACCTCCCGTGATAAAAGGCTTGAATGTGTGTGTCTGTGTGTGTGTTCCGGGATAAAAGTCCCACTATATATTTTACCGGGATAGTAGCCTATAACCTTCCCAGGGTATTAAACTATCTCCATACCAAATTTCTTTTATAAATACCACGTTTTATGTCACGTCCCGTTCCCGTGGGAACGGGATAAAAAGTCTGGTTCTATGCTACCTCCCTACTAATTTTCAGCCAAATCGGTTCAGTCGTTCTTGAGTTATAAATAGATTATTTAGATAGAAATTAACACAACTTTCTTTTATATTTATAGACTTGTCATTCGTGTCGTCGCAAATTTAGTTAGATATCTCTTAAGATTTTTTGTTTCATTTGCGTCGCTTACAATTTAACAAAACAATGTTTTCGTGTCTATGTAAGTAATTTAAAAATTTGAAGAACTACGATATTTAAACTTTAGTTTCTCAAGAACACAATGATGTTTGTTTGACAAAGGTATCGTTTTTCTATATGATCCACAAGATATAGCAAAAACTTATGACAACCATATAACAAGGCCGGACAAAGTTCACTGCGTCAAGATATAAGTAGTGTCTTATTATGATGGAATCAGACATGCTTGTATAATAATTGAGATCAACACGGCTGTAGTTATTATATTAAACTGTACCTGTAAAGCATTAGTTTAACTAACGCCACGATATTATATTTTGTTGTTATTGCAAAAAAACTTCAAGAAACGCTTTCGAGAATATGAAAAATATCATAGCTTTATTGTACACCATAAACAAATCATTGTGCTCAATATTAAAACAATAAAGTCTAAAAGAAGGTACAATTGGCGGTCTTATTGCTCGAGGCAATCTCTTACAGACAACCATTAGATGGAATGAGAAACAATGATGAAAAGAATAGTCTAGGGCTATTAGCATTAGCTAATACAAATATATAATTATCATTGTAACTTAAACTATACTGTCCAAACTTAGGGACTTGTAACTTGGCGAGGCCTACGTTAAGTAGTAGACGGCGACAGGCTATTTGAATTGAGTTGAATTGTCCAAAGCTATTAAGGTAGTACTTTTCGGCCCCCAAGGATAAATTCTGTCGTTTTGCTAATGGACGTTGACCTGTAAAACTCACACGTCGTTTCAAAAGTCCGAGAATAACATAAGGAAATAATATATGTAGCAGAAAAACATACGGTAAGTTAAGTACTAATTAAATATTTCTTAAAAAACGAAACAAATGCGAGTTAGCTGCGAGGTTCTGTAGGCACATTAATAGGTAAAGTATCTATATACAGAAGATCACACATGACACGGTTATTGCACCAAACGTAAATATTAAGTTTGTAATAGTATTTTTTTTTTATTAAAGATCATAAATTTACGGTTTTCAAATTGTCTCTTTTACTTGTGCTCTAAATCAAAGCTTCTTGCCTAATTTCATGATTCTAGGTCGACGGGAAGTACCTACTCTATAAGCTTAGATTCCTTTCTTAAATCAAAAATTATGTGAAAATATGCGTCGTAGAAGGGCATATCTTTTAAGTGCATTAACTTACAAAATTTGATTTTTTTTACAGCTAAAATAATAAATAATAGTGCATTAAAGTATAAATCCCTCTATGTTTTCCTGAGGAAAAAGGCTCTTGAGTCTTGACACAGACAGACGGATAACAAAGTAATTCTATAAGAGTTCCTTTTGAGATACGGAACCTTATAAACTATAATTATATAGGCACATTTTATTATATTATATTATTAATACATATCAACAAATAATAATATTACTGCCAGAAATAAGTATCCTTGATATTTACACTTTTACATAAAAGTAAAACATTTGGTGCGCAATTACGCGCTTCAGTTACTTAATATAATTCTAAGGCAATTTCCATACATAATAATAGGTTGGCAACATCACGACAATTCAGCGGGTAGATGTGAAAGATGCTCGTGTGTTGCACAATGTGTATCGTAACAGGTTGGTTAACTTGGAATATTAGACGAAGCCTCTGAGTAATTCGCACGGTTTGCTAATCAATTGTAAAAAGTTAATGTTACATTCTAACTGAACATATTGTAGTCTTAAATGTGTGGTATGTCATTTATTCTATTTCTTTCTGCACCGTTGATTTGATTACATTTTTCAATATTTCATTTTGAGTAGAGCAAATAATAAAGGAGAATAAAGGTGCTGAAAGAAATATAATTGAAATATGCTGCACATTAAATTGCCTTGCATCATTAGGTGTTAACGAGAACGGGATCCAATAAATATGGTAACATGTCAATACATAGAGGAGGTAGAATGTTTTTAAACCATAAGATAAACAAAAGAAGCATTACATTTAAAAACAAAAATACTTTATATAACTTCTTCTTTTCAATTCTTTTTTTAATGTTTATAGGCACATTAAATACTTTTTTAGAGACGGTCTTACCAATGACAATTAAATGGGTTATTCCTAAGCTATACGAAATCCATTGCAAAAAGAATCATCTAAATCAGACAACGAGGTAGACAATTATCGCTGAACAAACATATTTTTTACAATGAATAGATAATCTCTCTACTTTGGAGTCGTTTAAAAAGTATCGCAAAGGTTGTGAGTTATAACTTATGGCACTCGTCAGCCTTGTCATAGATAATGTGATTAATCATTGCCCTAAAACAGGTTCCTCGCGTGGCGCATGCCAGTGTGCTGTCTATTAAACTTTAACCTTAATTGATTTAAATCACTATCTTAATTGCATGCGTTTAGCCTTAATAAAGTTTATAAAACATATTTTTCGCATTTTAATGTTGACCAAAATCACGCAAAATGTGTTTAATTTTTATAACTACAGAGGTAATTGGATTTAATAATAATTTTGAATATGTAAATATAGTTTTATACATTTATTCAGAGAGTACCTAATCTTAATGTGTAACTTTACTTCGATCATGCTTAATTGCAAACATTATTCCATTAAGTAATACCAAAATATATACTGAATAAGCTTTACCATAAATGTGCTAATAGTCTGTAATATTATTTACCCTATTAGTTAAATAATAGAGTTCATATTAATGTATTTGACGGCTTACATCAAACGGCAAGCAAACAACAGAGCATCTAAAAAATACAACTAAGTATATTCATAAGTAGTATACGCCCTATCATAAACTACAAAAAATATACACTTAGTAAACGGGTTGATTAAATCATTAAAAATGAATTGTGATTGTTCGATTACATGGTGTACGGCGACCCTGTATACTGTCGCAATCATCGACATCGACCGATGACCGTTTGCAAGAGCAACAACCAAATAAAATACAAGGTCGCAACGCTCCGCCACGTTGGGCCCGCTGCACTTGAAAGGCGAATTCGACTTTAAATGGCGCGACTAAATTGACGCAAGGTTTCCCTTGAATATCGCGAAACGGTATTTAACGTTTACCAATAAGAAATTTTGATATTAGATGAGACGACTCTATCTGTATTGTGTTGTAGATAGCTTTTCGTTTGCCTACTAGAACATCGTTATTGCCTCTTTAAAAATTGTAATAACACATAAAATATAAATATATTGACGTCACAGTCACTTGAATATATCTTCATAGTTTGCAAACAAAACTATTTTATATTGTGTACTAGTGGCGATCTAAATACGTTTTTTATACAAAGACGAATCCAACGTAATCTTTCTATATATTATGAAATTAAAGGTTCACGTTCACGTTTAGTAATATTGATATTACGGAAAAGCAATTATAAGCGGGCAGACCCATGGTCAACAGCTAGTTATAATTTATAACCTCCACACAATTATATATCGCTAGCTGTTTGTTTGCGGCACCACCTACGTGAAAAGTTTTTTCCAGGATAAATATTTTCCCGGTATTAAGAGTCTGAGTAGCCTATAGCTTTCGATCTGTTAATCGAATCCTATAGCGTTCAGGAATAATGTAGTTTGCGATTAGTGAAAATAAATTAAAAATCGGTTTAATAGAAGCTGAAATTAGCACGTTCAAACAAACAAACTCTTCAGCTTTATATATTAGTATAGATAGTAAGGATGTAGTATAACGGATATAATAAATAGCTTTTGATAAACGCAATTTTATTTTTATGTTTCCGAAACACATATTATTAATGTTAATAAAATCTTTGACCTCCTTTAGAAATGCATGATCTCGTTTTATCTCATTGAATTGTTATTTATCAGCAATGAATCCTTGTTTATTCACTCTAGACCAGCGTGATGAACTAACTCTAAGACCTGCTCAATTATAGCCACATATGGTATATATAGGATTTATATTTTATTTTGTAAAGGACGAGTTAAAGTACTAATACTGTGCTACTAGCCGCCCTGAACTGAAGTTCGTTACTCGTTAGTAGGTTGCCCTCAGCATGGTCACTTAATTTTTCAAGGGTTGCGAGCGCCTAGAGCGCTCACCAGGAGTCCGGTTTGTTTATTATATCGATCCCCGTCAGGGTAATAAACATGAGGCATATCAAAAAAACACTGTCCTGTTAGATGATAAGTATATATACCACCACAATGAGGTGACTCTACATGCATTTAGCATCTATAGCAGGACATGAATAACACTTTTGCTTCTGTTTTCCGATCTGGTTTAAACTTCAATAGACGACCCACTGACCGTGATGTCTAACCATGATGGATGATGACTCTAGTTAGCTCATGGCGAAGTCATTACAAAATATCTAACACGGGATTAATTGTAACGCAAGAGAGAGCTGTTCCGCATTGTGCTTTTAGATATTGTGCAGACTGATGATGGAGAAGACAAAACATCATAAATTTGCTAATTCAGTTAGCTATATTGCTACCTTTTAATTTTTTGGTATAATGCGCTAGCCCTTTTTATGTGTACAAAGGTGAGTAAAATTATATGTTGATGTTATATATTTTTTTTATTAATAATAAAAGCAATATTTATCAGAGGCCGTGAAGGATATATTTAAAATGACATGTAAGGCGAAAAATAGAACGTGTTTAATATTAAAATTGTAAGGTTAACATCATTAAGTATTTGAATATATTTTATTCGTTATTCAATTGTTGCAAAACTTCTTTGACCTCAGAAGAGAGTGGTACAAATAAATGCCTTTTGTGTATAGTAAATATTTGTTATTTGACCACCGAGCCATGAGCGATAACAGGCAATTCACTTTCATTTACTTGTCAAATACAACGCAGTCCGAACTGTTTTTTCTCTTAGCGTGTGATGTTATATTTGTGTCATACAAATGTTCGCTTCGTGTATATTTTGTTTTCCTGGAAAGATTAACCGGCCCGATCTTTTATGGACCAAGTGCGGAAAGAGGAACTCACAACTAAACGTCATTTAAATTATTTTAAATACTTTAATGCTAATCGTACGAAGATATTTTCACAATAATAATAATTATAAAGATACTGATTCGACATTGGTGTTAAATTCTGGAACCACTGAACCGATTTTGAAATCTGTTCCGCGAATACTAAGTAAATTATTTATAAGTGCTGTAGAATATTGTATTCTAGGTAAATAACGCAGAGGTGCCGCGAGCAAAAACTTTTTCCAACAGTCTATTAGCGAGATCTTGGATGGCCTATAATGGCTTTAATTGAAATGGCAAGCCATATTCCCACGTTATTCATTTTATAACTGAATGAGCGATCATAATTTTGTACTCTTGTTTGTTCGTATATAACAAATCTTAGGTTTTCGCTATTATAGCAGGGGTTTGGGTATCGTAGCTTGAAATTAAATAACTTATTTTAGATAATATGTGGGTTGGTACATTTTGGCATAACTGGGTAAAAAATCAATTTATTTAAATTTTACTGGACTCCTACTTGTGGATAAAAAGTGATATGTCATTATAGGTTCTTAACTAAGACAAGAACAATAATGATAAGGCGCGTATTTAGAAACGTTACATAGCTAGTTTCGTCTCTATGCTGTGATAGTAAATCTGTTTTTTAGTGCTTTCAACATGTCAGCATGCGCAGTAAATGGGTATAGCAGCACTCTTTGGCTAATATTGAGATACAAGTTTACTACTGTTCGCTGTCAGGTTTAAAAAAAATATAAAAGCCACAGATAACTATGAAATTGCCGATACTATGCATACGGCCGCACTGTGTGTCTTTTAAATATTGTTTATGGATACGGTTGTCTCTTTAGTAAGATAACTTTTACAATCTAAATAATTTGATATATTTTCTTCGACCTCATCTAGAACAAAGACTAGACTAAACTCTATTAATAACAGGATTAAAGTATTACCTCTATACTTATACGTGTCTCAGTTTCAAACATTGGAAACGAACTCCACGTGACTTGGCACATTTTAGGTTACAAATATGCAATAAATCAAAAAAATTCTAGACATTTTTATCCTATTTATTTTTAGCTTTGAATTTAATATTTACATACTTAAATATTATTTGACAAAGACCTTGGCAGGGTAAATATGTGCAGGAAGTGTTTTACAAACACCAAATAAGATGTTTTTTGTGTTTAATCAATTAAAGTTAAATATTTCCTGGATTTAATTATCTACATCTAATATTGCAACATACTAGTTTTTCATGATATATAGGTTGTGGTTGACTTGTTTATAACATTAATTTAATGATACGACCTATGACATATAAATTACCAAGCTTCAACGATTATTTATGATTATCCTTTTATAATAATTATGGAGTTACGCAATTCACTAATAATCATGTTTAATAACTCCAAGCAAACTTAACATTTTTAAGTCTTTAAAAACATTATAACATCATTAAAACAATGATTTATATACATTTTTATGTAGAGAACTCTGTGAGACAATGATACCATAAAAGTAATTAATAGCAAAAAAAAATTACTTATATTTACGCTACAAACTTAAAAATGTGTAAATTTTAACTCAATAAAAAAAATACAACGATTAACCTTTTTTAATTACACTTTACAATAAACGCCCCTTCATTAAACAATACATGTAGAGGCATTATATACTTTTGGAATTTTTCCTTTATTGCTCTCGTAATAACTATGAGCGAAATAAGTTAAATATACTAAAATAACTCACCCTGTTTGTTAATATCCCATAAGACTATAGTACATCCGAGTCTTGCGAGTCTCAACGCTATGAGACTGCCGAGTCCGCCGCCGCCCCCGGTCACAACGGCCACACCCCCCTTCAAGTCCTTCTTAGGCTTCCCCACTATAGTCCTGTATATAGCCTGGATAACGTATCCAGCACCGACGATGACAAACACTATAACGTCTATAATGGCTTGCACGACGGTGTATTTGTCCCGCATACATTCAGGGATCTCTCGGGTGAGCGGGCCCGGCCGCATCCCGTTGATGTATTCTTGCGTCTCAGACATGACGGTTATATGCTTATTTATTTAAACACAATCAGTCACTTAGCATCACTTTTTATCACAGTCTGGTGAAGTGTTGAACTTTGATACCTGAAATAAAAAAAACGACAATATTATTATCATGTAGTTATTGCAATAGTGGCTGTGTGGAGGACGATTTATTTACGAATAAATAGATCTTTAATGTCGTATATTATTAAATTTGCTTTGATTTCTATTTTCATTTAATTCTTCTTCTTTTTCAAACACCCTTTACATACATTAAGTAAAAAGATTTAATGAGCGCAATGTGTACAAATGCTGAATGAAATATAATGAAAGAAACATGTATTTGATTCAAAATATATCATTGTTATTGCAATAAAACCAAGAGGAAACCATAAAAAATATATAAATACACATAATATGTAAATTCATTTTTCATCATAATTTATATGGGGAACTTGATTCTTTGAAATATCTTATTAAAGAAAACGATCGTGGCCTAAGTTATTATGAGTGTTAAGAAACGTAGAACGATTAGTATTTTAAAATATGAGTTTTTTTTTAAAGATATTTGTAAATCTACGATACTTAACGACAATCGCGAAATACTTAGTGAATAATATAGGATTTTGATGTTACAAACTCCATAGTTCGATATGACTGATTTGGAAAAATAACATAACGATGTCGCGTTCTTTTACTTTCATTTACATATCATAAAATTATTGTATTGTGTACATATTATAAAAAAATCTCATGACTATTCTGATTCAAGTGTTTGATACTCGTGTTAAATTTTTCTAAGCCCGTGGTCGCTGTGGTGAGCTAATGATTAAGATTTCTCTAGTACCGTTATCATTCGGCCGTCATTTCTAACATCAATTTAGTAAAAAAAACATATTGACGTCAACAACAAACCTATAAAGTTGTATAAAATATCTTTTCGAACAAAAAATTAAGATAATTAACAGAGATATGTAAGCATATTTGGCCTTAAAACAACCGGCTATAATAATACTTTATAATAGACCATAAAATTACCATTGATAATTATAAATAAATTAACATCCATATTTTATTATGTAGTATATAATTTTATTTATTTTTTTCTTTGCGCGCAGTTTCTCCGTCATTAAAGTGAATTTCCGGGATAAAAGAAGGCTCTACTCTAGCATAATTTAGCTTCCTTTTGATGAAAGACTTTCCGAATGAAAACAGATTACCACCTTTATGAAAATTTACAATACTTCAAACTTTACCCTTTCAATGTTAGTAGACACTCATAGAAAATAAATCAGCACATTACACGTTTGTTTGCATTATTTGCTTATTAAATATATTATTTAACCTAAAGGCAAATATATGGTCGGATATTGAGCCACATCTTACTCCATAGCTGTGTGTTAATAAATATCTCGATGGGGCTTGGCGAATGCCAATAAGGCCTTCGCAAGAGCGACATGTTAGTAGGAAATATTGACAGCGCATAAATACATAGGTACTGATATTTAGGTGTGAAATAACTCAATTATCATTTTTAAATACTATATTTATGAGACGAGTCTCCGCAGGTTCAAATCCCAAGGGCACACACCTCTGACTTTTCAAAAAAAAATATGTGTGTATTCTTTGTGAATTATCGCTTGCTTTAACAGTGAAGGAAAACATCGTGAGGAAACCTGCATGCCTGAAAAGTTCTCTATAGGAATTTCGAGGATGTGTGAAGTCTACCAATCCGCACTAGGCCAGCGTGGTGGACTAAGGCCTAATTCCTTTCAGTAGTAGAGGAGGCCCGTGCCCAACAGTGGGACAGTATATAATACAGGGCTGATATTATATATTATTATTATAT